>NC_133863.1:20980208-21172708 GCF_044706935.1 Curcuma longa
AAGATAAGCTAGGGCAAGAGTTCAGACAACTGAACAACAAAAGAAGAGCCTCTCTTGAAATGGCTGAAGAGTAGCATTGTTGACTTGAAGAATATTTTGAGGATTTTGGGTAGAGAGGTCGGATTTTTCTTCGTCGGTGTGCTTCGCCTCAGCAGATTTGTCAAGTTCCAGTTTTCCCCCTTCTCCATGGACCTTCTCCTTCCCCTCCGACGGCTCTGACTCGTTTCTAAATAGCTTGTTCTTGAGGATGACCTCCTCGACGGCGGCTCTGAGCTCCACCAGCGCCTTCCTCTCGGATTCCTTGAGACCCGACAAGAAGTTGCTCTCCTCCCTGAAGGACAAGGCCTTCTCCACAACCGGACCACCTTTCTCATTTTTCACCTCTACTGCAGTCGCATCCTTCTCTGCTTCCTTTTCAACCACAACGGAAGCTCGAATTGAGAATCAGCCGCGCGATTTTGGGAGAGGCGGGATTTTATTTCGGGATTTCGTTTCGGCCACGGTGGAGGATGAACAGTGAAATTCCTCGCCACGTCGGCTGTCGCGCACGAAGTTGCGTAAACTCATCGCGCAGGATATCATTCCTGTATATATATATATATATATATATATATATATATATATATATATATATATTCTAATAACCTTCAAGTAGGGCTAACTGCTTCAGCCCCCGTTGGAAAATCCTTGTGGTCAAGTTTGAAAATATATATGTGATATATATGTCCACCCTGAAAAGCAGAATTTAAGTGTGAAATCAATTAGATTTGATCTTAAAATTCAAATTGACCTAATCTAAGATGACTACACGCTTAAAAAAAAAGATTAAATTGACTAAAGACTTCCAACCCATCAACAAAATTAACCTTTAAGTCACATTAGTTATGGTGCATCTAGCCAAAATCAATTGATCCAAACAAATTTAAAAAGATTATAGCTTTTTTTCCCTTCTAAGAACCAACTATGAACTTTTGATGCTAGCTTTTTTTTTTCCTTTCAAATTGTCAATCCTATAGACTTCTGATATCTTTTATCTTCTTCAGTACATTCTTAAGTTCTATCATATGCACATCCCTCTCGGAGCTGTAGGAGGGACGACAATTAACTCATATAACAAGAGTTTGATTCTCTCATAAAACAAATCATATACATTTGAATTATTGATGATACTGGAGTCACTCGTGCTTCTAGATTTATTAGTGGACTAATCAGAGAAAAATCATTCATCTTTAAAAATTATCGATATCTAGATTAACAAATAATAATAAATTCTATCACATCAAATTAAATTATATTTATTTATTTAAAGCCACAGTCAAATTAATTAAATTCGTTTTCCCCGTCAGCATGAGAGACGAGGATCAGCAATGAAGAGAGCAAGAGGGAAACTGGGCATATTTGTTGATAACTTGCGGTTTGATCCAAAGTGTGTAATGTTTGGTGCTCTCTTCCTTTTTTCGACTTGTGAGTTTTTGTTACTTCTATGAAACTTAGTTAAACAAGGTAATGACTTAATTAGGTGAAGTAATTAATTTTCTTAGAGTTTAACAATAGTTCCCTCTTAATTGTACAGAGACCTTATAATACTTCAAAGAATTAAATATTTTCTTCAAAGTATGTATGTAATTTAGATTTACCATGGTCTTGAATTGAAAAATCATTGTACATATATTATTTCGAATTTCTTAAAATCATGCTTAATTATGAGAAAGTTTTTTTAACTAATAAAAGAGGCTATAGGGGTCTGCCTAAATATTTTACAGTCAAACCGATGCAGTAGAACGATGCAATAAATATTTTCTTCCATTTAATCTCTACACCTAATGCAATGCAATTGAGTGATAGGACTTTTAGGGTTGAGGGTTTTATTATTTATTCATTGTACACCTAATGCAGAAGAGTGATAGGACTTTTATTATTTATTTTTTCAGTAATTAGTTTATTTTATTTTTTAAATGACCCCTCAAAGTGGTAGACCGAATATTATTTTGAACATGCACCTTCATCCTTGAGGTGTAAAATAATTTATTTGGAAGCTGATTTAGATACATGTCATAATAATCACAACAAAGTCGTATTGCACTTTTTTTAATTTATAAAGAGTCAATTAAAGATAATTTAATAAGAACATGTATTGATAAAAAATCAAAATAGTATTTTTTTTTTTCATCTCCTGTTTCAAAATTTATCAAAATAACTTCTCACTCAAAATTTAATTTTTTAAATACTCTTCTACCCTCTACGTTGAATTTACTTTCTACAAAATAGTACACTATTTATATTTTAATAAATTTGTAAAAAGAGGCATTCTTTTACTAAATAGATAAAAAATGTTTTTTAATTTTTATTCTACATATATATTCAGTATAAATGGGCTGATATGCCCTTCTACACCTCTTCCACTACACTGCTACTCTGTTTTTCCTGTCCTTCTTGCACCACCGCCCGATGACTACTGCTTCCTCGAGCCTCCTTCCGCTCTCCACTACTATAATGCTTGTCGTCTCCGACAACAACAACACCGCCTTGTGGTCTTCGTTTAGGCTAAGGCAAACTTAAAAATTGCACATGAATTCTCTTCCTGTCCACTATGGAAAGCAGTGTGAAATCCAATTAGATTTGGCTCAAATTCAAATTGACCTAATCTATAGCGTGCAAAAAAAAACATTTAAATTTATTCAACTTGACTTGACCAAGTTAATCAAATCGACTAAAAAAACATTGAGATTTTCCATGCTCCTTTGTGGAATTGTTCTTCCATCGATCTTCGATTTGCCGAAAGATCATGGTCCGTTGATATTTCCATCAGCAAATTATATTTAATGTAGCGTTATATTTGATCAGTTTCACCGGTAAACATGTACAGTCAAGTAGAATCCATGGCGAGAAGAATCCCGTTCCTCCTCCTTTGCATCCTCTTCAATCTCGCGGCTGCTCCGTTTTCGCTCTCCTATGCCGGTGATACCTTAACCCCTGGCCAGCCCCTCCTCGGAGCCACCGGAGCAACCTTGATTTCCGACGGCGGCAGCTTCGAGCTGGGTTTCTTTAATCCCCCCGGCTCCAGCAACCGCTACGTCGGCATCTGGTTCCGCAACGTCTCCCAGCAAAACGTAGTATGGGTTGCCAATCGCAACCGCCCGATCACTGATACATCCGGCTTGCTTTCTCTCACCGCAAACGGAACGCTTGTCGTCTCCGACAACAGCTCCGCCGTCTTGTGGAATTCCAGCGCCCCGGCACTCGCTAGCCCCGTGGCGCAACTCCTCGACAACGGGAACTTGGTTGTTCGAGAAGAAGGCGACGTCGGCAGTAGCAACTACGCATGGCAGAGCTTTGACTTCCCTACGGACAGGCTCCTCCCGGGCATGAAGTTGGGGTGGAATCTGACGAGCCGACGCAACCGCATCCTCACGGCATGGGCGAGCACCAACGACCCGGCAGAGGGGAACTACACCTTCGGCATCGACTTGCGCGGCGATCCCCAAATATTCGGGTGGGTGGGCACGCGGCAGTATATGCGCTTCGGGCCATGGAACGGCCTCGTCTTCAGCGGCTCCCCAGAGATGATGTCCAGCTATTTGTTGGACTACAGTGTCGTGATCGACGGAGAGCAGGTGGTGTTCAGCTACACCGTTCTCGATCCGTCATTGATCAGGCAAACAGTCATCAATCCGACGTCCGGCGCCATAGAGGTCCTTCTGTGGACCACGGAAAGTCAGTCATGGAGCACGCGGACGGAGTTTCCGAGGGACAATTGCGACGGCACCATCTCCCGCTGCGGCCCCTACGCCCTTTGCTCTTCCGACTGGCCTCGGTGCAAGTGTCTTCCGGGCTTTCATCCCCGGAATCAAAACGATTGGGAGCTCCTCGTGAACACCTCCGGCGGCTGCGAGAGGAACACAGAGTTGGACTGCCATAACAACACAGACGGGTTCATCCCGCAGAGCAACGTGAAGTTACCGGACACATCCGCGTCGACGGTGGACTGGAGCATGGAGAGCCTCGATGACTGCCAAACTTCGTGCCTCAACAACTGTTCTTGCACAGCTTATGCGAGAGCCAACATCAGCGCCAGTGGCCGAGGGTGCATCTTGTGGTTCACTCCGCTCACGGACATCAAATTATTCAACTCTGAAACCGGACAAGATCTATTCGTCAGGGTTGCAGCTGCAGACCTAAAAGAAGGTGATCAAATATTATCAATCGCAGTGATGAAATATTATCAATCAGACTTAAATTTGCCGTCTCCTCTTACAGCCATGGAATCAAGTAGTTCTGGCAAGGGTCGCAGAGGCGTGATAATAGTCGTTTCTGCGGTGGCAACTTTGACTTTCCTAACACTTGTTGCTTGTTGCATTTGGAAAAGGAAGAAAACAAGTATCATTTCATCTTCCTCTTCTTTGACAATTCATCACTCTCTGCATTTACTATCAACGCATTGCGATTGTTATTTGAATATGTCAAAACAGAGTATTCTATCCGGGAAGAAACTGAAGAAGAGACGATAAACCTACCGTCGTTCGACTTTGCTGCAATTGTGCAGGCTACTGATAACTTCTCTTCGTTTAACAAGTTGGGAGAGGGCGGATTTGGTCCTGTATATAAGGTGTGTACTCTAAGCTTGATGAATTGCGATGTCGATCCTTATTTGGTTTAATTATGCTAAAGCTTACTATGAGGATTGTAGGGTAGATTGAAAGAACGGGAAATAGCTGTGAAAAGATTGTCCAAAACATCAGACCAAGGTGCGGATGAGTTCAAGAACGAGGTAGTGTCGATCGCGGAGCTACAACATCGAAATCTTGTTCGACTCCTCGGCTATTGCATTGAAGCAAATGAGCGGATGTTGATCTATGAATACATGCCCAATGGAAGCCTAGACAAATTCTTGTTTGGTAAATTCATATTTATGTTACTGATGTGAATTCTACTCTTGTTTTTGAAATTTATACCAACTCTGCATATACATTGCTACTCAGATAAAGTCAAAGCTAGATCATTAGATTGGAAATCGCGTTACAACATAATTCTTGGCATTGCTCGGGGGCTTC
Organism: Curcuma longa; assembly: GCF_044706935.1. Classification (NCBI taxonomy): domain Eukaryota; kingdom Viridiplantae; phylum Streptophyta; class Magnoliopsida; order Zingiberales; family Zingiberaceae; genus Curcuma; species Curcuma longa. Next base: position 20,985,260 of record NC_133863.1, read on the forward strand.
TCTATCTTCATCATGATTCCATACTAAGAATCATTCATAGAGATTTGAAAGCAAGCAATATCCTTCTTGATGAAGATATGAATCCAAAAATATCAGATTTTGGCATGGCAAAAATATTTAATGGAAATGAAACAATAAGAAGAACACAAAGAGTGGTTGGAACATAGTATGTAAATCTTAACTTTTATATTTGTTTATAATGCAATTGATTCATATAAAAATTTAATTCTTCTTCATCTTTATTTTTACAGTGGATATATGTCTCCGGAATATATCAAAACTGGAGCTTATTCAGTGAAATCAGATGTTTTTAGTTTTGGAGTATTAATTCTTGAAATCATTACCGGTAAAAAGAATATTGGATTTTATATTTCTACAGAGTACTTAAATCTCCTAGAACAAGTAAGTGTATATAAAATGTATATAAATTTAATATCCTATACATCATATTTATTTATTTTTTATTAATGAATCAATCAACTATATACAGGTTTGGACTTTGTGGAAGGAAGATAGAGTTTTGGAAGCAGTGGATGAATCAATGGGGGCAGTTTGTGTTGCTGAGGTTTTGAAATGCATAAATATTGGACTCTTGTGTGTTCAAGAACAATCAGAAGATAGACCCATAATGCCATTAATAGTAAGTTTTTTAGGTAATGAAACTACTCAATTGCTAGAGCCTAAAAGACCAGGATTTGTGGTACCAAGTGATTCATCTAAAACTAATTTGAGTAGCTATGAGCATTGTCTATTACCTTCTAATCATTTATCAATCACAATTTTAGAAGGTCGATAGAAATTATCACAATCAAGATGTAAACATTATATTGATGTGAATTGAGTACTTTTTTTTGTTACATATTGTACAAATAATTATAGACAATACATAAAGATTGATAATTTGACAATGTGTCGTAGTGATATGATAAATATGACACGTCCTTATGTAAAGTTGAACATTTTTTAGGTCAAAAGGGCCAACAAAACGTGTTCTAATAATAATAAAGTGAAAGTTTTTAATACTTCCAAGGTGTGCTTAAGGTTTACCATTCTATCACTTCTAGTAATACTTTTCAAACTGATAAAGGGTTTGCTTTATGCTATTGTGACATGGTATGCCATTATCCTTTAGGACCCTAGAAATGGATTGGAGATTGTGGTTCTCAAATGCATGCAAATTTCCCAAGTCATGCTATGGAATGCAAGGGAATTAGGTAGAATCTCAAAAAATAACAAATATTTATTGATTTAGTTGAAACTAAAGAACTTGGTCACTTACAAATGGAAAGAAGTTGAAACTAGCAAGGGGTCTAATGCTGTGCTAGACAATAATAGATCACAAAGAAGGCACTTTCGTCTAAACTATTTTTTCTTCAGAAATGATAATTCCTCAGATTATCCGATGACCAGTGGTAGAATCATTAAAAAAAAAAAGAGAATTCTTTGAGTAGCTAGAGCTAATAAATTACATTACAGAAACCAAGCGGATAGCTAATAGGAGGGGTTTCATTAACAAATGAAAGATGGACTTGTCTTGGAATAACAAAGCCCATGAGGATGTTTAAATGAGAAAAAAAACTCTCATTTGCAAACCTTGAATTAAATAAGTTTGTCTTGCAGATAAATTTTTAGCTTCTAAATCTTGTATGCTTCTAGTCAGACTTGGATTATCGGGTTGTATTGCTCAAGCTATTAAATAGAATAGTAACAAGCATAAAGGTGTTCGAATGTGAGATAAAATGCCTCAGGACCTAATCTTCAAGTTCTAAAAAGAGTTTGCTTCAATTTGCAACTATGTGGATTGTGTTGCTGCAATTTTTTCTTGAGTGGTCCGATGTGATTTTGAATTTTGATCTTTAGATAAAGAGTTTATGTTGGACTTTATGTTGTGACTTTATATGCGTGTTTGAATGCGTAGAGATTTACAGGAACACCCATGGATCTTGGAGAGTTTGCCTCTAAATAAGGTTGAGCGATATATAATGATGACTTGGCATGATCAAGGTGATAGGCTTAATATTTGGAGGCCCGTAGAGATTGAAGAAGGATGGTACAAAACATCTAAGAGCCGGGATTGCATAATATAAGCACTGAGTTGGTGTTGGAGTAGCTTTGGAGTGATGATTTGGCACGACCAAATTGACAACTCAATAGTCTGAGGTTAATAGAGATCAAAGAAGGATAACATATATAGAGAATCAAAGGGACGGTAAACAACAAGAACGATAACCTATGGAATTGTCCTACATAAGTGAATGTGTGAAGGATGATGATATGTGAAGGAACCAAGAGCTCATACACATTCAAGGAATCGAGTAACTTGGCGAAGGATGGCCAAGAAGCAAAGTCAAGTTATTAGCATTTTGTTATGTTAATAAAATGCTAAAAAGAGGTATTATTTTACTATATAAATAAAAAGAGGATGCTTTTTAATTTTTATTTACTATAGGTAACTTTGAAAATTCATTGTACATATATTGTTTAAAAAATTTTAAAATCATACTTTATTTTTTCTTTAATTAATAAAAGAGGATATACTACCTATCTAACCTTATGAGGATGTTTTACCTCATCAATCATTCGAGAATAGGCCTGTCCATAGATTAGATTCGAATTAGACTCACTTGAAATTGTAATTGGGTAAAGAAGCCGATTATCTATTAACTCAATTCAACGGATTGGATCGGTAATCGACCCATCTAGAGACGAGCCGATTACAAGTCAAACCCAACTTTAACCAATGAATTAACGGGTTGAACTAGTTGTTCAAATTCAACCATTGATTCAAATCGGTGGTTACCACTAAGCCTGCCTATATATTTTTTTTAAATAATTTTTTAATTGGTTTAAGTTTTTTCAATGAAAATCTCTTATTTAATAATATTTATAATATTTTAATGATATTAACGATATGATTCAATATAAATCAAATCTTTTATTTTAAAATCTTCAGTATGATTATTCTACCTTTCAAATTAATTTTTCAACTTATCTTGAATTTTCTAACATGAGACTATTCCACCTTTCTATCAAATCTTTTTTCAACTTATTTATCTGAATTTTCTAAGTGGAGCTATTCTAGTTTTATATTGTTAAATTTATTAATCTTATTTAACTTTCTTAATCACTCAACCTTTTTTTATCCATTCAATACATAATTAATTGAATTTATAGAGACTATTTAATTTGTATAATATATTTAATAATAATTTATTTAAAATATAATTTATTTAATAATAAAATTATATATATAGTGAAGACTATCTCGAATATATAAAAATGTATATATGGTACTAAAATATAACAATGTAAATGCAAAACAAAATGACGTGAAAATTATTAAAAAAAATAAAAGGAATGCAAAGCTATATATGCTGTCTGGAAACTTGGAGACGGGAAACGGGAAACGCGAAAACGGAAACGGAAAACGGCAATAGTTAAAATTTCCAGATTTTGGAAACGTCGATGACCTCATCAAATACTATGAATATTTCCTATAAATCTTATCTATCTGTACCACACACTTCGAAACGCCGACCCTTTTATTCCTCCTCCTCGGCTGATCCCTCTTCCAAACCGTCGCCCCTCTCCATGCCTCCGAATTCGAGGGGTAATTTGTAAAGAAATTTATCCTAATTAAATGTTAAATCCCAACCTACTTACATAGCTAATTATATTAATCCTAATAAGCCTATTAGGAAGCCCAATTGAGAACCCAATTAAAAGACCCAATTAGCTTTAGTTTCATGCAATTAAAGAGTAATTGATTAAATGAGTTAAAGGTTAATGGGTAAAAAGGGTTAATGGGTTAAAGGTTAAAGGGGTATAAGATCTGAACCCGTTAAGGAAAGATCCGATAAGAAACCCTAAAGTTACGCTTTTCTTCTCCCTGAAAATCGCGATTCTTTCCCCTGTTTCACGCAGCCACCCCTGTTTCCTCTTCTTCGCTCCGATCGTGCGACGCGGAGGGGCTGGCAGCTGGAGCCGGCGACGGGGAAACTACCGGAGGTCCCAGATCTTCGATCGCGTGGTTGCTTGATTGCCAGAGGTGACGCGATCGGCTGTTAGGACGGCGGCGATCGGCGCGACAAACCGAGCAAGGAAGGCCAGATTCGGGTAAGTTTGATCGGTTCTAGAGCTTTGAGTTTCGGAAATTGGGAATGAACCTCAAATATCTCTTCGTACGCCCTCTTCGCTTCGGGCTTTCCACGCCGGAGTGATTCTCAGACTGGATCCCGTTTCTTGTAAGTTTCCACGGATGGAACGTTTCTCCCCGTTTCGGAAACGGGAACGTCAGTGTAAATGCCGTTTCCAGACCGCATAGATGCAAAGTAGAAGATTTTAACACCCTAGGAACTAAATTTATGTGGGCTTTAATTCTCTGTCCTAAGTGGATACATAAGTAACTTAAATAAGTTGAAGACTTTTTTATTTTTTTATTTTTTCATATTTATAAATTTTAAAAAATAAAATATAAATAATAATTTTAAATTGTCATGGATCATGAATTTCATGAATTGTGAATCAATGATTTGGAATCGTTGTAACTATCTTAGAATGTTAAAATTAAGGGTCAAGATTTTTTGAACCATTAAATTGATGATTTCAAATTGTTAAACTATCAATTTCAAACCATGATCAAATTTATACATTGAGAAGTCAATTCAAAACCGTGATCAAATCTATATGATAATTAAGTCATATAATTCTTCCAACCAAACAAATGCAGTAGAGTATCACGCAATTGAGTGTTTGGACTTTTATTCTTTACTTTTTTTTAATAATTGTTCTTCTTCATATCAATCAGCTCACCATGTTAATTAATCTCATCCAAAGGACATATGTTCCACTAAATCCCATCGCCAGATCACTGCTTCCTAGGGCCTCCTAATGCTTATCGTCTCCGACGACAGCTCCGCCGCATCGTGGTCTTCGTTCAGTATAAGACAATTAAGCTTGAAAATTGCATGTGACATCATCTTCTTGTACAGCATGGAAAGCAGAATTTAAGTGTGAAATCAATTAGATTTGGCCTTAAAATTCAAATTGACATAATCTAAGTTGACTAAACGGGCAAAAAAGAAGAAGATTGAATTGACTAAACCTTAAGTCAAATTTGTATGCTGCATCTAGGCAAAGTCAATTGGACCAAGCAAATTACAAAAATAAAATAAAAAGACTATACTTTTTCATCAAAATTACGAAATCAACCAATTTAAAATTCATTAGATAATTAAATTTAAATTATTATTTTTATCTATTTTAAACAGAGCTGAATAAAATTTGTTTCCTTTCAAATAAATGTTAACTTTTCCCCCCTTCTAATGTAATCCTGTAAGATTTAAGTCTTTAAATATGCCATGAGTCTCTACTATGTAGTAATTTTTAACTGAAATTGCATATGAGATCCTGTTTGATTTTGTCAAGCAGAAGCTCCAAGTCAAAAGTGAAGAGCAGGTTGACTTTCAATTTGATCTATCACATCGATTAAATAATGATGTGATAGAATTTCTGACATCTGTTTTGTACGTTCTTAATTCTATCACATCAACTTAAATCAGATTTAATTTTTATTAAAGCTACAGTAATAAGTCAAAATTCGTTTTAGCAATTTCCAGTGATCCTGCGGAATTTTTCGTCCATTGACCATTGTTTAGTCTAAAGACCATCATCCGCCTTATATTGATCAGTTTCATTTGTAAACATGTACAGTGAAGCAGAATTGATGGCGAGAAGAATCCCGTTCTTACTCTGCATTCTCTTCAATCTCACGTTTTCGCTCTCCTTTGCCGTCGATACGTTAACCCCTGGTCAGTCTCTCCTCTACGCCGCCGGAGCAACCTTGATCTCCGACGGCGGCACCTTCGTGCTGGGTTTCTTTAGCCCCCCCGGCTCCAGCAACCGCTACGTCGGCATGTGGTTCGGCAACGTCTCCCAGAAAACCGTTGTATGGGTCGCCAACCGCAACCGCCCGATCACCGATGGCTCCGGCCTCCTTTCGCTCACCGCAAACGGAACGCTTGTCGTCTCCAGCAACGGCTCCGCCGTCTTGTGGTCTTCCAGCTCACCGGCACTCGCTAACCCCGTGGCGCAACTCCTAGACAGTGGGAACTTGGTCGTTCGAGAAGCCGACGACTTCGACACCAGCCGCTACGCATGGCAGAGCTTCGACTTCCCGACGAACACGCTCCTCCCGAGCATGAAGTTGGGGTGGAACCTGAGGAGCTCACGCAACCGCATCCTCAATTCGTGGGCGAGCACCAGCGACCCGGCAGAGGGGAACTACACCTTCGGCATCGACTTGCGCGGCGATCCCCAGATAATCGCGTCGGTGGGCACGCGGCAGTATATGCGCTTCGGGCCATGGAACGGCCTCTACTTCAGCGGCGTCCCGGAGATGATGTCCAGCGATACGTTGGACTACAGCTTCGTGATCGACGGCGAGCAGGTGGTGTACAGCTACACCGTCCGCGATCCCTCGTTGATCAGTCAATTGGTCATCAATCCGACGTCCGGCAACATAGAGGGCCTTCTACGGACCGAGGAAAGTCAGTCATGGATCACGCGGACGGCGTTTCCGAGGGACAATTGCGACCGCACCATCTCCCTCTGCGGCCCCTACGGCCTTTGCTTTCCCGACTGGCCTCCGTGCAAGTGTCTTCCGGGCTTTCATCCCCGGAATCGAAACGATTGGGAGCTCCTCGCGAACACCTCCGGCGGCTGCGAGAGGAACACAGAGTTGGACTGCCATAACAACACAGACGGGTTCATCCGGCAGAGCAACGTGAAGTTGCCGGACACATCCTCGTCGACGGTGGACTGGAGCATGGCGAGCCTCGATGACTGCCAAACTTCGTGCCTCAACAGCTGTTCTTGCACGGCTTATGCGAGAGCCAACATCAGCGGCAGTGGGCGAGGGTGCATCTTGTGGTTCACTCCGCTCACAGACATCAAATTGTTCAACTCTGGATCCGGACAAGATCTATTCGTCAGGGTTGCAGCTGCAGACCTAAAAGAAGGTGATCAAATATTATCAATCTCAGTGATGAAATATTATCAATCAGACTTAAATTTGCCGTCTCCTCTTACAGCCATGGAATCAAGTGGTTCTCGCTGGAGTCGCAGAGGCATGATCATAGTCATTTCCTCGGTGGCAACTTTCACTTTTCTAACACTTGTTGCTTTTTGCATTTGGAAAAGGAAGAAAACAGGTATCATCTCGTCTTCCTCTTCTTTAACAATTCATCATTTTCAGTATTTACTATTCACATATTGCAATTGTTATTTGAATATGTCAAAATAGAGTATTCTATCCGGGAAGAAACTGAAGAAGAGACGATAAACCTGCCCTCCTTCGACTTTGCTGCAATTGTACAGGCTACTGATAACTTTTCTTCATCTAACAAGCTTGGAGAGGGCGGATTTGGTCCTGTATATAAGGTATCTACTCTAAGCGTATGAATTGCAATGTTAATCATTGTTGTGTTTAAGTATGCTAAAGCTTAGTGTGAGGATTGCAGGGTAGGTTGAAAGAAGAGGAAATAGCTGTGAAAAGATTGTCCAAAACATCAGAACAAGGTGCAGATGAGTTCAAGAACGAGGTAGTGTCGATCGCGGAGCTTCAGCATCGAAATCTCGTTAGACTCCTTGGTTATTGCATTGAAGCAAATGAACGGATGCTGCTCTATGAATACATGCCCAATGGAAGCCTAGACAAATTCTTGTTTGGTAAATTGATATTTATACTAGTGATGTGAACTCTATTCTTATTTGCCATGTTGTATAAATTTTGAATCTATACTGAGAACATGTTTTGAATTTCACATCTTGGATTGTTGGATTTGTACTCAGATAAAGTCAAAGCTAGTTCGTTGGATTGGAAATCACGTTACAACATAATTCTTGGCATTGCTCGAGGCCTTCTCTATCTTCATCATGATTCTAGGCTAAGAATCATTCATAGAGATTTGAAAGCAAGCAATATTCTTCTTGATCAAGATATGAATCCAAAAATATCAGATTTTGGCATGGCAAAAATATTTGATGGCAATGAAACAATTAGAAAAACAAGGAGAGTCGTTGGAACATAGTATGTAAATCTTAACTTTTATATTCATGCACAATGTATTTGATTCAAATGTACAATTAATTCTTCTTTATCTTTACTTTTACAGTGGATATATGTCTCCAGAATATGTCAAAAATGGAGCTTACTCGGTGAAATCAGATGTTTTTAGTTTTGGTGTATTGATACTTGAAATCATTACCGGCAAAAAGAATGTTGGATGCTACATTTCTAAAGAGTACCTAAACCTTCTGGAGCATGTAAGTATATAAAATATATATATTTGGCATCCTATACATCATATCTACATATTAGTATTTATGTATCAATCAACTACATGCAGATTTGGACTTTGTGGAAGGAAAATAGAGTTTTGGAAGCTGTGGATGAATCAATAGGGTCATTTTGTGTGGCTGAAGTTTTGAAGTCTATAAATATCGGGCTCCTCTGTGTTCAAGAACAGCCAAAAGATAGACCCACAATGCCATCAATACTATCATTTTTGGGTAATGATACTACTCAATTGTTAGAACCTAGAAGACCAGGTTTTGTGATGCCAACAGATCCATCTGAAACTAATTTGAATAGCTCTGATCCTTCTAATCATTTATCAATCACAATTTTGGAAGGTCGATAAAATCTTCACAATCAAAATGTAAACACCATGTTGATGTGAATTCAACATTTGTTGTTTTTATGTTACATATCAAACAACTGTAGACAATACATAAAGATTGATATTATAAAAATGTGCTGTATTGATATTCTGAAAAATGTTCTTGTAATAGTGTCAAAAATTTTATCTCAATAGGAATGAGGATACTTTCAAGGAATGCTGTTCTATCACTTCTAGTAATAATTCTCAAAGAGTTCTTTGTGGACATGGAGATCATCAGTTACATTACAGAACTCTCTTGGCACAACCGGAAGAACAAAACAATCATTTGTGAAGCTGGAATGATTGACAAAACCCCTCAGCAAAGGCCAAACTAGACAGATTTTCATTACTGCAGACTTTGCAGATAAATTTCCAGCACACTCTTTGATCATCAGGCAGTATTGCTAAAGCTACTGAACAGAAGAGTAACCAGCACAAGGGTGTTCAGGTTTGAGATTAAATGGCTCAGGTGACCTGGTCTTCAAGATCGAATAAGAGCTTGCCAGAATCGACCAACACTGACAGGCTTCTGAAGCTTGGTGGTTTTCAAAGCTTGAAGAATGGTGGTTTTCAGAGCTTAAATTCAAAGAAAGAATGCAAATGATTTCAGACCATTGGCTCCAGAGATAATCTGAAACTTGACATCCAAAGTATCAGCAATAAGGCTCAATTCAGATTTCAGACAGCTTGATATGTGTTACAGAAGTACTACACTGAAGCAAGCAACAAAGATGAAGCCAATGTGACTATCAAATTAGATTCTGTAAAAGCTTTCCACAAAGTAAATTGGTGTCTTTCCCAGATGGACCTACTGTAGATTCTTATGGCACTTACCATAAAGATCTTTCTAGCTGGATCTGCTTTGTCCAGGTGGCCTTAACATCAACTTTCCAAATTGGCTGTGAATTGCATGGACAGGGAATAGTATTGCAAAGACATAATAATAATAATAATAATAATAATAATAATAATAATAATAATAATAATAATAATAATAATAATAATAATGTACAAGACTAAGACTTGAACAAGAGAGAAAAATCTATGCTTAACTGTACAATTTAGCATTAGAACAAAGAGAGTTGTGAGGATGAAGATTGAGAGGAGTTAGACGCGGTTGTGGTTATGGTCGTCGTCGTGGTTGTTGGTCCATTGCTTGTGGCCGGGCCTCCAGTTGGGGCACTTGGGGCTGAAGTAGGAGGCCTTGATCCGCGCGTCGAGCAGCTCCACCAGTGGCCCCGCCTGCACGCACCGCGGCGCCTTGTACTGGTTGAAGGACGCGCCTTGGCTCAGCGCGTAGTCCATCAGCTTGTCGAACGTCCCCTTCTCCACCTCGCGGATCTCCAGCGGCCCGATCGACTGGTCGCACGCCCGGCCCTGCCGGTACACGCTGTTGAGCGCCTCCTCCACCGCCAGGCAGCAGTCCTCCATCGCGGCCGCCGGCACCGGCGACCGCTCCCCGCCCCGCAGCTCCCAGTACAGGACGTAGTGCCCCGGCGCCGCGCTCCCGCCTGTCTCAGCGTAGCTCGTGTAGTCTGCCAGCGCCGCGCCGTACTGCTCCAGGTTCCGTGTCGCCGCGCTCACCGCCGCCTGCAGCTCCACCTCGTCCGTCTTCTCCGCCTCGAGGCTCAGCACCACGTTCTTCCGCCGCACGAATTTGAACTGCGGCGCCTTGTTCTTGAATCCCGACACCCGCAGCACGTCGCCGATTCGGTACCTATACAGCCCTGAAATGCATGCAACTTACTTGACCTCTGTTTTCGATGCCTAATTTCTTGTATATACGCGTTAACTTGCCCGGATAGGTGGTGACGACGAGCTCGTACTCGTGGCCGAGTTTGACGTCGACGAGGTCTACGAGGTCATCGACCTCGGCTTTGTCGTTGCCGCTGCATTGGAGGTCGAGGAACTCGAAGTAGGCCATGGTGGGGATGAGCGTGTAGGCGACATCGCTGGGGTCGCAAAGGGGGTTGAGATTGATGCCGAAGTAGCACTCGGAGGAGGCGTACATGGCAGAGACCAGCGGGAGGCCGCCGCTGTAGAATTCGAAGGTGGGTATGTACTGCGCCATGGCGCCCGTCACGATGACGTCGACGTACTTGGTTCCGGGCCAGAGACGCTGAATGATGCCCCGCCACGAACTCCGCTGGCACTCGGCCTCGATCCGCCGCGCAAGGTCCGGGTCAGGACGGCACAGCACGCGCGAGACTGCCTCGCGCACGCCGCCGTCGGTGACGTGCGCCGGGTCGAGTTCGCCGTCGCGGATGTCGCGGCACAGGCTCCTCCAGTGCTTCTCGAGGAAGCGGAGGGCGCGGATGAATCCGGAGGCGAAGACGGCGCCGACGCGGACCACCTCGTGGCGTTGGACAAGGCCGCAGAGCAGCTGGGCGTACATGCTCTGGTAGGGGTCCGAGCAGAGCACCGCCTCATTGGGGCTGGTGTAGGAGTTGAAGGGATTGTCCCGTGGCCGGTCGAGGAAGTGGCGACTGTTGTAGTAGCTGGTGAGCACCGAGCGGGCCACGAGACCGCCGGGCGTCCGTGTCTCTGCCTTCACGAACAGCAGGTACATCCCCTTCCCGCCGTCGAGCCCCGGCACGAACTGCCCCATCACTGGCATCAGCAAACTGTACAACAGACTTCGCCGGTCGAGCTCCTCCTCGATCGTCGGCATCAGCTTCCGCTCCCCGCCCGAGGTCCCCGAGCTGATATTCCACCAATGATCGCCTGAGACCACTGATCTTGCAGGATTAAGCAAAAAAAGAAAGAACTGTCAGGATACCTCGTGAGGAGCTCTGAGATGGGGCGGCCGGAGAAGATGGGGGAGGTGTCGCCGTGGACGACGCGAAGGATGTCCGGCTGCAGGTCTTCGTAGGTGACGACAGGGATGAGACGCTTGAACGCGTTGGGGTCGGCCGCGGCGCGGCCGGAGAGGCCATGCCGGCGGATGTACTCGGCGGCGGCGTTCTGCCCAAGTATTTCTCTCAGCACACGCCGTTGGACGACGTCGGCATTCGCTGTGACGTGCTCGATGAATTCGAGCGCCTTCAGGTGCGCCTCCGGCGGCGTGATCTTCCCGGCCTCCGGCATGGTTTGCACTTCACAATAGTAGCGATGGATCGATCAACTACAAGATAGAAATGATTTGATTTAATGAGATTGGCGTTGGTGTTTGATCGATGCGTGTGAGGAGAGGAAGACTGCGATTAGCATTTATAGAAAGGAGAAGATCGAGGGGCGAGGAATATTTGCATAGATTTAAGACCCAAAAATAGGCGTAGTATTTGTTATATTATTGAAAATTTTAAAATACTTATTTATAATTTTTATAAATATAAGGATCTTTTTATAAAAGCATAATTTATTAGCCTCACCTCACCCAAATCTTAATCTCCTCTCCTCTCACCATTGTCGTCATTGCACATTAAAGACGTTGCCTCCTCTTTTTCATTATTACAAAATTAAAATTTCATTTCATTATTTTTCACATAGATCTCTCTCATATGTGATCTTAATCTTTATCGTCACTACTTGATCGTTGACTCGCTGCCTTGCATTATGTTCTTCTTTATCGTCATCGATTGTTGTTGTTGTCATCGCGGAATTGTACTTGTGGTTACTTCAAACGTATACAGCAAAAAAGGCAGCTTCTCTTAGTCCTTCCAGCAAATTAAATTCCAATTTTTTTCTCAAGTTATTTGATGTGCTATATTAGCTCTTGAGGGGCAAAGTTAAGATGGATAGAATTGATAAGGTTTTGAGAAAATTTTATTTTATCTTCGAGTCCTAAATATATTTACTAAATCTTATAACATGATGGTATGAAGTTCTAACGACATTGAATTTTTTTTCCTCCATTTTTGTATTGTATGTTTAAGGAGTTTCTTTGGTTTTATATAATGTAGGGTAAGTTATGGTCAAGCTTAAAGGTACATGTGGAATTCAATTAACATTCGTCTAGAAGCTCTCATTCGAGGTGGAGTTTTCTTGCTTGTTTCGCTACACTTACCTTGTGCATGATTTAAATTATGAAATAGATGTTATGGAAAATAAAATTAATTTTAATTTTATCTTTACTCTTCCTGCTTGATTATTCCTTATTATATTGTTTGCCCTTTTATTCTTAAATTAATTCTTATCTTGGTTGTTTTTTTTTCTGAGATCTATAATAAATTAATAAAGTAAAATTTTAATTATAACAATAGTCTAGCTCCATACTTTTAGGAGCTACTCTAACTCAGTTATTAAATAATAAAATACTATATGCAACACTTATATTTAGAGTTTTGGATTCTACACTTTGAAAGAGATGCATTATCATTTGATAATAAATTGTCAAGATAATAAATGTAGCACATAAAGTATAGAGATTTGACTTCGTCCTCTAAGAATTACGTGATTACTAATCTTGAGCTTCGATTTTGCTCTTTAAGGGTTTGTGTGATTATTTGTAACATCGAGCAGTGGACTCCTTGTACAAAGAAAACTCTTGAGTTTTTTTTAGTGTTTATGGACTTTGGTTAAATTGAGATAATTTTTTCTCACGGGGTGGATTGTAGGTCATTCACCTTATTTTTATGTGAGGCACCTCATGGATTGGATTGCAGGTTATTCACCTTATTTTTATGTGAGGCACCTCATGAGATGGATTGCAGGTCGTTCATCCTATTTTTATGTGATGCACTTTTCAAGTGGATTGCGGGTCATTCATCCTATATATTTGTGTTTGTATATGTGCATTCACATGATGCATTTCGTATTGGGTGGATTATGGGTCGTTCATCCCATTGACATATGATACATCTCTTTCGGGTGGATTACATGTCATTCACCCAATCTATGTATGTATATGTGCATACATATGATATATTTTGTTACGAGTGGATTGCATGTCATTCACTCTCATAGATGATGTATCCTTCTTGGGTGGGTTGTAGATACTCACCTTGAAATTTTCATTTATACATGATATGTTCATATTAAGTGAATTGTAGATCGCTCACCTTGAGATTTTCATTTATACATGACATGTTCATATTAGGTGGAATGTAGGTGGTTCACCTTTACTTATACGACACATCTTTATTAAGGATATTACATGTTGTTCACCCACTCAATATATTATGTTGAGTGTCAGATAAAATAAGACTATAATGTGAGCAATGTTGGAAAATAAAAAATTAAGGAGAACTGATGAATATAATTAAGAAGACATGTAAATGACGATATCAAGGAAACATACATGATAAATTATGTTGTTGTCCTTTTTATTATATTTTCATGCACATCTCTTTTATCTCCACTTTGTACTTTATGTTCACTCTCCCTTTTCTTTGACCCCCAAGTTAATTGTTATAGTTCACGCGCGGCGAGCGAAACTAGTGTCGCGGCAAACCTAGTTCGTGCAAAACGTGACAACATGGTATTAGAGCCTAGGTTTAGGGGTGTGTTAGAACATGTAGAGTTAAAGTCACTCTATGCATATGTATGCTCAGTTAAATCCTCAAGTTGACCTCGCGCTCAGTGAGACATCTTGAGTTTATTTTATAATTACTAATTCGAGTCTTGATAATAGTTTAGCAAGTAGAGTTGATCCATCTCATTGTTATGAATGCGTTGCATTTGTGAATCGGTTAAATCAGACATGTCTAGTTTCTATTTTGAGAGCCAAAATTTGATTTATGATTGATTTTATAGATGTGTCATGCATTGCTCTAATCTAGTAAAATACATTATACTACTGTTACTATCCTAAATTGTCTTGTGTATTTTCTAGATTGGATATTTTATGTGAACAAATGCGATGTTAGTTAGTACTCTGATGGAATGTTGTAGCCCTAGCTCTAGATTGAGTCTTCCTCGAGAACTAACACAATCTTGGTGAGCATTTCGATCGAATGATCGTGACTTGGCTAGATGAAACCAAAAGACTAAGATGTTGAAAATCGGAGATGGCTAGAGAGGGGGGGGGGTGTGAATAGCCTCCTTTCGTAAATCGATTTTCTCCTACAAACGGGTTAGTACGCAGCGGAAAAATAGAAAACAAGAAGAAATCAAGAGAGACATAAGATGTATGAGGTTTGGGGATAATTTGCCCCTACTCCTCGGCGTGTCCGTAAGGTGGACGATCCCTTGATCTTCGGTAGATCGAACCCCGGATGAAACCGGCTATATGAATCTCCTTCTCGGTGGAGTGACCTCTCCACAACCAATCTCACAAATATATGTGTTAAGCACAGAGATTATAGAAGGAAATCAAAAACTGAGGCAAAACAATACAAGCTTATAGCACAGCCTCAAGAGATGGATCACAGACTCAAGCAAGGCTTCCCGAGAGCAAGACGGCACCACCTCAGGAGAAAGCTTCAAAGAAGATTGTTAGCAAGCAAGAGAGCTCAACCAGCACAAGCACACACAGCTTAGGGTTTTCCGAGAGCCTCTCTTCTCCTTCCTCTCTTCCTTTTTAACTAACGTCCTTTGAGTCCACTGCACTGATCACCTGATCATTCTCTGGTGTAGCTCAGAGCGCCGTTGCTTTGTCTTTTACCTGAAACTATGAAAGCCAAAGCTCGACAAATACTGTCAAGATAGAAAGCATTCCCTTGACTCTTCCTATTCTTCACCAAATTCAAACTCATCTGCAAGGATCAAAGACATTAGCATAGCAATATCAGAAAAGAGACAGAAATCAGAGCAGAAACCTGAACACGATCAGAAATACCTTAATCGATCGAACAATCGATTAAACTTCGTAATTCTCTCCTCTACAAAGCGTGTAATCGATCAACCAGTCGATTACCCAAGATCTTAATCGATCACCTGATCGATTAAGGCATGGTAATCGATCAGGTGATCGATTACCAGACGCTAATTCAGTTCCTCAATAAACTTGTAATCGATCACCTGATCGATTACAGTTCACCATAATCGATTTCCCAATCGATTATGGTACGTTCTGTGGGTTTTGCGAATTCTCATAGAATGCATGGTAATCGATCATCAGATCGATTAACAGGTTAACGCTGGTCTCACAGAATGATATGTAATCGATCACCAGATCGATTAAAGGTCTGTAATCGATCATCAGATCGATTAACCAACTTACCTTGATTAATCGATTCACTGATCGATTAAACCAAGCTAAACTTTAAGTCTTGATCAGGTTAACTTGGGTCTCACCCAAGCCAACCGCGCTGGATCACGTAATCAAAGAACAAGCTTCCAGGCCTCCTGTGATACTGATACGGTCCGAAGACAGGTTACCATGCCTTCTCCGACCATGGTCCGGTACAGAGAACGAGCTACCGAACCCTCTCTGACCTAGTCCGGAGAACGAGCTACCGAGCCCTCTCCGACTCCATCTGATCCAGAGAACGAGCTACCGAGCCCTCTTTGACTTAGTCCGGAGAACGAGCTATCGAGCCCTCTCCGACTCAATCCGATCTAGAGAACGAGCTACCGAGCCCTCTCTGACTTAGTCCGGAGAACGAGCTACCGAGTCCTCTCCGACTCTATCCAGTCCAGAGAACGAGCTACCGAGCCCTCTCTGACCTAATCCGGGAGCTACCGAGCCCTCTCTGACCTAATCCGGAGAACGAGCTACCGAGCCCTCTCCGATCTTATTCCGTCATCGATCAATCTGAATATATAATTAAAATGAACTTAAATTGTTGTCAACATCAAAACAACAATCAGGACAAAACTGCATCAACATAAGAGATGTATGCTCTTTAGTGATGGGAAACACTAGAAAATCCGTTCCGATGAATTCTTGCAGAACAAAATTTTTTTCAGAAATGGATTTAAGTTGCCCTCATAGTCGATCAAACAAAGTTTAATCGACGCTTTTAGATCATTGGGCTCTTGTGTTTGATTTACAGGATCCAAGATAAAAGGAATAATTTATTTAAAGCGGAACAATAAATTTGTACCTTTTCTTCGGGATGTCTAGAAGGAGTAGATGACCCCTTGATCTTCTGCTGTATATCCTCTCCTCTTCTCGAACGTTGTGTAGACAACGATCCTTCGAGATTTCTCCACCAAAACTCTTCTTCCGAAGGCAAACAAGCAAGGAGTAAGAACCCTCCTTTCCTTCTCTTATTTCTCTCCTTCCTTCTTCTTCTTGCCGCCGGCCCTAAAGGGGAAAAGGAGCTTGGAGCGCCGGCCCTTAAGGAGCAAAGGGAAGGAAAGGAAAGGAGGAGGAGGAGGTTGGGCGGCGAAAAACAAGAGGGAGAGCTTTAAGGGGGGCGACGACCACTTCAAGGAGAAAGGGAAAATATTTCTCCAAGAACTTAATTCTCTTCTCCTCTTGCAAGCCCTCCTTTATATAACTAAGCCATCATGGAAATTTAAGAAAGATTCTAATAAATTTTCTTATCCATATTTATTTAGAAAAATTTAATAAAATATTTAAGAAGAATTTATTAGAAACAATCTAATAAATTTATCTTATCTAGATTTATTTAGAAATAAATCTCTTAATAAGATTTTATTAGAAAGAATCTAACAACCTTATATATGATTTTTAGCCTTATTTAACGTTCATCTACTTGTAATTCATTGCATATAATCTACTTTATCACACCTTATTCTTTAGTTATTACATGTTTCTACTCTTTTGCTCGAAGATCTGCTCTTCGTATATTTTTGATTGACAGGATGTGATTCAAAGCTAAAATGATGTATATTTGATGGTGGAACAAGAAGTGATAAGAGACACGCACTAGCCATGCTCATCATCATGGGCGGGTCTCCTACGCAACAGACACGAAGAAATAGAGGAAAAGTAACAACAGAGCAAACACGGTCGTGCTTCACATTTATAGGACTCAGACATGGCCTAGCCATGCCAGAAGGCACGACCGTGTCCCTCCTACAGATTTAAGATAGCTCCAGGTCGTGCCCTCATCCAGAGCTAACCAGACCATGGGCCGTGCCTACAAGGCACGACCATGTCCCCGTACCAGAAGCCCAAGTTGTTGGAGTCGTGCCTACAGGCACGACCGTGCCCCATTTTTCCAGAATGAACCAACTTGGGGTCGTGCCTACAAGGCATGACCATGTTTCACTTTCAGAGAAGGTCCACATTAGGGCCGTGCCTATTTTCCAGAGGAAGACCAGCACAAGGTCGTGCCGATGGAAGGCTTAAGGCATGCTTCTGGGCCGTGCCATGAGACACGGTCATGTGGCACATGGAGCCTATAAATACTTCTTTTTACAACCCTTTTGGGTCATCATGGGATCTAGGGAAACCCTAAGGTCTTGGTTTTGGGGGCGTCGCCTCCCCACTCTTGGGGAGCCTATAAACACTTCATCTTCACTGATCCATCCTACTCCAGAATGAGAAGATCTTCCAAGGATGTCTGAGCTTCAAGATAAGTCCTCCCCTCTCTTATGGATGATAATTTTCTTGCATAATTATTGTAATATTCTTGTAATAGAGTAGATTTTTGAGTTTAGGATGTAGGATGAACATTAACGTAATGATGGTGATGTAAGAACTAATTCATGTTATTTTTTCCCCTATTCTATGAAGTGTTTACACTTGTTTCATGTATTGTGTGCCTTGAACGTGTTTGATGTTATGTTTGTGTGAGCGCATGTACATGATTATGAGGGGTAGATTACTGTGTAGGGAGATCTTAGGATTATATGACCGGGGTGCCTTGTGACAGAAGGTGAACCTTTAACCAGACTTTTTGAAGTGATTCCTACATAGTGGTAAACCCCCATAAGGGATAGCTAATGGCTGGTGACCACTAGGACAAGGTCCTTAATAGGAGTACTTGGTGACAGAGGGTATGACATTTGGATCGTATGACCGGGGTGCCCTATGACAGAGGGTGAACATTTAATCGGACTTTTTGACGTCACCTTTACTGGAGGGCTACCACATAGGACTTCAAGGTCAAATGCCAACGTAGCCTGATGAGGTCAAGTTAGTATCTTAGTTAGCATCCCTACAAGGTGGTAAACATGAAGTGTGAGGGAGTAAACATGGATTAGGGACATTACCTAGTATTGATGTGAATCCGAAATCCTAAACTTATCCATCTCATCTCATAAATCCCCAAGCTAATCAATCTCTCCCTACCATACCCATAATCCTCAACCTTTTCACTTCCTTTAGAATCTAGACAACTAGCCTTGTGACATCACTATAGATATCAACAGTCCTTGTGGATTCAACCTTTTTATTACTTGACGATAGTCGTATACTTGCGAGTGCAGATAGTGACCATGCATAACACATGTGCATGCATTTGTTGGTAGTTATTTTCTGCATGGATGGTTGTTGTACTTGTTGTTATATGATTGTGGTTGTTGCACTTGTTGTTATATGATTGTTGTATAGTGTGACATGACATGCATTATTCTCGTAATTGCATGATACCTATTAGTTGTACGTTGTATATTGAACTTATTCATTATGTACCGTATAATATCCTGTTGTTTTCTTATATATATATATGTTGTGCACTTCTATTCAAGTATCCACTGAGTATGTATACTCACCACCCAGACCCTGAGATTTTCTTTTCTTTCTCCCCAGGTAGCAGATAAGAACGTTGATTAAAACCTGGAGGTCTGCCAAACTGCCCCTATGTCACAGCAATAGGAGCATTCTGTTGATTTATGTCGTATGTTTTTGTTGGACTGTATTGGATATTTGGTTTCAGATTTATGTGTGTATCTGTAGTTTGCACTTATGTTCAAATTGTATGGATTTGAGCCTTGCACTTATGTGGACTTGGATCTTGTTATGATTCCGCTGCGTTGTTGCTGGTTTCGTAGACTTGTAGAGTTTATCATTATTTTGTTGTGATGCTTTTTGATTTATATGTGTTGTTATGTGGTTATGCATGTGTTTGGATTGGTGAGTGGCCATGTGGGCCACATTTCATATAGTTAGTAGTTAAAATTCATGTATTGTATTGTTGATCGGTCCTATGGGCCTTATGTATCAAGGAAAGTTGAATTGTTACATGGGAGATGCTACTAAAATTTTTCGGGTGGCTGTCTCCTGAGGTGTGACAATTGTTTTGGTATCAAAGCCTAAGGTTTAGAGTTTCTTGTTCATTTGTCATTGCATTTTTGGTTTATTTGATATCAATTATTTTGGTATCAGAGCAGGTTAGGTTAAACCTTAGGTTTTGAGGTTCATATTCAAGTTTCTTTCAGATTTATTGTCGTATTTTGGTTTATCTGATACCATTGTTTTGGTATCAAAGCATGGTTGCGAAATCCATTTTAGGTTTTTGCTGGATTTGTTGTTGGATTTTTGGTATATATGATACCAATTATTTTGGTATCAGAGCATATTCAGTTGAGTCCTAGGTTGCAAAGTCCATATTATTTCTTTGGATTTTTTGTAGTATTTTTTATTTATTCGATCTAGATTGTGAGATGGGATGCACAGTGACATGATCTCTCCAAGTGGTTGTAAGTTACCTTTTATATCTGATTCAATTCTAGAAATTCATAGTAGTTATGTTAGCAGGTATTATTTAATTATCTTATGGCTCCTGTATAAAATCGAGGGCGTGGTTGACCACCAAGACGATCTGCTACACCAGTGGAGTGTAGATAGTCGGGAGCAGACCCATAATCCTCTAGTTAGGGGACAAGGTTCTCGAGTTTAGGAGATGATATATAGCTAATTCAACTTTTTTCGCCTCGGTACATGTGAATTCTTTTGGTTGATTTTCTACAAAATGACTTAAATTGTTGGGTATATTTAGAAGTGAATGTATTATTAGACTTGATGTTAATCATTAAGATAGTTGGGAAGAGAAAACCATTTTCATAGTAAACAATTTTATAATTATGGACAGTGAGAATGCAATCGTGAGGAAGATGAATTAAGTCAAACTAGCCAAGGATTAAAGCATATACATAATTTTTCATGAGATAGGTTTTGAAGGATGAAGTGATGAAAGTTTTAGTAGGTTGGGAAGTGCATCTTAGTGTCTACATGTTAATTAATATATGCTTTAGCTATATATATACATATATTCTTTTTGGTTGTATATGTTAATAGAAATATTGGGGCTCTGGTAGATATTGGTTGAGACAAAGAGGAGATTTAGTTCTTTAAAATTGATTAGACCGCAAAAAAAAAAAAAACTGAGATTTTGCGTGAAAAAGTTAATTGTCATAGTGTTAAGCAAAAAGTGGCCCAGAAGTGGAGGTTATTGTTAGGAAAATGTATATGACTTAATATTCAGAAGACACTTTTTGCATTCAAGATGGAAGGTTTAGTCCATCTCCACAGCTGATTAATGGGAATACAATATTTGTATGGCAACATAGCCTATATCTTTGTCTTATGTAGTGTAGGATGACCATGTGTTTCTGTGTTTAAGGAGCATTAGGTTAGAGTTCACCACTAATCCTTTAACTTGTGCAATGCCTCCTATCAAATGTTGTGCATTCTTTTTGAAGAGTTCCAAACATTCTGACGAGTTGAATTAGAGACTTGATTTATTACCATCGGGTGTTAGCTTTCTTCTTTCTTTAGCACACTTCTTGGCTGCTTTCAAGTGTTTTGTCTGTCATTCAATATGAATATTGATGCATCTGGGTACAAATTGTTAGTGCAGAAAGCACTAGCAGATCGAACCAGAGTTTTGATTATGGAACTAGGATCAAGTTAAGTATGTGGTTTGGCTAACCAAGTTGAACTGAGCTTACAGGAAACAGGTTAAGTCCTAGTGCTGCTAGACATGAAGTCTTGGCAGAGTCAAAGTGCATCAGGTAAAGTCTGGACTTGGTTAGGAAGACCAAGTTGCAGTAGAAGTCTGGGCTTAGTCAAGAGGACCAAGCTGCAGCAGAAGTCTGGGCTGATCAGGAGGATCAGTTGTAGCACAAATCCTGGGGGGGGGGGGGGGGGCAAAGACAGAGTCGAACACAAAGTCCAACGAGTCAAGAGGACTCAGTTGGCAGTCAGGTAAATTCTTCCGAGGGAAGTGGGTGAGGACGCGTTCCCAAGAGGAACATTAGACGTCAGTCTAACCCAGGGTCTCACTGGAGATCCGAAGTTAAGACTTATAGTTGGTTCGATGAATCAACTTAATCCTTTACATGTTACTATTTTAGCTAACATCTTTTGCAGGAAGGAAAAGTCAGACGAATGCGAACTTCAGACAAAAAGTTGAATTTTTGGGTCTGGAGTCGACTCAGATAGGTTCTGGAGTCGACTCCAGCCGAGTCAGCTGGAATCCGGAAGTTTGCGCGTCGACTTTCCGCCAAATAAGCCTGGAGTCGACTCAGGTGAGGTTTTGAGTCGACTCAGGGTCAAGACTTATCAACGCTGCTGCCACCGCGACTGGAGTCGACCCAGAAGTCAATCAGAGTTGACTCAGGAAGGATAACGGGCGAAGACGATAAAAATTTATCTGCCACGCAAGTTGGAGTCGACTCAGATCTACATCTGAGTCGACTCAGCAAGGCTATATAAGGAGCCCACGACCAACAACCGAGACATTCACTTCCAATGCCTCCGAACTCCGTTCTCGCGACTCCCGAGCCCTGCATTTTCGACGTCGGTGCTGTACCTGCACCAAGCTACTCAACTTCACACCGAGGCACCGAATTCTACTTCCGGGGAGCGACCGAAAAAGCCAGAAGTTCGGTAAAAAGCAAACTCTGTATTTCCATTCATTTAATAATTGTAATCGGGTTTTGTATCGTTTCTTTCAATACACTTGCTGCCGTAAAGGGGCAAGTGTCTTAATGGATTGCCCAAAGTAAACGGTCAAAGATCGTGGGCCTTGAAGTAGCAGCGTTGCGCTGTGAACCAAGTAAAAATAAACGTGTCATTTACTTACTGCATATTTTACGTTTCTGCATCGTTATCGATTTTTAGTTTTCGAATCGTTCGAAGATTTATGAAAATCGAAAAGCGTGCAACGCGCTATTCACCCCCTTCTAGCGCGTATTTCGATTCTACAATTGGTATCAGAG
Organism: Curcuma longa; assembly: GCF_044706935.1. Lineage (NCBI taxonomy): Eukaryota > Viridiplantae > Streptophyta > Magnoliopsida > Zingiberales > Zingiberaceae > Curcuma > Curcuma longa. Next base: position 21,007,945 of record NC_133863.1, read on the forward strand.
TGGGGGTTTCTTGAAAATAGTGCAACCACTGATTCAAGACCGTTTTTTGATTTTTTGATTTTTTCATTTTCACTTCTCCCACACTACTAACCAAGACCAAGTCTTGGAACAGTTTTCTTTCTCTTTCTTGTGTGCTAGATAAATGGCCCACCAAGAAGGCTTTAGCACCGCAAGACCACCTCTCTTCTTAAGTGACGACTTTCCATAGTGAAAAACCAGAATGGAATGTCATCTGAAGACTCAGGTGGAAATGTGGATTATCATCCAGACGGGATTCACAATCCCAACTGGTAGTGATAATCAACCACAATCTTGCGAGCTCTAGGATGCCGCCATGATGCGATGTATTTGTATGGGAATTATTTGTTATTTACATTTTCCCTTTTATTTATTTGTGTCACTTACACCCATCAAAATTAATTATTTATTTATTACCAAACCTCTTATTATCGCCTTAAATGGTATAGGGAGGTCCGGGTCGTTTCTCTCGGACTCAATGATTGAATGTTTATTCTAGACATTTGATGCAATGGTTTTATTATGTTTTATTCATTAAATTTGCAAATGAAGATCCAATTAAATCTACAAAATACAGATGTTATTACTACAACATGTACAGACATACAATATAAATTTCATACATGCATTATACAACAACAATGTTCATCATACAACCAACCTAAAACCTACAACATGAATTCTACAAATCTTACATCATATACAATTAATTTAACATACACATATAATCTTTTATACAATTTGATACAACAACTAGATTACAATAATCTACAACCAATTACAATCCATAATTCATTGTTCACAAGCATTAATATAATCCACAACACAACAAGCTCTCATTTACATAATCTACAATCATGAATTCTGAATCATACAACAACAAATAACATAGCATACAATCTAAAATAATTTCACAGCACTTTATTCATATCATAAATCCATTATACAAAAGCTATTTACAAGTGATCACACTCACTACATATCCTATAGCCGGCTAACAACCTTCCCAAACAACTCAAGTTCAACATCAAAATTACCATGGTTCACCATACAATACAAATTACAAATTGATATTCAATCCTAAATCACATCAGCATTATATCATTCAATACAAACCCACATCAATAGCATACTACTCAACACATTTTACAATTAACCATCGCACCTCATCAGAATTATGCTACAACTCAACAACATTCCCAACACAAGATCATGGAACCCTTCAATGCACAACAATTCACACATAGAGATCCTTATTCGCTCAGTTAACAGAACAACATCCTTACTTATCCTCCCAATCGAACAACCTAACAAGATCACAGCATAATCGTTAAAAATAGATAAAAATCAATGACAGAGGCATAACACATCAACAAATATGGTGTCCTTGAATTGTATAGCTCACAATAGAGACCAAACTACACTAACATTAGAAGTTAAGTTAGAAATTTAAGTTGGAGTTAAGGTTAGAATTAAGGTTAAGTATTTACAAATTAAAGCTAGGTTAGGGTTAGAATCATGGGGGGTTTTCGATTTCAAAGCTAACAGAAATAGAAAACATACTAAATGAAATAGAAACCGAGAACCAAAGATGACAGTGGGTTAAGAATTCTTCCCTTTCCAACCCGGCACAGAACAGTAAACCACAACCCTTCCAGCTGCTAGCCTTTGTTTTGCATTGATCAGAAAAGGAAGATGGTGGCTGATGGAAGCTCGCGCCGCCCCTATTCAGAACCGAACAGAGCCAACGCACCAGAAGGGGAAATCACGCCGGTGAAGATGGATCTCGCCGGAGAAGTCACTCACGGCGAGACACGAATGGAGCAGCGTAGGCGAAAGCGTCCTCCTCCATCCTTCGTCCCTGCTGAAGTCACAGACAAGGAGTTAGAACAAGAAGAAGAAACCTTACCTTGCTGATTTTCCGGTGACCATGGAGATGGACGGTGGCCGGCGACTCCTTGCTGAAATCACAGACAAGGGATCAGAGAACTGCTCCGCTGAAATCACAGACGGAGCTCCCTTCGGCAAATCCGTGAGGAGAGGCGGTCGGTGTTCATCCTCTAGCTGTTGTCGACGTTGGTCGGAGAATAGAGGCGGCGACAAGACGGATGGAAGCTCGCGACGGCGGGAGCTCGAAGACACTGTCGCGAGAGAGAGGAGAAGAAAGTCGGGAAAACCTAATCGCGAGCTCCTCTGCTGAACCGGCGTTTTGCCCTTTTAAACACCTGTGAACCGGCTGTTTGATTGAACCGGACCGGTGCCAGGATTTGAACCAGTTTTATTTGACTGGGCTGGGCTGGGCTGGTTAATGCATTGGGCTTGAGCTGAATTTGGGTTTGAGTCAAATTGAGCTAAGGTTGAGCTGATTTCAATGGTTGAACCGATTTAAACTTTGGATCTTGATTAAATTAAGCCAATTGATTTGAACTTTGATTTGTGGTTGAACAAAATTTGTTGAATTGAGCTAAATTCATCTTTGAACCGCATTCGAGTTGAACCATCAGCTTGAACCAAGTTGATTTCGAATCTGATTGAACCAAATTGAATCCGAATTGACCCGGACTTGAATCAAAATTGCAATTGAACCCTCCAATTATTATTCCTTTCATTCTAATTCCTACAAAATCAAAGATCATAAAAAAAAATTAATATCAATAAATACCAAAAATTTATGAGAAAATAGAATGAAGACATAATTTCACCCAAAATAAGAATTAAGCTCAACAAACCCAAATATGACATGAAATGCGATCAAGAAAGTCCAAAATAAACCCTAATTAACCCTATCAAGCTCGAGGCCACGGCTAAGAAATGAGGTTGAACCTGAGGCTTCTCCTTTGTAAAGCAAGAAATTATAATTGCATTCAAGGACCATAAGTGCCAAGGTTGCATATAACTTAGAGGTGATATACAGGGAGACATGGGAGATAGTCAATTCACCGTTAGTCTGTGGTGTGGTGATAGGAAGAATTTTCCTTCATCATATAGCTTGATTGTGAGCACATAAAGGAGATTTATAAAAGTAGCTAGACATCGTTCTAATTCTCGTCTAGCTACCTAATGATTATCTTCCTGGCTTCTCTAGTGATACGGCGGAGGCTTCACCTAGTAGTCAAAATCTTGCCCCAGTCAATATAAGAGAGGAGGTGGTATAATGGATGGGGACGGTGGGGTCTTGGTACAACGAAGTCATAAGGGTCCCACTCGGTAGCCAAAGTCTCGCCCCGGTCAATATAGGAGATGAGGTGGTAGAATGGACGAGGATGATGGGGTTCTGGTACAACGAAGTCATAAGGGTCCCATTTGGTAGCCAAAGTCTCACCCCGGTCAATATAGGAGATGAGGTGGCAAGATAAAAAATCAGTGAGCCTCACCGCTGTTAATGGACTAATTCTTCTGCAAAAAGGTGGATCGGCCACCTTAGGACCAACTCAATCCATATAAATCCCACATCCGTCACTTGGCATGATCATGCAGCCCCCGCGGCTCAATATTTCCCCTGCCTCAGCAGACTAGCCACCTCAGCTCTCCCGCGGCTCAGTCCTGTGGTGGTTCGGTCATGCAGCCCCCGCGGTTCAATATTTCCCCGGCCTCAGCATACTAGTCGCCTCAGCTCTCACGCGGCTCGGTCCTGTGGTGGTTCGGTCATGCAACCCCTGTGGCTCAATATTTCCCCTGCCTCAGCAGACCAGCCGCCTTAGCTCTCCCTCGGCTCGGTCCTGTGGTGGTTCAGTCATTCAGCCCCCGCGACTCAATATTTCCCCTGCCTCAATAGACCAGGCGCCTCAGCTCCCCGCGGCTTAGTATTCCCCCTGCCTCAGCAGACCGGTTATCCCAACTCTTCAGCAGCCCTGTTATATGGTAGTTCAACCATTCCGCTATTCTGCAATTCCTCACCTCGTCTAAATGACCCCAAACCCCGGCGCTAGAGGACAAGCAAGCATGAGACAGGAGCGAGAGAGTGAAGGCGGTTACTAAGTTGACAGACTTGGTTCCCTAGATCCTCTCCTGCGCTCCTAAACGATCGAAGGACAAGAATACTCTGCACCAAAAGTGGTTACGAGGTTGCAGGTTTGGTCTCCTAGATGCCCTTTTTATGGTTAATTTGTCAGCAGATGGCAGAGTCTGTCCCCCCTAGTGTGACAGGCACTGGGCCTAGGATAGAGGTATGTCCCTGCATATCATATATATATATATATATATATATATATATATATATATATATATATATACAGAAGCGCTATCCTGAGCGCCTCCCGCTGAGCTCCTGTGAGCGCCTGCCACGCTGGATTTTCCACGTCAGCGCTTAATTAAGCGCTCGCAATCCAGCTTCGCTCGACCACGGCCGCGTGACCCTGACCCACTGCGCGGGATCTTCGCCAAAAATCTCGAACTGCTGCGTTGCGATTCAAAACCCTAACCCACTGCCGCGTGACCCTGCTCTCTTCTCCCCTCGGCATCGCCGCCGATCTGCTCGCCCCTGCTCGCCTCGTGCCCGGTTGCACTGCTCGCGCACCGGCCTCGCCCCTGCTCACCTCGCGCCCGCTTGCATCTCTGTCTCTCTCTCGCGTGCGCCTCCGTCGTATCCGTCTCTGTCTCCCTCTGCCTCTCCGTCTCCCTCTCCCTCCCTCTCCGTCTCCATCTCCGTCTCCGTCTGGGGGAGGAGGAAGAGAACGCTGCTGAATTAAAGATCGAGGATGGTGAGTAATTTTCGTTCTTTTGGAATTAATATTGAATGTCTTTCCTGTCCTCTTTTGTTTTATAATTATCAGGCCTTTTTTTTACAAAGTCTCTGTTCGCCCCTGTATTAATAGACTGAATGTGAAAGTGTTTCACAAGGCAAAAGAGACAACAACAAAATGATGAAAGTGAAGGAGCACGATCTGGTTTGTAGGAGATCTCCCAGTGAGACATACAGGGGCGAACAGAGACTTTGTAAAAAAAAGGCCTGATAATTATAAAACAAAAGAGGACAGGAAAGACATTCAATATTAATTCCAAAAGAACGAAAATTACTCACCATCCTCGATCTTTAATTCAGCAGCGTTCTCTTCCTCCTCCCCCAGACGGAGACGGAGACGGAGAGGGAGAGGGAGAGGGAGACGGAGAGGCAGAGGGAGACAGAGACGGATACGACGGAGGCGCACGCGAGAGAGAGACAGAGATGCAAGCGGGCGCGAGGTGAGCAGGGGCGAGGCCGGTGCGCGAGCAGTGCAACCGGGCACGAGGCGAGCAGGGGCGAGCAGATCGGCGGCGATGCCGAGGGGAGAAGAGAGCAAGGGCGGTGACGAGGGGAGAAGAGAGCAGGGTCACGCGGCAGTGGGTTAGGGTTTTGAATCGCAACGCAGCAGTTCGAGATATTTGGCGAAGATCCCGCGCAGTGGGTCAGGGTCACGCGGCCGTGGTCGAGCGAAGCTGGATTGCGAGCGCTTAATTAAGCGCTGACGTGGAAAATCCAGCGTGGCAGGCGCTCACAGGAGCTCAGCGGGAGGCGCTCAGGATAGCGCTTCTGTATATATATATATATATATATATATATATATATATATATATATATATATATATATATATATATATATATATATATATATATATATATAGGTAAAAACTCTCTCTGTACTCTCACAATTACTACTGTTCTTTCTTTTTCTCACTCGGGTACTTACTGACTCGAGCGTCGAAGTGGCCTGTTGGGAATCCCCGGCACCCACTTAACCCCTTTGGTTTCAATCTGTGTCGTAGGTCTCGAGGGGAGGCATAGCTGGACCAGTTGAGGTGACATAATCTTGACTGGCATTTTGACCATTAGCAGGATCTAGCCGGAACAAATTGGCGCCATCTGTGGGAACATTTTTGAACTAGAATTTAAGATGGTTAATACTAGACGCACCGCCGACAACCGAGAGTCGATCGAGGAAGGAAACTAGGAGGACCTTATCACAATATCCTGCGCGGGTCTACATCAGATGATTCATGACATTATAGCCACAATGTTGCGCGGAGAACAACTTCCACCTCCCCCGGCATATGCTGCCAATGCCCCTCTTGAGGGGCAAAGGCCCTTGCCTGTGGATGAAGGATTGCTACCTTGTTGCTCTACCAACCGAGGTGGGGACCATACTAAAGCAGATTCCTTGGGCTTATCACGATATCCCGCGCGGGTCTTTAAATTCCATAAATGCCATAAATTAATGAAAATTACAATAAAGATCATAAATTCATCCAAAATAAAGAAATAGCCCCAAATCCCTATTTATGGTATGAAATGCGGTCCAAACCGGTTCAATCTAACCCTAATTTATCCGCAGAAAATGTCACTCATCACCCGTGCATCTAGCTTACCATTTCATTGGACTTCATTGTGAAAGATTGTAGTTATCCAACCAAGAGATCTCTCTTGGCTGTTCTCGATTTACTTAAGCCCTCATTGAGTTCAATGAGCTTCTCCCAGAGGTCCTTAGCCAAATCGAATGGACCGACCTTGCTCAGTTGCTCTTTGAAAAGTCCACACTACAGGGTAGTCGTGGCTTTCGCATTTGCTTGTGTCTTCTTGCAGGTGTCTTTAGACCAATCTCTTGTAGGAAGAGGCACTCTAGAAGCATCCCTTGGTTTCTCAAAATCATCTATAATACTAAACTAGTTGTCAATGTCATTCATAAGATAGTACTCCATCCTACCTTTCCAATTGTTAAAATCATTACCGTCGAAGTAGGGAGGTCGTGCGGTGTTGTATCCCTCTTGAAACGTCATTGAAAGTTTCTCGGTTGAATGTTGATTCTTCTGGAGAGTACCCGCTCTGATACCACTTGTTGGGATCGGTGCATTTGCTAGAGGGGGTGAATAGCGATTCTTCGAGTTTTCTGCAAAGTTGTTAGCAGAACCAAAAATAAAATACAGAAAGAAGCACAATTGCTAATCCAGTTTGTTTATTTAGTATTCACCTCAACGAGGTGACTAGTCCAAGGATCCACACACACAGACAACCTTTTCCACTATGAAAATTCTCCTTTTCAAAACATGCTTTGAAGGTGGAGAAACCCTCACAAAATCAGTCTCTTCCTTTCAAAAGATGTAAGTGAAGTTTGAGGAAGAAGAAGAGAGTTTTATAGAGTCAGAGTTTTGGCAGAAAGATAAGAAATGAACTGTTATTTTTCTTCGGCGTCGACTTCTATATTTATGTATTTCCATACATCAGTCGACTGATGGGCTTCAACGACTCTTTAATCTGCATTTAATTAGCCAACTGTCACCCCAACAGTAGTCTATCAGTCGACTGCACCATCACCAATCGACTGATGCCAGTCGACTAATGAACTTGACTGATTTTTCTATTTAGTCATAGTACTGATCCATCTGAAACTTCTGTGTGTGCTTCTGATCAACCATCAGTTGACTGCATCAACAGTGCTAGTTGGCTGATCAAGCTGAAACTCCCCTTTCAGTTTCTTCTTCAGCTCTTAGCTTTGATGCAAGCCTTCAAACGCCTTCCACAAGTCTCATGTCCTTCCTTGCACTAGCTTGAGATGTTTCCCTCAGCTTCGTCGTGCTAAGTCTTCCTTTGCCAAGAGGTCACGCCTCCGAGACTTCATCCTTTGCCAAGAGGCCTCGCCTCCGAGACTTCTTCCTTTGCCAAGAGGTCACGCCTTTGAGACTTCACCAAATGCCAAGACTCCATTCTTGGACTTACTGTGGACTCAATGTTAGATTTGAGAGGTGTCCTAAGGCAATCGCCTTACAGTTATACTATTTATTTGATAAATAGCAATTCACTATTTGAGTGCACATTTCATATGTGTTTAATTGGATCTTAAACTCAAATACTGAATGTCCGCAATACGATTCATAGCGTGAGAGAATTTGTGATTGGATCGCAACTAGTGAGCATCTCTACACGTGTAATTATGAACGTATTGAAATTATCCCTAGTCAAGGAATTGATGAGCGCGGACATCATCGATTCTGTCGAGACTAGCACGTTTTGAACTCCTTGGTTAGCCAAGCAGCTGATCTCACTGCTGTCAACATTAGATGTTGAGAGTTAAACGTGGATGCTGGTTAAAGGTAATCAGTTCATTGGAGTGACCTGCTTTGAGACTTCATATGGTTCGATATACATATGTCAATGAAGATCTCAGTGCAGCTTAAGTGCGAGTTTCCTTTGACTTGCGGTATTCAAGTCACCTTGGCCATAAAAGCTTATACTTTGACATCTTAAGTAAGCATCTCCAAGGAGGTGTGGATTCGAGATGATTGAGTATAAGTCGAAGTGCCCGAAGGTGTTTGAATAGCCCACAGAGGATTCACCGCTCCTTGAAAAAGGAGACGTATACCTTGCGGCCGCTTGTCAGGATTGTTACTAAAAGTCTTTGGCCAAAGCAATACATGTTAAGAGTATGAGTACTCTTGGATACGTGTACGAGTAACTTGAATCCACAGGACAAGAAAGCAGCTTGGGCTAGATGTGATGTAGTCAGCCTAGTGGGGACCGACACATAGACCATGTCCTGAACCAAGCGAGTATAAGACGGTGAAAGGAACGAGACACGTTTAACTAGAGCTGTTGAAAGGTTTAGAAGACGTTCTGGAATCAATCGTTGATTTTTCGATCAATTGGGGATCATGATATACTACTAGGTGTCACTCATGATCATTCCGTAATTAATGATTAATTATGAATGACCAACATAACCGGGAACCTATTGGGTCACACGCACAATAAGTTCTCCGAAGGACTTAAAACGAGTTTAAGAATTGGATTCTCAGGATGAGAGAAATAAAATCTGGTTGGACTAGACAAAGGACAATATGATGGAACTTATCTTACGAAGATGAAACGAATGAAACTGATTTCGTTCGAATCAGGGACCATTTGGTTAGTGAACCGAATGATTCAATATTGAACCGAATTGAACCAACTTAGTTTGGTTCGCGATGGAAGAAGTTTTGGCAAAACGCAAGAGATGAAAAGCTTCGTCTTGTGAAAACGAACTGAACAAAACTAGTTTGGATCAAATCGGAGGTCATTTGGTTAATGAACCAAGCGAACCAAAAGCGGTCCAATTTGCTACAGTAATTAGAATTAACTCGGTTCAGCCTAAACCTAATTAATTCTGATTTAACTCATGTAGCATCAGAAATAATCGTGATCATGTTTTTTCTCTCCTATTCTTTCTCTCCCTCACCGTGGCGCTGAACTTTTCCTCTCCACGTTCCGCTCCTTGCTGCTTCCTGTTCGCCGGAGTTGCAAGTGACAGCCGGCGGTGATGAGGATAGGAGGTGGGGCAAACCGCGTGTAAGCACGGTGATTTTAGAGTAGGATTGCGATTTTGGAGCAGTCTTCTTCCTCAAGAGCGTGATGCCCCTGTTCGATCTCTCCCTCAAAACCCTAACGGCGCCGATGCTTCTCCCTCCCGAGCGCGTGCCAGCCGCAGGGAAGAAGAAAACTGTAGGCTGAAGGAGCACCGCCGCCCCTGTGGATTTTCTCCTCGTCACGCACAGCAAAGATCTCCTCCTTCCGTGCAGTGCTTCCGGTAGTTGCAGCGTGGCTTGTCACGGTGAAGAAGCCGATCGGAGAAACAGAGTCGGTCATGACTCTTCCTCCCCGATGTTGCTGTTCTTCCTTCCACTGGTGGCGTTGCCCTCTTCTGATCGGAGATTGATAAGCAACCAGAGGAGCTGTTGCTGTTCTTCCTTCCACCGGTGATGTCCCCCTTCTTCTAATTCACCGGAGATATTGATGCTGCTGGAGGAGAAGCCGCCATGTTCTTGGTGTTTGGCTTGAGAGGGAGTTTTGTGAGGGAGATGATGAGGAGAGTCCTCTGATTTTCTGCCGTGTGAGAAGGGAGGAGAAGATTGTATTCTCTGTTGTTGAAATTGTCTTCAACCATCGGAGAAATTGTGTGCAAGTTAACTACTGAAAGTTTGTGAATCTTTCAGATAAATATTCTATCATTATCAGAAAAGGTTTCCGATTGCTTGTTCTAATTCGGCAATCAATAGTTGACCATCGAAACTACATCGAGAATATAATCCTCGATGATAGTTAGAAAGTCCCGGAATGATCGTGACATATGTTGTTGCGTGGTTTCCGGAATAAGGCTTCTCTCGATTCGATCGTCATCGATCATCGACTAGTACCGAAGACGATGACACGACTCGTGGCTTCCGAAGCCGTCCAGACGGGAGCTTGGCGTGGATCACCAGTAGAGGCGGGACTCGGACGAGGATCGCTCGATTGATTCATCACAGCTCAACATCGTCATCGCGAGGTACACGTTAGAATAATCTTTTATTCTACAAATTTTAATTGTGCAAGTAGAATAAATTTTATTCAGAAAATTTTAAATTTCTGCCATGCCTTGTATGCTGTTATTTCCACTTATGCATGCGTGTGTTATATGATAATAATTAGTTTAATTATCTGTATATTTCCGCTGCGCACGTTTTTGAAACGTGAGAACACGCGCATTGCACCAGGACGATCCCAACACTCTTCTGTAAAATGTGGATCCGTCACCTTAGCGGCCCCACACGGTCTGCCCCACGACCATCTGTGAGGAGGTAAATCAAAAAACTACAGTTGGTCATGACACTAGGAGGGTATTGCCTGGCTTCGCCAGGATTTGAACCCTTGCCCTCTTCTGCAAGTCTACTACGTCGTAACCAACTCAGCTATGATAGCTCAGTTGGTTGACCTCACACTTTGGAACTACTGACGATAGAATCATTTCATCAATCTGACTTCGTGCTCTCAATCGGCTATCAACTGGTGGGATCCATTGGACTATATTCTTTCAGTTCTGTGATTTTTAGGCGGTTTCTCACTTTTGAACCATTGACCTACACCCTAGGGGAAAGTCAGTTTAGGCAAAAAACACGGGGTTTATAAAAAGATTCCCAACTTGAACTCCTTTCCTTAGGGGAATTTCACTTTAGGCAAAAAACAAGGGTTTTTCAACTTTTTTTCAAACCCAGATGCAATCTCCCGAGGGAAATTCAAGTTTAAACAAAAAACACGGGGTTTCTCACTTTTGAACCAACTTATTGACATCTCCCGAGGGGAAATGAACTTTAGGCGAAAAACACGGGAAGTACAACTACTTAATTGAATGAAGAGCGACAGCTAAGTGCTGACCTAACAAGCTTTCCACTGCCAAGAGAAGCTCTACCATACGATTATTCCGGCTAGCCCTCACTTGCTGGCTTGAGAACATGCTGGAGGAATCACTCTAAATCTATAACATATAATAAAGATCGACCCCCAAGCAAGAGTCGAATATTAACTATGTGCATTTTTAGATTCCCTCTCTTCTACATAAAATTCTTTCACTCCTGTATTTCTCTACTGGACCCATTGCAAACCATACTACGTTCCACGAGCGACTCCTCTCGATCTATAATTCAAGTAATGGAAGGTACCGGGGATGAAATTCCCTACTTCCACGATAGGAAGCATAGCATGCCGGCCCTTCCTCGTCTCTTCCGAGTGAGACTGGTGGAGCACCTATATGAGCTCAACTTTTCCTACCTATGGTACCGAGTAGTCTTTTCTTTCCTCTTTCGTACGCATTCCATTCGGTGATCGCATAGCACCTTCTTTCTGAATGGCATGCGAGTGAGCTGACCCTCACTATTCTAATTGGCACTCCCGAGCCAGACTAATGGTCCCCGAACAAATATCTTTGGATTAATCTTCGCCCATCCTGTTGGGTTGTAAGGGTGCAAACATAGTCTCACATCTAAAGTACATGGAAAAGATCATGGGGTTAAAAGGATGGAAAGCATCTCCATTGGCATGAGGCCTTTTGGGGAGAGCCCAATAACAAAACCATGAGGGCTTAGGCCCAAAGTGGACAATATCATGCCATTGTGGAGATGTGGACATTCTTTAGACCCTACAATTGGTATCAAAGCGAGGTCGCTCTTCACCGGACTAAACGCCGGATGAGCCATGATCCAGATCTAACCATGTGGGGACCCTCGGGGAAAATAAAAGGAAGTAGAGGAGGCTCGGACCATGAGGGACATGGCAGCCGGACCATGAGGACATGGCAGCCGGACCATGAGAAATGGTAGCGGAGCTTCCTGTGATCCTTTGTTTGAGGGGGGGATTGTTGGGTTGCAAGGGTGCAAACATAGTCCCACATCTAAAGTACATGGAAAATATCATTGGGTTAAAAGGATGGAAAGCATCTCTATTGGCATGAGGCCTTTTGGGGAGAGCCCAAGAACAAAACCATGAGGGCTTAGGCCCAAAGTGGACAATATCATGTCATTGTGGAGATGTGGATATTCTTTAGACCCTACACATCCTATTAGAGTCTGGTCTTTCCTCTCTTACGAAGTTCTTGGTTCTCTTTCTTTTCGAACCCTCTCCTCTATCCTTCTTTCTGTCGCTCATTGCTCCCTTCGCCCTCTCTCTTATGAACCGTATGGGCCAAACGGGGAAGTCCTCTCTTGCCTCCCACACCCATCTGAGACTCGAGGAAGCTAGCAAGTCCTATCTGAGACTCGAAGAAGCATTTCGTAAGAGGCCTGTTAGGAGGAGGCTAGGAAGCTCTCACTATCTTAGGAGGTCCCTACGCACCTAGCAGTCCTTCTATATCCACATCGCTTCCGACTGACAGACTACTAAAGATAAGAATGGAGACTGGGCTGACGAACAATTATAAGCTCTCGTATTTGCAAAGATTTCGCTGCCCTTCATTCTTTTCCTTTGCTTCAGTGAGCTTTCCTTCTCTTCTAGTCGGGATGCTAAGTCATTCTCGGTTATCGTCGGCTCATTAGAGTGCAGAGCAGAGTGGACTGGCAAGGAAGGCTAGGCCTTGCTCTAATAGTAGAGTAGATATCAATTAAGTGCCCCGGGTGCGAGACCTGAGCGAAAAGAGAGCTGGCTATTCTTTTCTCTCCCAACTGTTCAGGAGTGGATTCATTCCTAAGTGGTTTTCCACTGGTCAAGACCTCCCGTCACTTCCTTTTGTTGAGCGGTCGGGACCAAGAGTGAGGAGCGAGCTAGACCACTACGTAAGCAAGACAATTCTACGCCGAGGACGGACCTATGGAATGAGAAGTCGGGGCTACCATGAATATAAGATGCTTTGTATTGGACTGGTAGCCACCGAACCATTCATTAGATCCAGCGAACCATTCATTTCATGCACGATTACTTTCTTTATATATAGTAGTAGTGTTACCTGCCCCGTGGTTTGGGACCCATTTTAATTGTTCTTTTTGTTTGTTTATAGTTACTGTTGTCAATTCTTTATAGTTGGGACTGATAGGAAAGTCTTGAAAAACCGTTCCAGTAGATTCTTGCAGAACAAAAATTTTTCCGGAAATGATCTCAAGTTGCCCGACGCTTTTAGATCATTGGGCTCTTGCGTTTGGTTTACAGGATCCAAAGAAATAAATTAACTTATGCGGAAACATTAAATTATACCTTTCTTCGGACGGTTGTGAAGGATGAAGTTTGTACCCGAAGACCTCTTGATCTTCTGCTGTATTCCTCTCCTCTTTCTCGAACGTTGTGTGGGCAACGATCCTTCAAGAATTTCTCCACCAGAATTCTCCACTCCGATGGCTAGCTTCCTTCTCTTTGTCTGGAGAAAACAGAAGAAGAGGAAGGGGTTGGCTGCCGAGAGAGTCTCGACTACCAAGAGTTTATTTCGTTGTATTGTATCTCCAACTCCTTGGCAAACCCCTTCTTTTATAGCCTAGCCATCCCATAAATATGGTATAATTTGAGCCATAAATATGGTATGATTGAATCGTAAACATGGTATGATTTAGATCAATCAAATCAGAGATTTTGGCAAGATTTCGGAAGTTACCAATTCGAACCAGAGCCTTTAATCGATCAAGGAATCGATTAAACATCACTACTTTTTCTCATTAACATTGTTAATCGATCAGGTGATCGATTACCAGGCTGGTAATCGATCACCTGATCGATTACCTGCCTTCATAGTGAGAAACTCTAGTAATCGATCAGTTGATCAATTACCAAGGTGTGTAATCGATCAGCTGATTGATTACACAGCCTTGTATGGGTTCGAATGCCTGGTTTATTCACGAATTCTTCTAAGGTGGACTTAAGGATTCCCAGAGGCTACAACAGGGACCTAGAGGAGCAATTGATTTTGGTCTCCTGATAGGCTTAAGCTTCCCATGTTCTTTATCGAACATACAGCTTAAGTCTATCAATAATAACTCATTTCACTAGAGAGTTATTATTGCACTACAACACCAATCCCATATTATAATATGAGCTCCTTCTTACTACAAGTACATTAGTTTCCCTGTGTTTAAGATATCGTATGTCCATCAATTAAATGAGTTACTGACAACTCGAATTTAATCGACATCTATTCCAAGAGTAGTACCACTCAACCTTATTATCATGCGGACAAGGTCCACCTGCAGGGTTTACATGATAATCCTTATGAACTCCTCAAGGGGACATCATCAACCTAGATTATAGGACACAGTTTCCTTCTATAATCAACAACACACCATGTACATAATACTACTTCCCAATGTTGGGATGTATACTAGAATCCTAGCTATGTAAAAAAATATTCTGAAATAAGAATCACATTTGGTCAATATTTGTAAGTGTCCATTTAATCTATATTCTAGATAAACATGGTGTGCGGAGTCACACACAGAAGACCATGTTATTAGTTCCTTATAGATTATAAACAGTGCTCATAACCAAGATGGACTGGACAAACCATTGGAGTGGTTGTAGTGTAACTTAGTCTTAGTCTGTCTTGACTATAGAATTACACTAATACACTAAGTGTGTATTGAGCTGGACCATCTGAGGATTGTTCGATTTATACTGACTATATAATCGAACTAAACCTCTGTTACTATAGATGTACATGCTCTTAATCCCAATATAATAACAAACACATGTGCTTAGTATGTACTTCTTTAATTCATCAAAGGGTGAGATTTACATCGATAAATCAATAGGCCCGATGAGTTGGGAAGTAGTATTATGTACATGGTGTATTGTTGATTATAGAAGGAAACTGTGTCTTATAATCTAGGCTGATGATGCCCCCTTGAGGAGCTCATAAGGATTATCATTTTTGATGAAAAGTAAAAATATATATCATCAAGAAAATAGCACAGGTGTACAAGGTGAACCAATGGCGCTATCCCATGTCATGTCTGACGAACTGTCAGATCTGAGTAAGTGCCATGGCTAGTCATGTAAGTGCTCTCATGTGTACCAACAATATCAAATCTCTCAAACTGTATCTAATGTGCAGGTGTCCCTCTGTTGGGTTTTTCGAGCCGCATGCCAAAACCGCTTTTTGCGCTCTGCGATGCCAAACCTCCAAGATGAACCTGCAACTTTTAGCCCAGCTGCCATTGGATCCGTGCTAGATGAGCCATTCTGGTGGACTCATTTGTTGGGAAACATAGCAAAATGCTAGCGGAAGCATTGTTGTACATGTTTAAAAACGAAGATAAAAACATAAAATGCTCAGATCTACACTAGATCTACGAGATAAGAACTTTACCCTCGGTGCGTGCCCTTCGCGTATCCCGCTCGTCCAAAAGTTTGCCGGATCTCGAGAGCTACACGCGTAGACTCCTCTATGGTATCCACTCGGACAAGAGGTGGAGAACCGAAAGCTTCTTGGTGTGCTAGCACCACTTGAAACTCACGGCAAAGCTAGAGGGGAGAGGGAGAAAAGAGAAGAAGAAGAATTCCTTAGGAGAGAAGGAGAGAAGAATTCCCTTCACCTTGGAAAATGGAAAACACCTTTTTCCCTTTCTTCTTGTGGCCTTCACGTTGAGAAAACAATAAGGAAAAACTCCCAACGTTGAGAATGAAAACCTCTTTTTCATCCTCTAGTGGCATGTCACATCAAGCCTATTTAATCCTAATTAAATGTCATCTAATGCCATCTAATGCCATGAGTTACAAACTCATTTGTAACCTCCCATGAGGTGGCACCTTGATGATGTGGAGGCTTACTATTGGCCATCACTTATGCCACCTCATCTCAAAGTCAAATGGTCAAGTCAATAATTGACCATGAGGTGGCATGAGTCAAGTCAACATAGATGATGACATGGCAAAAAGTCAAGTCAACATTTATGATGACATGGCACAAAGTCAAGTCAAAGTCAAGTCAAACTTGACCACAATTTCTTCCTTCTCAAGTCAAGTCAAACTTGACTTCTAATCTCCCAAAGTTGATCAAATCAACTCCACTAGTCTAGTTTGGATTACACCTAACCCAACTTGATTCATCATATGAATCTAATCCTCTTGGTTCATCACATGAACCTAATTTCCACCTAATTGCCCTTTGAGTGTGACCCTATAGGTTCTTGTAACGTTGGCAATGCCCTAAACTCATTTAGGTGCATAAGTAGTGAGCGGTATCTAGCAACACATCACTACTACCCAAGCTACAAGAATGTTGAGATCCAACATCACCTTGTGACTACTAATTGTGACTCTCACAATATGTGACCATGTCCTTCTATCCTTGATATCAAGATTGATTAAACCGAGGCATAGACCGTGTCATCCTCTAATCAATCTATGTCTTGAACTCCAAGTAGACTCACTCCAATCAAACGAGCTCAACATCTCATGTTGACTCATTTGGGCATGGCCATGCACTTTAGTGGTCTCACTCTATCAAGAACTAAGATATCACTCCCGTCATATAGGAGGGATAGATCCCATCTACATCTAAGGACTAATAGTCATACTAATAGCCACATGAGAAAGTATATGACACTCATATAACGATCCATGATACTTTCTCATGGCGGGTCATTCAGTATACATTCTCCAATGCATACCCATGTGTCAACTTGATATCTCATATCCATGACTTGTGAGATCAAGTCATCATGTTGACCTACATGCTAGTCTCTATGCATTAACATTGTCCTTGAATGTCAATACTTGACTAGGAATAGTTTAGTGTAGTGTTCTCTATATCATCTCACTATCGATCTTGACTTTTTGCCGGCCATTTGGCGTAATTTTCTAGGTCATCATCCAGCCGACAACGCGTTCGTTTGTTTTCCTATACTTCACGAGCCTCTCTCTGCTCCTTTTGATCAAATAACTGTTGATATTATGTTTGACCATTTCTTCCATCGAGCCCGACCTCTGCGTACAAAATTGTTTTCTGCCTAGGGTCTTCGGCCCCGGACAATATTCTCTATAAAGTCATCGTTGGTTGTCTTCTCCCTCTAGTCACTTGCGATCAGGCCTATGTGAGGTTGAGTCATCTATTTCTCATGTATGCCCTTCGCCGGCAATTAGAGGTTGATATAACTCTTCAGATGTTTCATTGCATTATCCATTTTACGGTGCCTATTTAGAAGAAGATCCACATGTCGTTTCCCCACCTCATCAATGCATGGCTTGCATCCGTAGGCATTGATGTTTCTAGGGACAAGGCGAACATCAAGCCGCTCACGGATTACGATTGGATTGAAGAATTTCTCCCTAGCTGGGATGAAGAAAGTATATCGTAGCATGGAGTGGGAGGAGGGACATGACTATCATTTTGACGAGCTTGGTGCCGTGGAGGCTGAGGGAGCCGGAGGAGCAGCGGATGCTGAGGCTGCAGAGGGAGCTGAGGGGCTGCGGAGGCACCAGCTATGCCAGCTCCAGATGGATCTACTAACGATGAGTCTGAGGAGGGTATGGGCACCTACCTGGATCGAGCATTTGAGTCTATGGACACTCAGATCGAGGAGCTACGTCTCGAGATGACCAGTCGTTTTAACACTTTTGATGACCGCTTTGACGCTATTGATGGGGCCGTTGCTCATTTGACTAGCTTAATTGATCATCTGGCTTCACTGTTTCAGGCCTGGATGTCTGGTCATCCTCCTCCACCACAGGCCCCTACCTCCAGTGCGGCACCAGCTAGTGATGATCCTCCGCCCATGGATCTTGACTGATAGTTATTTCAATTGTATTTTCCTTTCTTGTTGCTGTATGACTTTGACTTTGCTATATGTATGACTTCTAGTTCTTGATGATGTCCTTATAATTCTGTTTGAGTTCTTGGTTGTTGTATGGATATTTCAGCATTGACATGCATGCCATTTTTGAAGTAGTTTGATGCTCTATTTGCATGTGGTTTGGATAACTTATCTTTTTGTGGATGATGTGTAGTGTCTTATCTATTTTCCGCTGCCTTGAGTTATCCAAGATTATCCAGATACATGCATAGTTTTAAGGGGAGGGCATGCTCTTTCTATCGTTATTTCTGTGTTCTCCATTTTGATATTTGTCAAAGGGGGAGAAACCAGTGCTCTAAAGTTGTTGAGTTGTCAAACATCAAAAAGGGGGAGATTGTTGTTGCAATCATGGCCATAAGCTATATTTTGATATTTGACATCAATAAACTTTAGAGCACAAGATGAGAAATCTAACTTATGTGTCAAGTGTGCAGGAAAGTCCTTACAGGGTAAGGCAAATGGAGGAAAGCCCTTGCGGGTAAGAAGATCGGATGCAAGGCAAAAGAAAAGTTCAAGAGAGTCGAGGAGCGAACTCTTGGCATGAGAAAGTCCTTACGGGGTAAGGCAAATGGTGGAAAGTCCTTGCGGGTGAGAAGACCGGACGTAAGGCAAAAGGAAAGTCCAAGAGGGTCGAGGAGCGAACTCTTGGCACGGGAAGTCCAAGAGGGCCGAGGAGCGGACTCTTGGCACGAAAAGTCCTTATGATGTAAGG
Organism: Curcuma longa; assembly: GCF_044706935.1. Classification (NCBI taxonomy): domain Eukaryota; kingdom Viridiplantae; phylum Streptophyta; class Magnoliopsida; order Zingiberales; family Zingiberaceae; genus Curcuma; species Curcuma longa. The sequence continues at coordinate 21,026,696 of NC_133863.1, forward strand.
CAAATGAAGATAAAGAAGGTCGACGACCAGACTCTTGATCAAGCGAGGAAAGAACTCGGTAAGACTTCATTTCAGCCACTATATCCTGATGTCAGTCGACTGATTTGGTAAGGTCAGTCGACTGGCACGCCTGATACTCTGCGTTAGTCGACTGAAATACACGCCAGTCGAGTGGGTTTCTTTGCTCAGTCGACTGAGATTGAAGATCAGTCGACTGAGGTTGCTTCGGAAGCAAACAGAAGAGAATCGACTCGACTGGGTTTATACTTCAGTCGACTGGGAGCAAACAGAAGGTTAAACGACTCGACTGATCGCCCACATCAGTCGACTGAACTAAAGTCAGTCGACTGATGGGAAAAATCAGTCGACTGAAATTTGAATTCCGACAAAAATCAAGCGTGACTTCAGCAGTTCAGTGGCCGTTTTCTGGGTTTGACTAAATCAGTCGACTGGGAGGGTAAATTTAGTCGACTGATGACTTAAAAACTGAACTGGTTTAAATGGTGAGTGCACTTCGTGGAAGAGACTTACTACTGTTCATGCTCCAAGTTTTTGTGCCCTAGTGATCAAGAAATCATCTGGTGTTCATCCTCAAAGCATGAAGCAATCTCTTGAAGAAGAAGAAGCATCCTCATCGTGTAACCTCTCTTCTCTTCTTCTTCATTGTATTGCTTGATCGTTTGTATACATTGTGTAACTTGCTGTAAGAAGGTTTCTCCGCCTTCGGGGTTTGTCCGAGAAGGAGAGGATATAGTGGAAGAGTGAGCTGAGTGAAGATCCTTGGATTAGTCGCTTCAAGGAGGCGGATACCAAGTAAAATCCTTCCTAGAAGGAGAAGGATACTGGTGATAGTCATTAGCACTACTAGGCCTTGAACGTAGTCGTCTTAGGAGACGGTGAACCAAGTAAAACCAACCTTATTTGCGTTATGATGTCGATTTGTTCAAGTTTTCACTGCACAATCAACTCAATGTGAAACTATTTATCACCCTCTAGCTTACATGAGTGCTAACATGTTTCCAAAGGATGAGTTAAAAATGAAAAATATGTCAAAGGAAGGATTCTCTTTCTCTTGTTTTCATTGTCAAGAAAAGAGGAAAGGTGGATATTGTTGGTGCAATCAACCTCAGGTCAAGGTTGACCAAGTTGACCAAGATCAGTTTGACTCGAGTTGGATTTTGATGTTTGATCAATATGTTGGTTAAGTGTCAAGTAGGTTTGGGTTGACCGAATACTTAATGGTGGAAAGTCTAAGTGGGTTATGGAGGATCAGACACTTGGCACAAGACGGGAAGTCCAAGTGGGTCATGGAGGACCAGACACTTGGCACAAGGTGAAAAGTCCAAGTGGATCAAGGTTGTGGGTGATTGAAAGTTCAATAGGAAAATTGGCAAGAGAAAAATCCAAGTGGGTCAAGGTTGATCGGACACTTAGTGATTTGAAGTCCTGGCAGGTCATGGTTGATCGGATGCTAGACAACAATGAAGTCCTCGTAGGTTGAGGTCAACCAGATACTAGGCAACGAGGAAGAGTAGGTCAAGATTGATCGAATGTCAGGCAACGATGAAGTTCTGGCAGATCAAGGTTGACCATATGCTAAGCAACAGGACATTTTGACAGGTCAAGGATGATCAGATGTCATGCAAAGGAAGTTAGAAACGACATAGCAAACTTTCAAAGATCATAGCTTTTGACTCGGATATCAGAATGGGATGATCTTTGGTGCGAAACGAAACTCGTTCAGAGATGTATCTTTTTACTCAAACTCGATTGATTATGTATATTAGTTGACTGATTTGGATCAGAGCCGAATAGAAGTAAATTGATTCAACTGATCGGGGTAATTAGTCGATTGATCAGGGTAATCAGTCGACTAGTGCTATTTTAGAAGTGTACAGAAATAAATTGATTCAACTGATTAGCAAATCAATCGATTGATATTTGAAAATTGATAAAATCAGACAGATTTGAAAAGGTTCAAAAGTCGTTATTTGGTCGCTGACCAAATCAGTCGACTAGTAAAGGATATCAATCGACTGATAAGAGAAAATCAATCCTAACATCAACTGTATAAGTAGGATTTTGTTTGAAGGAGAAGCAGCCAGTTCTTGGGGGTTTGAGGACGAAGTACTGCTGCATTTTTATACCAACAAGAGGTTATTCCAAGCAACAAGAAATCATCCAAAGCAATATCTCATTTGTAAAAGTGTTTTTGCTTTAATTTATATTTGTATTCCTATTTCTTATTGTATTGTTGTGTTTTTGTAAGAACAAACTTGTGAGAGGCTTCTCTACCTCCAAAAAGTATCCGAAAAGGAGTTCATAGTGGAGGTAGATAGCTTGGAACAGACTCTTGGATTAGTCGCCTCAAGGAGGCATATACCAAGTAAATTGAACAAGAGTTGTGCATGTGGAGTCATGTTTGAATTAAGGTTTTCGTTGCGCATTCAAATGACGAGCATAAGATCAAGACGAGAAGCGATTAGAGCTATTCACCCCCCCCCCCCCCCCCTTTTAGCTCGCACGGGTCCTAACAGATATATATTCAAAGAGATAAACTTAGGGTACATTGAACAATAGTTTTCTTCTCATCCCTCCCTTCTACCTTTCCATCTTTTTATATATTGAACTTCTTAATTTACCATCTCTTCAAGGGAAACAAGCTTATGGTGTAATTTGTTTTGCTCTAAATTTTCTAATGTTTAGTGTGATAAAAAATCATGAGCAATGGAATTGTTATTAAGAAAAAGATTCTTTTTGGTGATAGTTAATTTTTTTATAAAAAAATGGCTTACTTTAAAAAAGAATAGAATTTAGTTTTTTTCATTGATCCAAGAATTATTTACTTTATCAATAAATCCTTCTGGGCTCTTTCATCTTTCATCTTTGTTTAGGGAGGTGGGTTGATATGGGAAAGTTGATTGGCATGAGAAGGACAGATAGACTGAGCAATTTAGTTGGACTATTTGATTTAGCTAGCTCAATTGGATCAATAGGGCTAGCTAGTCAGATGTGTGTCTAACCAATTGCACCTATATATTGATCTAGTTGGTATGGCCATATCAATCAAACAAGTTAATCAATTGAGTCAAACGTTCAAGTCAAGTTAGGTGGCCCAAGCAAGATGACTAACTCACCTTCTCCGCCTAACCCTCACTCAACCTATCTAATTGAGAAAATATTTTTCTCTATATACATATGCTACACATATAAAAATATTATCAATATCTTTTTAATCACATCAAAATACTAAAAAATATTATATTTTTTAAAAACATATTTTTATAATTGATTCCTTTTTCAATAAATTACTTCATTTAATACACAACACAAATGGTTATATATCCCTATTAACACACAAATATAACTTTTAAAGAGGACAATTTTAAATATACAAAATTTCAAATCCCTTAAGGTAAGGTACTTCTATGAATATGAATTTTATAGAGAGGTCTTCCACAAGATTTCTTAATTAGAGAGGATCCATTTCTAATCATCCCATCGTGTCTCATTGACCATTTCATCATCAATGATTAAAGATTTTATTAGACAGATGGAGCTATAGAATCCCTTCCTAAAATTTAACATCCACTTGTATACTTATATCTTTCTATTTATTTGAATCCATATATATATAATTGTTACAATAGGGTCCTAGTAATTAACTACTTCCTGTTGAGGTTTTTAATCCACTCTTTGATCAACCTCTTATCTCATAGTTCTACGTTCTTTAAGATCATTTCTATACATTTATCTAAATTTTCTTATCATAAAAATATCTAGATATTTTAAAAGAGCTTTCTATACATATAACTACATTGTTAGATCAAATTGATCTCAACTAACCATTTAAGAGTGGAATACCTATAAATATATATATGCCTCTCTTCCTTTCACTTATATTTATCCTCAATAATCGTAAATCCTCCTTCTTAGTCTCTCAAACTCTCACAATCTCTTGTTACTTCTAATAAGTTAGATTTATTAAGTCATTTTTTTATTTCATTCCTAACTCCTCTCTCATTTAATTATATTAATCTCTGCGGCTATCATTCATTTCTCCTTCCACACTCAAAAATGAATTCCTCTAGCTAGCTAGTTTCATAATGTACAACAGTGATTAAATTAACCAACGTCATTAATCATTCATCTGTTCCACCAAAAGCATGCTGAAGAAAACACAGTGGCAACCTCATCAGCTTAATTAGCTGCTGCATGTTTAACGGCAGCCTCTGCAGAAGAGGAGGATGTTAAACGGCATGTCGGACTTCCCCCGCGACGGCCGCTGTCACCCTCTCTCACTCCCTTCAACATCGCCACCCATGCCCACCATCCTCCCCCAGCCTCTCTCCCTCCCGCCATTGGTCGCTGTTCACTTCATCCAGCTGAAAACCCTAGACACCGATCCGATATTCACGGTGCGTGTCGCCCACCCCTAGCTAACTGCACGCTCGCATGCATGGCCCAGACATTTACGTCGGCCAGTCGTCGTCGCTGCCACAACCCAGTACCATGCTCGCCATTAATGCACTGCTAGCTGCAGTAACTGAGATTAATATAATGTAACGCTAGCTTCTTTGCTTTGTTCTTCTCTCTGGCGACAGCGTTGTGTATGGGGATGAGCAGGATGGATGGGTGCAGCTCCGTGCATGCTTTAACCTTCTCAGCTGGGGTCTGCAAACGTAGACATGGCATTTACGCTGCACAGATAAGCTCTGTCTCTGGATGTGATATCCCTGCTGATCATACTAATTTGTGTGTGTACTTGATCTTTCCAATTCTCCTAGTTACATCTTTGTCAAGTATGATCATGTGGAGAGGATATTACGGTTACGTTATCAGCCAAAACGGATGGCATTAATGGTTGCTGAGTGCCATCACTGTTGAGTTTGAAAGTAGAACTGGAACATCAGTAGTTGCAGTTTGCAGTCATATGGTGTCACTTCATGTCAATATATTCAACATAATCAAGAAACATTTTTGATTAATAGTAAGTACAGTGAATAAATTCTGACAAAGGGTTTTGGGAGATCATTCAATGTCATTTATCATCAACTTTTACTGTTGTAATCAAGTATTATTGGCACAAAGTTAAAAAAGATGTTTTTTTTTTCCCTTCTTAGTGTGCATGCAAAATTAGTTGCGTGTGAACAAAGAAAGGTTTCATAAAATCAAAAGTTCATTTAGAACATTGATTGATAGAGTGTTCCTCGAGTTCTACAATTGTGATTTTATCTAACGCGATTTGCTTCGAAATGGGCTTGAAGAACACTTGGGTTTCAACAAATAGCAAAACTTTTTTTAGTTCTATATATGTTCTTAGTTTCTTAGGACTAGAGCGATTTTAAATTAATTATCAATCACTTTTCATGACTCTCATGTACAAGGTGCATCGCTATGGATTTGTACGACCAATCATAAACACAATATGAAAGTTGAGCTCGTGCACTTGCATAGGTATTCACTAGGCATGGTGGAGTGTACACATGATATGAGGAGCGTAAATAGTCTAAATTATTCCTTACACTTGTCGATCGATTAGTTTTCGTCATCTAGTCAATATACCTATATATGTTCGACTATCACTTTATCAATCCACTAGTACAATGACAAGGAAGTTCACATAACCATCTAAATCTTGCACATAAGCAAATTTAAAGCACAATATGCCATTTTTAATCACTTGATCAACAACTAATCAACTAAAGCTAGTATAAATCGTAGATTTATTTCAATTATGTTTGACCAACCGTAAATTATTGGTTAACCACCCAATTAACTTGAAATATCAAATATATTATTTTCAAAACTCTTATAAACTATCTTAGGATGCATGTCTTAAAACCTACCAATGTATTTGTCCAAATTTAATTCAACATAATCTAGAACTCTATAAATCAAATACACATAAATATACGTACTCGATAAAAAAAGAGAGTAAGCTCTCTAGGTAACACTAGAATTTTACATCCTACATGTTTTTTATTTGTACAAAATGTATTCCTAAACCCAAATTATCATTCACATAGGCTTTCAAGATAGTCTTCCAAGTTTGATATTGTCATAACATGCAAGCTTCGATTAGTCCAAATTTATTTTCAATTGATTCCATCAATCTTAGTATTATTCAATTACCCACAATAGATATTGAAACTAGAAATCTAAAACAAAATACATCAGTCCATTTCACTCGTAACCAACTCATTTAATTATGGTGTCAACAATCAAAACTATGTGAATCCAACCATAATAGAGAAATCAAGATTGTCTAACATATATAAGCGAGTCATGCATGTGTCATGTAAAGAATATCCCCTTCATCAAAATGTAAAGAGAGCCTTCACACAAATTATATCATTTTACACTTTACATACATTAATGGTGCTCCATTCTTCTCTTATGTAATTAGAAAATTAATAGTGATTTTAATTTTATATACATAAAATACTCATTTATTCTTCCTAACGTGGAGGATGTGCCGCAAAGTTTCAATCATATAAAATATCAACTCTAATATTAAATACAACATGCAATTTGCATATTTATCATTAAGAGATTTATCCATATAAATTTTATATTCTCAATATGTTGGCTATTATAGTTGTTAATCATGCATGTATTGCTCAATTTATTGATCTGATTTAGGCGAGTTTTTATTTCACTACAATAATTAGCATTAGCATTAGCATAAAGAAACACAGATAAATATAATTAAGATAACATTAATCCGCATGCCTTTGGTCCATCGAATACATTAAGCTCATGATATTGCCTTCAAGTCCAAAATATACTAGCTCAAAGCCATCAAAGCTAACTAGTGATGAAGGTTGATCACTATACATAAAGATCACTTCCTTAGTCTTTTTACGTACAAAGCCTAATTAATACTATAATACACACATGATATGAATTAATATCACATGAAACTAAAAACTAAAAGTGTTTTTTATTCTCCGTTATCTTAAACAGTCACTTAGTTAAAAATACTAAGAGAGCAAACAAATAAAAATTTATAGAAACATCAATCAATCAACCTATTAAACCACTATTTTACATCTCTCCACAATAATTTTGGCTTGAGCTGCGGAAGATCTTGAAATGACATATTAGGTACCATGAACTTTTCAAAAGTCTTTTAACTTATCGATCCTTACAAACTTATAGAAAATGTTAGGGAAATTTAATTTTAAATTTAAATTTAATTTAATTAAACAATTTGAGAGAGTAAAAAACATATATAATTCATTTTTATCTGAAGCATTAATTGTTTAAGGTACAACACATCCCAATAGAAACCAATTCATGTAGTAGGTGGCTGGGCTAGATATGTCCTAGTGACGGCCCAAATGGCCTAATAATCCATTTAATCAATTTATAAGAGGGCAAAAAATTTAAAAAGCACCCTTATTTAAAAAGCACCAATTTAATTTTAAATTTTTTATGATTAAATTATTAATTTTAAAATTTATGAGTTTGAATTTATCTTATCATTAGAATTATCTTGATTATTTAATTATAAATTATTAAGTAAATTTAAATTATTCAACTTATCTTGGTTGAATAAGTTAAAGAATTGATCTAATTTTTTATTTATTTATATTAAATCTAGATTAATTAAATTTAAATAATTAATGATTGAATTTAAATTAGTTAAATTATTATTTTATTTAAATTTATTCAAATTAGGTGGATTTTCATGATTAATAATATCTAAATTTAAATTGTTAAAATTAATTAATTAATTTTTATTTAATATAATTTTAGATTTATTTGAATTTTCAAATTTATTAATTTTAAATTGTTTAAATTGGTCAAATTTGAATTAGTTAAATTATTGAAATTATCTAAATTTGAATTGTTTAAGTTTAAATGGATCAAATTATTTAAATTATTCAAATTTGAATGGGTCAAATTATTTAAATTTAAATTATCTAAATTTGAATTGTTTAAGTTTGAATTGATCAAATTATTTGAATTAGTCAGATTAACTAAATTTTCTACAAAATTAAATTAAATCTAGCATGAAAAACCCTAGGAGTATTTTTGTAATTAAACATACTTAACGGAATTGCTTCCCCTAATTTTAGTTTCTTCTTTGCCATCTTCCTTCCCAAGCACCAATTCTTGTAATGTCCACGTTTCTGGCACTTGAAGCACGTGATGTGCTCTTTGTTCCTTTGGACTCCTGGCATCGATTTCTCCTTTGCCACCGGTGGTGTCGTCTGAGTCTTACCGGAAGGATACTGATTTTTGTAGTTTCCTATCTTCCTACACTTAAAGCAAATAATATGAAATTTAAAATGAACTTTTAAAATTATACCTTTCTTCCCCTCTATCTTTGCCTTCTTGCTCCCATAGCGGTTAGTCCAATCAAGAGCAAGTATGCTCTGATACCAATTGTAAGATCGTTGGGGAGCATTAGAGGGAAGATGAATAGCGCGTGCTTCTTGTTCGTTTGTTTTCGTTCGTTCATACTATCAAAGAAACTTAGCAGCGAAATTCGTAAATAAATAGAGGATTCGCGGATTTATTTGGTTCATAATCCCCCAGGATTAGTACATCCAAGGCCTATATATGGAAGGCGTCTATCCACTAATGGTCACCTTTCCGAACGATTGTCTGGAGGTGAAGAAACCTATCTTATAGTCTGATCAATAATAAAGATAAGTACAAATAAGTAAAACTTAAGAAGAATAACCAAACAACATGTTATAGCCGATCTGGAAGTCTTGAGGGCATCGCACTCCTCCTGGAACTTCCTCAGTTGTATGAGCCTGGCTTCGTTTGTGTTCAGCAGCACCGCAGGATAATGAATGAGGCGTAGAATTGTTGTCCTTGTGGTGCACGTTCAACCTTTTTATATAGAGTTTTTCGGGCGCTTGGATTCTTATCCGGCCGCCTAGATAAGATCCGATCCGATCTCCTCGGACTCTATTCGAGCTGATTCTTCTTGATCCGGGTGCCTAGAGCTTCTAAGGGCGTCTGGAATTACATCTCAGACTTGGTTCGGCTGCTTTTGTGTATTTCTCTTAGGCTTCTTTCATCTTACTTCCAACTCCTGGTTCCTGCAAGATAAGCATACAAACACGCAAGCACCCTAAGCCTACTTGTAGTCCGTTTAACCTACTAGCCTTACCTAAGTCTTACCCTGTAGGTCTAACTCTTGTTGCTAAGGGTTATGCTCGAACATATGGTGTACATTATTCTGATACTTTTTCTCCTGTTGTAAAGTTGACATCTGTTCGGTTATTTATTTCTCTTGCTGCTACTCATCATTGACCTTTACATCAACTTGATATCAAGAATACTTTTCTTCACGGTAATCTTCAAGAGGAGGTGTATATGGAGCAACCTCCTAGTTTTGTTGCTCAGGGGGAGATTGGGCGAGTTTGTTGTCTTCGAAAGACTTTGTATGGATTGAAACAAAGCCCACGTGTCACGCCCCGAAGGCCGTCCGAAAAATTTCGACAACATCTCCCCAGTAACTATGACAATTCCCCTAAATACATGCATAAATACACGGCCACAGACGGCCGGTGAATAGGACTACACGTCCAATAGACACACACAACAATCAACAGATATAAAGTAAAGGCCTACACGGCCATACACCACTAACACATGCATACTACACAACCCAAACAGGATATAAGGCCTACACGGCCATAACAACCACAAAATGCAAATGAACTACCAAAACATTAACCACCAAAAATTCCACATACCATATCTGAAACCTCGAAACAGAAAACTCCAAGAAACCACAAAACACGAGTCCATGTCCACAAAACCCAAATAAATCATACTAATAAACGTTAAACTAACTGCAAACCAACAGAAATCTCCCGAGGTGAGATAGCAGCAGCCGACCCAAATCTCCAAGCTCCAAGTACCTATCTGTTACCTGGGGAGAAAACAAAACAATCCCCAGAGTCTGGGTAGTGAGCATTAGATGCTCAGTGGGTACAGAAAATAGTGCATGTAGAGATATCAGAAAGGATAACAAGGACATAATAACCATGATAATAATGTATAGAAGAAACAAGATATACATGGCAGCAGGTATCAACAGAGTATCAAAAGTATCAACTAATCAAGTATGGTATATCAACGGAGATGATATGAAAAGATCAAACTGTGCAACAGGTATAGAAATCAACTATATGTAAGCATGTATGTAATGTCATACAAGTGCAACAATCATAGCAAATAAATACAACAATCAACAAGCATATGAATAAAGTAAGCTATGTAATAACCTACCAACAAATGCATGTAATATGCATCAACCATCGCAATCAAAATATCCATCACTGTCCGCACTCGTCGTCCCCAATCACTCTCCCAGAGCTCAGTGAACTGGGGGGCAAGACAGGACACACTGCACAACTCCGACAACTGGCCACTAAAGATAAGTGGGGAGGGACAGTGTGGCAGGAGGGCAATGTAGCCAGTCCTGGTTGCACCCAACTGTAGTGCAACCTCTTACCTATGTGGCACCACAACACGGTGCAGGTAAGATCCAACAACATACAACACCTACAATGTAAAATACCTAACTCAATTAAGAAGCCCATATGGTAATTAAAGCCCAACCTATTTAAAGCCCAACCCATTTAGTTAATGGATTAGAGGGTTAGGGTATTAGTGGGTTATGGATCCGGGTAACCTAACCCGTTAACGCCGGTTAAAAGGGATCAACTTCAGATCCCGATCGCGAGCTCTTCTTCCGCTTCTCCCGACCGCGTTCCGTCTCTGCTTCTCCGCCGACGCCGACGGAAGGAACTGCCCGACGCCGGTGCCGGACTTGAAAAGGAGCATCGGCGACTGGAGTATTGGGTGGTTGGAGCTCGGTTCGCCGGAAAGGGCTCAGATCGGTGGTGGCAGCGGCGTAAGGAGCGGATCGAGCGGCGGACGGAGGACGCCGATTTGGTAAGTTTTAAGCCGAATCATTTTGGATCTCTAGGTTTTGAGCTTAGATCTAAGTTGTTCTTGGATTCCAGAGTTTGAAAGGAGTTGCGGTTTGGATTGTGGGATTTCCTTGAGATTTCGGCAGTGAATCGGAAGAAGAAGACGAATCGGTAAGAATTCAAGTTAGGTTTTGGTTGTCTTTGTTTTTGTGAGTTAAATCTTGTTGTAGGGATTGAATCTCTTTAGGTTGCTGTTGCAGGACCTTGATTTGATTGGTCCTATTATACGGAGTATATATTTTCTGGGGGTTCTAGTTGTTGACAGACGTCTGATCAGGTGGGTACCCTGTACTTGGTCAATACAGGTCCATTCTTTCAGTGCATGTATTATTGCTATGTTGATATCCTGTTGATATTCCTGTTGTTTGAGATAGTATCTAGTTGATACATTTGATATCTTTGCTTGATACCTGCTGTTGACCTTATGATGATCTACTGATGCCATGTTGATACCCTTGATATTTTTCATCATGTTGATACTCATATGACTTGTTGCTTGATACTTGTTGTATGATCTTTATTTGATCTATCCATGATTAGATTAGTCTTAACTCTGATATCATGGACTTATATTGACCTCTGTTGATTCTGTTGAACATGCTAATTGACTTTAGCTATTACATGTTGGGATGATTAGCATACATCCATGATAGTTGTAGATATTTTTGTTGGTGGATCTTACCTGCACCGTGTTGTGGTGCCATGCATAGGTAAGATGTTGCACTACAGTTGGGTGCACCAGGACTGGCTACATTGCCCTCCTGCCACACTGCCCCTCCCCACTTATCTTTAGTGGTCAGTTGTTGGAGCTGGCAGTATGTCCTGTTTGGCCCCTCAGTTCACTGCTCTATGGGGGTGACTGGGGAGTGTAGAGTGCGGACAGTGACGGATATTTTGGTTGCTATGGTTGCTGCATATTTACATGCACCGTTGGTAGGTTGATATAGATATTTATTTTATTTTCATCATATGCTTACGATTGTTGCACTTGCTTGCTATGACTGTTGCACTTGTATGCCATTACATACATGCTTACATGTATGATTTCTGATATCTGTTGCACAGTATGACTTATTCTTGATATACCATGATATACCTTTGATTATGACACCTGTGGATTATTCTATACCTGTTGTACAGTAGGATTTATACCTATTCTGTTTGTTGATATACCCTGATCCATGCTGATACCTGTTAGCTGTAGTTATTTCTTACTCAGTCTATTCTGCTCATTTCAGTTTGATTCTTATATTATTCCTGTTGTTGTACCTTACATGCACTTCTTTCCTGTACCCACTGAGTATCTAATGCTCACTACCCAGACCCTGGGGTTATTTGATTTTCTCCCCAGGTAGCAGATAGGTTTACTTGGAGCTTGGAGACTCGTCGCCAGCTGCTATCTCACATTCTGAGTTTGTCTTAGTTGGTATTTCATTATTACAGTTTTATTTTGAGACTTGTAGTGTGGACATGGACTGTATTGTGTTGGTTTATTCGTGGTTATTCGTAGTTCGGATTTACGATGTTTTCGCTACGTGGATTTTCATATGTTGTTGCGGATTTGATATTACATGCATGAGTTAGTGATTGTGGCCGTGTAGGCCTTATATGCATTTTGTTGTATGTGTTGTGTGTATTGATTGGACGAGTTGTCCTATTCCAGCCGCCTGTGGCTGAGTATATTTGCATGTATTTAGGGAATAGTCATTGTTACAGGGGAGATGCTGCCGAAATTTTTCGGACGGCCTTTGTCGTTTTTATCGTTGGGGCGTGACAATTTAGTGGTATCAGAGCGTAGGTTCATTCCATTCGGATTTCCGTTGCATTTGAGTCGATTTTTCGGAGTCCGTCGGATTTGTCGTCGGATTTGTCGGTGTTTCCGAGAGTTATCATCTCATTTGTAGGTTTATCCGATATCAATTGTTTGGTATCGTTGAGCATATTAGCGTAAACATTTAGTTTAGGGTTTCGGTTTTCTTTTCGAGTTGTCGTCGTGTCGAGTTTGTCTAGTTTGGTTATCTGACCCAAGTTGTGAGATAGACAGACAGCGGCGCGAATTCTCCAAGCAGTTGTAAGTAAATTTCTAGTACATTATTTCTGTTCTAGAAATTTATAGTATTTATATATGTACCAGGTGTTATTATGGCCCCTGGAAATCGTGGACGGGGTCGACCAGGGAGACGACCCGTTACAGTTGAGCCGGAGATTTCCGAGCCGGTTATGGATTGTCCGGTACCTTCACCAGATCCTATACCGAGGACAGCTAGTAGTGCTGGATCTAGGAGCCGGATTTTAGCATTGGCTAAGTCAGTAAAGGAACGTATGACTACATTCCATGGGGGATCTGACCCATGGCTTGCACGTTCGTGGCTGGAGAACGTGATGGAGGTTTTCACATATATTACCTGCACTGAGGCAGAGCAGGTCGAGCTGGCTGTATTTTACCTCCGTGATCAGGCTATTCCGTGGTGGAGGACTCAGAGGACCATCCTTGGAGATCAGAGTTTATCCTGGTCATCATTCAGAGAGGTTTTCGAGAGAGAGTACTTTTCAGAGACCTTTTGTATGGATCAGTGTCAGAAATTTCTACAGCTTAAGCAGGGAGATCGTTCAGTGAATGAGTACCATATAGAATTCACGAAGCTTTCAGAGTTTTGTCCTCAGATGGTAGCACGGGACCGTGACCGGATGCAGCATTTCATTCGGGGATTGGCGGCTTATATTCGTCTGAAGATGTCCAGTTGTATAGTCACCACATATAGGGAGGCATTGGACCGAGCTTTGGCTATTGAGTCGACACAGAGACAGGTGACTCAGGAGAGAGAGGCAGAAAAGTCGAAGGGACAGAGTTCACGGAGTTCTGGTCAGAAGAGGCCAGCCCAGAGTTCTGGTACACGAGATGCTTCCAGCCGACAGAAAGGCAAAAGACCTGCGGACCTTCGAGTGGTGGTCAGAAGAAAGAAATTACAGAGAGGAAATGTTTTCGCTGTGGATCGGATAGTCATCGGATTTCAGAGTGCCCGTCTGATCAGGCTGTTTGCTATTATTGCAAACAACCTGGTCACATGGTTGGTGATTGCCCTCGGAGAGCTCAGCTGGAGCGCACAGATACTTCTGCTTCTGGAGGACGATCCACACAGCCTCGACAGCAGAGGATTCCATCGAGACACAGAGCACCCCCACCACAGAGAGCTCTACCGACTACAGGACAGATGTATCCAGATTCAGGGTAGAGAATATATAGTATTCCAGCAGAGTCACAGCCAGAGATATGTTATGAGGCGACTCCAGTGCAGCAGCGACCACCAGCAGCACAGACTTACAGTGCACCTCCTTATTACGCCCAGCAGCCGACTTCTGTACCTCAGAGTCAGATTCCTACAGAGTGGAGGCCATCTATTTCTCAGCCAGCTGCACAGCCGTCTAGCACGGAGGTTGGTCGCGTGTATGCAGTTACACGGGAGGAGGCTCAGCGGGCCGATGGATCGGTCATACGGGGTATGATTTCCGTTTATGACATATTTGCTGATATATTGATAGATACGGGTAGTTCGCATTCTTTTATATCTCGATTATTTTTGAGGAAAATTGGGCGAATACCTATGATTCGATCGTGTAGTCTAGCAGTTTCTTTACCTTCGGGTGAAGTGCTGACTACAAATCAGGAGATTAGGGGATGTCCGTTGGATTTGACGGACACACTCTTACAGTTGACCTTGCAGGTATTGGATATGATGGAGTTCGATATCATTCTGGGGATGGATTGGTTAGCCACCTATTATGCTACTGTTGACTGCCGAGCCAGAGTGGTTACCTTCCGACCTCCGGATCAACCCGCTTGGGAATTCGCGGGTACTCGGAGTGATTCTGTATCCATTATTTCTGCCCTACAAGCGCAGAAGTTGTTAGACGGTGGATGTCGTGGATATCTGTTATTTCTGAAGCAAGCAGAGGAGGTCAGGGTTTCTAGTCCTTCTGATGTTCGTATCGTCCGCGACTATCAGGATGTTTTTCCGGACGAGCTTCCTGGCTTGCCACCTCAGAGGCAGGTTCAGTTTACGATTGAGGTGATTCCAGGCACTGCACCAGTGTCTAAGGCTCCGTATCGGATGGCTCCGAAGGAGTTGGAGGAACTGAAGATTCAGTTACAGGAGTTATTGGATCATGGGTTTTATTCGTCCTAGTGTATCACCATGGGGAGCTCCGGTATTATTTGTGAAGAAAGAAGGACGGATCCATGAGATTATGTATTGATTACCGCCAGCTGAATGCGGTAACAGTGAAGAATAAATATCCGTTGCCTCGTATAGATGACTTATTTGATCAGCTGAAGGGTTCATGTGTATACTCTAAGATTGATCTGCGATCTGGTTATCATCAGCTCAGAGTACGAGATGAGGATGTTCAGAAGACAGCCTTCCGCACTCGGTACGGACATTACGAGTTCTTGGTGATGCCGTTCGGTCTCACCAATGCTCCGGCCGTATTTATGGATTGATGAACCGGGTTTTCTTGGAGTATCTGGACCGGTTCGTGATTGTCTTCATCGACGATATTCTGATATATTCTCGATCGGAGGCAGAGCATGAGCAGCATCTCCGTATTGTATTGGAGACATTACGCAGAGAGCAGCTGTATGCGAAAGTTCAGCAAATGCGCATTCTGGTTACCTTCTGTGGGATTTCTCGGACATGTTGTATCCAGCAGAGGTATTTCAGTAGATCCTCAGAAGATAGAGGCAGTGACTGGTTGGGAGCAGCCCAAGTCTGTTCAGGAAGTCCGCAGTTTTCTGGGTTTAGCGGGCTATTATCGGAGGTTTGTCGAGGATTTCTCCCGTATTGCCACACCATTGACTCGGTTGACTAAGAAAGGGGCGAAATTTGTCTGGTCCGAGGCTTGCGAGTCGAGTTTCCAGGAGCTGAAGCAGCGATTAGTCAGCGCTCCGATTCTGGTGATTCCCTCTGGTGATGACGGATTTGTATTGTACACTGATGCGTCATTCCAGGGATTGGGAGCAGTTTTGATGCAGCGTGATCGGGTGGTTGCCTACGCTTCTCGTCAGCTGAAGGATCACGAGAGGAACTACCCGGTACACGATTTAGAGCTTGCCGCTATTATCTTCGCTCTGAAGATTTGGCGACACTATCTCTATGGAGTCACTTTTGAGATCCTTACAGACCATAAAAGTTTGAAATACCTGTTCACACAGAAAGAGCTGAACCTCAGACAGAGACGCTGGATGGAGTATCTGAAGGATTATGACTGTACCATTAGCTACCACCCCGGTAAAGCTAATGTGGTTGCCGATGCACTCAGCCGGAAGTCTCGTGGGATTCTGGCTAGTCAGTTTGTAGCCGTTACTGATCTCGTACGGACAGTTTTCTGACTTGGGATTGGTGGAGCACAGTCAGACTCAGCGTGGTGTTCTGGTTTCTATGGTGGCTCAGTCAGCTCTGGTAGAGAGGATTAAGTCAGCACAGGCCAGTGATCAGCACATCCAGTTCCTTTGTAGCAGAGTGGATTCTGGCCAGCAGTCAGGGTTTTCTCGTGATACAGATGGGGTACTCCGGTTCCGAGGACGACTTTGTGTTCCGGAGCAGCATCCAGTGAAGGAGGAGTTGTTACAGGAGGCACATCACTCTAGATTTGCGATACATCCAGGCTGCACTCGTATGTATCGAGATTTGAGGCGTTCCTATTGGTGGAACGGCATGAAGAGAGATGTTGCAGATTTCGTTGCGAGGTGTTTAGTCTGCCAGCAGGTGAAGGCTGAACACCAGAGACCAGCAGGATTGCTTCAGGAGATCCCGGTTCCTGAGTGGAAGTGGGATCATATCACCATGGATTTTGTTACCGGACTTCCGAGGACTCGGAAGAGCCACGACGCGATTTGGGTAATCGTTGATCGATTAACCAAATCTGCACATTTCCTTCCGATACGTATGACTGACTCGCTGGATCGGTTGGCAGAGTTATATTGCAGAGAGATCATCCGATTACACGGAGTTCCAGCGAGCATTATTTCAGACAGAGATCCTCGTTTCACTTCACGATTCTGGCAGAGTCTGCAGCGGGTATTGGGTACAGAGCTCCGTTTCAGCACAGCTTTCCATCCACAGACAGATGGTCAGTCAGAGCGTACCATTCAGACTCTCGAGGATCTGCTGCGGGCATGTGTTCTGGATTTCGGAGGCAGCTGGGAGGATCATCTACATTTGGTGGAGTTTTCATATAATAATAGTTATCATTCGACGATCCAGATGGCCCCATTCGAGGCACTATATGGCAGACCGTGTCGATCTCCGGTATTGTGGGAGGAGGTCGGCGAGCGACAGTTGTTGGGTCCGCAGAGTATTCAGCATGATGCTGAGCTCGTGCGAGTTATCAGACGTCGGATGTCAGAGGCCCATGATCGTCAGAAGAGTTATGCGGATCGCAGACGTCGACCACTGGAGTTCTCTGTGGGAGACCATGTATTTCTGCGTGTTTCACCCACGAAAGGGGTGAAGAGGTTTGGTTTGCGAGGAAAGCTAGCTCCACGGTATATCGGACCGTTCGAGATATTGGAGCGGATTGGCGAGGTTGCATATCGCCTGGCTTTACCTCCGACACTTGCGGGTGTCCACAGCGTATTTCATGTTTCTATGTTGCGGAAATACGTACCTCATCCTTCACATGTATTGAGGGAAGTACCTGTTCCTCTCCAGCCTGATGCATCTTATGAGGAGATTCCGGTGCGGATTCTTGACCGGAAGGAGCGACAGTTGAGGAACAAAACCATTCGACTTGTTAAAGTCGGATGGCAGCATCATACGGACGAGGAGGCTACTTGGGAGCTGGAGGATACTATCCGAGCTCGATACCCTCATCTGTTTGATTGAGGTATGTTTTAATTATTACAGTATTTTCTGTATCGTAGTATGTAGATAATAAATTTGGGGACCAAAAATTTGGGGACCAAATTTTTGTTAGTGGGGGAGAATGTAAAATACCGGAGAAAGAAGGAGGATTGAAGGGCTTGATTGGGTTTTAATTGATCCTAATTGATTAAGGTGATTGATTTGGTGAGCATGGTGTTTGATTGCTGTTATGCTTTTGGATGGAATTGGATTAGTGAGATGACCTACTGTTTGAATTGGAAATTTGTTGTTGAAGATGATTTAGATGGTTGATGTTGAAGGATTTTGATTGAGGTAAGTATTAGTGATTCTATTTGTGAATTGTTTGATTAATTGAAGTTTATCTTGATTGGTTAAGGATAGGTTGAGGGTTGATTAAATGGTTATGTTATCTGTTTGATTAAAGGTTGTTGATTAGTTGACCTTAATTTGAGATTTAATTAATTTTGGGTTAGGTTAATGGGGTTTAGATTAAACTAGTAGAATTTAATTACTGTAATTTTACAGTATTAATTGTAGTAAATGTTGTATTGTTGTTTATTGCAGGACCTTGACTTGATTGGTCCTATTACACGGAGTATTATATTTTCTGGGGGTTCTAGTTGTTGACGATCGTCTGATCAGGTGGGTACCCTGTACTTGGTCAATACAGGTTCATTCTATTCAGTGCATGTATTATTTTTATGTTGTTATCCTGTTGATATACCCCTGTTGTTTAGATAGTATCTAGTTGATACATTTGATACTCTTTGCTTGATACCTGCTGTTGACCTTATGATGATCTACTGTTGCCATCCTATACCCTTGTATTTTTCATCATGTTGATACTTATATGACTTGTTGCTTGATACTTGTTGTATGATCTTTATTTGATCTATCCATGATTAGATTAGTCTTAACTCTGATACATGGACTTATATTGACCTCTGTTGATTCTGTTGAACATGCTAATTGACTTTAGCTATTACATGTTGGGATGATTAGCATACATCCATGATAGTTGTAGATATTGTTGTTGGTGGATCTTACCTGCACCGTGTTGTGGTGCCATGCATAGGTAAGATGTTGCACTACAGTTGGGTGCACCAGGACTGGCTACATTGCCCTCCTGCCACACTGCCCCTCCCCACTTATCTTTAGTGGTCAGTTGTTGGAGCTGGCAGTATGTCCTGTCTTGCCCCTCAGTTCACTGCTCTATGGGGGTGACTGGGGAGTGTAGAGTGCGGACAGTGACGGATATTTTGGTTGCTATGGTTGCTACGTATTTACATGCACCGTTGGTAGGTTGATATAGATATTTATTTTATTCCATCATATGCTTACGATTGTTGCACTTGCTTGCTATGACTGTTGCACTTGTATGCCATTACATACATGATACATGTAGATTTCTTTATCTGTTGCACAGTATGACTTATTCTTGATATACCATGATATACCTTTGATTCATGATACCTGTGGATTATTCTATACCTGTTGTACAGTAGGATTTATACCTATTCTGTTTAGTTGATATACCCTGATCCATGCTGATACCTGTTAGCTGTAGTATATTTCTTACTCAGTCTATTTCTGCTCATTTCAGTTTGATTCTTATATTATTCCTGTTGTTGTACCTTTACATGCACTTCTTTCCTGTACCCACTGAGTATCTAATGCTCACTACCCAGACCCTGGGGTTATTTGATTTTCTCCCCAGGTACCAGATAGGTACTTGGAGCTTGGAGACTCGGTCGCCAGCTGCTATCTCACATTCAGAGAGTTTGTTTAGTTGGTATTTGCATTATAGTTGTGTTTTCCATTTGGACTTGTAGTGTGGACATGGACTGTATTGTGTTGGATTTGTATTCGTGGTTATTCGTTTTCGGATTTACGATGTTTTCGATACGTGGATTTTCCATATGTTATTGCAGATTTGATATTACATGCATGAGTTAGTGATTGTGGCCGTGTAGGCCTTATATGCATTCTGTTGTATGTGTTGTGTGTATTGATTGGACGAGTTGTCCTATTCCAGCCGCCTGTGGCTGAGTATATTTGCATGTATTTAGGGAATTGTCATTGTTACAGGGGAGATGCTGCCGAAATTTTTCGGACGGCCTTCCCGGGACGTGACAAGCAGGAGCAACAGGATAGTTATTAGATCATATCAAGGGTCAACTAGCAAGTAACAAGCAACAGGTATCACAAGGTATCAACAAGATAAGCATCATCAGTAACAAGAGTTTTGACAAGATAGATAAAAACAACATACAAGAGATCATATTAAGGTCAAAGATAAGTATCAAGCCATGAATCGAGCAACGACTATGATAAGAATAGTAATAAAGTAATCGTGCACTACGAAAGGAGAACCTGTGTTGACCAAGCACAGGAGTACCCACCTGAATCCAACGATCGTCAACCAAGAACCCCCAGAAACTATACTCCAAATATAATAGGACCAGTCATGTCAAGGTCCTGCAACAAACATTAATACAACACTTAATATACTTTCCTATTAAATTTATCATAATGTTTAAATTCTAAGTAGATCAACCTAATCACCATTCCCACAAAATAGGGTTTCAACCCAATTAACCTTCAACTTGATTCCACAACACAACACAAATAATCCAACAGTAACTAATATTAACCCCCAATCCAAAATAGCTAATCAACTAAACAAAACCAAGTTATCTATATAGATCTACCCAACAAAGCTACAATCCATTGCTAATTAGGGAAAGCTTAACCGGATTTCAACAAGCTTACCTCGAAGATAATGCTGCCCTAGATCGGTTCTAATCAAGCCTTAGCTCACGGCTGATCTTCAATGGCTTCACCCCCTCCCACGGCTCTGTTCCAAAACAGAAAAATCCAATCACACGGGCACTGCAAGGTATAGGGATCCCACCTAAAACCTTGGCTAAGCAACCTAAATCAAAATCTAGAACCCTTACCTTAGATTGAACCCTATAGAGCCCTGATCAAGCTTTGGTTCTTCTTCTTCTTGCTGCTGCCACCTCCCTTAAATTCCTATCAGATCGCATCAATTTCCTGTGGACACGCAGAGCGATCAAATCTAAGGAGAGTGAAACCATTCAATCAGTTCAACTCAAAGAATCGAACAACCAAAGCCTAGACCTAGCTGAGGAATCCCTTACCTCATGGCCTCAAATCGAACCGATCAGATCTCGGCGAAGGCAAGAGGCGGGCGGCGGCGGCTGGACTGGCAAGGGGCAAGCGATGTGCGGTGGCAGTTGACCGACGACGGCGATCGGCGGCTAAGGGCGACGCCTTGTCGCTTCCCACAGCGGCGACGGCGGCAGCGGCTTCGAGCAGCGGAGGGGGCAGAGGAACATGGTGCGCGCGTCGGGAGAGGAGGTTGCGGTGTCGGTTGAGTGAGGAAGGCAACGGCGCTGAGCAGGGCAATCGGGGCAGACGACGGCTAGGGTTTTCGGTGGCAATGGCGAGAAAGACTTGTGGAGTTGCGCCGGTGGCTTGACGGCGGAGGAGCGCTGGCAGTCGGACGGCGACGTGCGGCTGGCGAGGATGAGGAGGCGGCCTCGGGCGTCGGCTGGCGAGGATGGGGATCGCGGATGAGGCGCGGCACGGGTGAAGGGAAATCGCAAGTTTCTATTTTAACGAGGAGCTACAGTGTTTATAAAGGTTTAGGTAATCATCGACGTAATTTGGCTGTCTGAACCGCTAGAAACCTAGGGTTTATTATATGACTGAATCGGTTACTGTAGCAAACCGGGTTCAATTTTGATTCACTTGATTTACTAACCAAACGACCTCCGATTTGACTCAAACCAGTTTCTTTGGATTCGTCTTCACGAGATGAATTTTTTCATCCCTTTTGTTTTATTTATTCCATATTATTATTATTATTATTTAATTACAAATAACCCCCTTTAGGTTTCGGTATTTTACACCGCGTGCTTGGTTTGGAAAATTTAGTCAGGTTGTTGAAAAGTTTAGTATGAAGAAAAGCAAGTCTGATCATTCTGTGTTCTACAAGCAGTCAGAAGTTGGTATTATTCTATTAGTTGTGTATGTGGATGATATTGTGATTACTGGTAGTGATACTACGAGAATTTCATCTCTCAAATTTTTTATTCTCACTCTGTTTTATACAAAAGATTTAGGGGTGCTAAAATATTTCTTAGGTGTTGAAGTAATGAGAAGTAAAAATGGTATATTTCTATCTCAGAGGAAATACGTTCTCGACTTATTAACTGAGACAGGAAAGTTAGGGGCAAAACCTTGTAGTACTCCAATAACTCAGAACGTGGATCTTACAGCAGATAGAGGATTATTTGAACATCGAGAGAGATATCGAAGGTTGGTTGGAAAGTTGAATTATCTTACCTTAACTCGTCCAGATATTGCATATTCTGTTAGTGTTGTTAGTCAGTATATGTCATCTCCAACGGTTCATCATTGGGCAGCATTAGAGCAAATTTTGTATTATTTGAAGGGCGCACCCGGACGAGGTATTGTATATAAAAATCATGGACACACTCATATTAAATGTTTTTCAAATGCAGATTGGGCAGGTTCTAAAATGGATAGGAGGTCTACTTCAGGTTATTGTATCTTTGTTGGAGGAAATTTGATATCATGGAAGAGTAAAAAGCAAAAGGTTGTTTCACGATCCAGTGCCGAATCAGAATACAGGGCTATGTCACAGTCTATATGTAGGGTCCCCAAGGATATCTGTATCTCCACAATAGCATGATATTGTCCACTTTGGGCCTAAGCCCTCATGGTTTTGTTCTTGGGCTCTCCCCAAAAGGCCTCATGCCAATGGAGATACTTTCCATCCTTTTAAACCCATGATCTTTCCCATGTGTTTTAGATGTGGGACTATGTTTGCACCTTTGCAAACCAACAATCCCCCCCTCAAACAAAGGACCACAGACCCCCCTCAAACGGAAAGCCTCCGTTTGATATCTGAATCTTCGACCCACCAGGACTTCCTGCCCCTCGGTCCACCCTGACCTACTAGGACTTCCTGCCCAGCCGCAACCAGGACTTCATGCCCCTCGGTCTACCTGACCTACTAGGACTTCCTGCCCAACCGCAACCAGGACTTCATGCCCCTCGGTCTACCCGACCTACTAGGACTTCCTGCCCGGTGTCTGGTCCTCTTAATTCAAACACGGGAGCCCCTACTTCCTTTGTTTTTAAGGTTCAACCCACATGGTTAGATCCGGATCATGGCTCATCCGGCGGTTAGTCCGGTGAAGAGCGGCCTCGCTCTGATACCAATTGTAGGGTCCCCAAGGATGTCTGTATCTCCACAATAGCATGATATTGTCCACTTTGGGCCTAAGCCCTCATGGTTTTGTTCTTGGGCTCTTCCCAAAAGGCCTTATATACTGCTCCTGGGTCGACTCAGATGCCAATCTGGGTCGACTCCAGCGATAAAACTTGATCCTTGTCGTTATCTTCTGCCTGAGTCGACTCAAGTGGCATTCTGGGTCGACTCCAGCCTGAATTTGAAAAAACTCAAAAAACCATTTTTGTAGATCTCTGAAAGATCTTTCCAACGCATCTGAGTTTGCCTCGTTCTGAAACCTGAGTCAAAAGTTATGGCCTTTTGAAGTTCAGCCTGTATTATGGTTCCTGAAAAAATCAGCATGCATACAAAGAAGCAAACCTAACTTTACCTTGTGAGTATAACTTCGGATTTCTCCCGAAATCCTAGGTTAGTCTGACGCCTCCTGTTCCACTCTGGGAACGCGTCGCCTCCTGTTCCACTCTGGGAACGCGTCCTTACCCACTCCATTCAGGAGAATTTACGCCAACCAAGTCCTCTAGACTTGTTGGACTTGTGCTCGGCTCTGTCGTTGCCCCCCAGGACTTGAACGCAACTGATCCTCCTGATCAGTCCATTCTTCAACTGCAACTTGATCCTCCTGACCAAGTCCAGTTCTTCTGCAACTTGGTCCTCCTGACCAAGTCCATACTTCTGCCTAGTGCACGTTGACTTTGCCAAGACTTCCGCCTGATCCTCCAAATCAGGACTTCCCTTTACCTAGCCTACAACTAGGACTTTCCCTTGCCCAGCTCCACTCACCAGGACTTCCTTGCCCAATCATCCAGATCAGGACTTTCCTTGCCTAGTCTAACCGACCAGGCCTTCTCGCTCACTTCCACACATATCCAAACATCAAGTCCTGTTTGGATCAACCCTTGGTCAAACTGACCAGACTTAGGTGTATTGTCAAACATCAAAACTCTTAGGCAAGATCTTAGTGCATCTTACACCAACAATCTCCCCCTTTTTGATGTTTGACAATTTTTTAAGTTAATATAGGTCAGAGTTTAATTTTCTGGGAGAAATCTATATTATTAACTTAAGGTCCCTTCTCCCCCTTTTCATACATCAAAAAGATTTAACATTTTAAGTCTATTCTCTCTTGCACCAACACTATATGTGAAATAATGTGGATATATCAATTGTTGACTGAAGTAGGACTGAAAATTTCAATACCAACAAAATTATGGTGTGATAATCAAGCTGCTATTCACATTGCATCGAATCCCGTGTTTCATGAGCGGACTAAGCACATTGAAATTGATTGTCATTTTGTTCGTGAGAAAATTCAAAAAGACTTGATCACTACAAGATATGTAAAAACTGGAGAATAATTGGCGGACATCTTCACAAAAACTTTAAATGGGATTCGAGTTGATTATCTTTGTAACTAGTTGGGCATGATTAATCTCTATGCTCCAACTTGAAGGGGAGTGTTAGTTATAAATATTTATTATTTTTTATAGTTTTTTCCTAGAATAGGCCCCAAACTCTAACTATAAATAGGGCCTTATATCTTGTAATTGGGGGATAAGATTTATTAAGTTATCTTGATAACAGTTACATAATATAAAGTTGAAAGAAATTATTTATTCTCTTCCTCTTCTTCCAACTATTAAAACTAGCAATATAGTAAAAGAAAACTATTGATTAGTTATTCAATAATTAACTGCACATAAGGATGTTAATAATTATAGTCTAGTTGGTTAGGATATTTGACTTTCATTTGGGAGATCCAGGCTTGAGTTTCAACAATGGAATTCTTTTTAACAATGTAACAAATTTTACATCTATATAAAAAATAGTCGTCGAACAATATGGTCTACCCTGCTCGATCTGTCGAATAATTTAACAAATGGGCCACTGAACCATAATCGACGTAGCCCCTGCTTGGTCGGTTATGGTTCAAGCTTGCAGGTATACCCTCTATTATTGCTTTGAGGGAGAGAAGGAAGAAAAAGAAGTATCATTTCTCTTGATTTCCCTATTTTGCCTATGGTTGAATGGGTGGAAAGCAAGGTTTGAAATTTCGAACTGTGTCGGAGTTTCGGTCTCAAACTAGAACAATATGGTTTCAGTATCATATAGTGTTGTGTCAATACAGTTTCGATACTTTTTTAATCGTTAAATATAAGTGTATATTAATTAAAAATAAATTTTATTAATATTTGATTATTATATATGCTAACTATTGATGTTATATTTTAGGTGTTGAGTTCATATTTCAATATTTTCGATAATGTCGTCGAAGTGACTTATCCCAAGTGGTAAGCATGGAGACATGTGTTGCCTGAGGTTCCGGGTTCAAGTCCTCTTAGCAACAAATAAAATCCCCCTTGAGGGGTCTATTGACTGAGGTCGCTGTCTCAGTAGTAGGACCTCTTATCAATATAGTGGAACCGTGCATCCAAAAAATCTCTTAGGGGATTTTCTGGTAAGGGTTTGAATCTCGGCGAAGCCGAGATAATACCCTCCTCCGTCGTGGCCAACTGCAGTTTCTCGATTTACCTTCTTACAAATGGTCATGGAGCCAACTGTGTAGAGCCGCTGGGGTGGCGGATTCCACTTTATGTAGAAGATAATGTCTATTAAATTTTTATAATAGCTATAGAAAGGTATAAAATTAAAAATTATTTAATAAAATAAGTAATTCTCAAAATTCAAAACTAAATCTAAAATTATAAAATTATTTGAAGACTCAAAGATAATTATAAAATTATTTAAAGGTCTTAAATTATTTTTTAAATATATTTATAAATTTTTAATTTTATAAAATTCACATTTAATTTTTAATATATATTAAAAAATTTAAATTATTTTATAAATTTTAAAGTTATTTGAAAAGTTTAAAATAATTATTAATATTTGATAACTATTATTAATAATATAAATTTTATAATTAATATCTTATTTATAATAAAAATACCTAGTTAAAAATAAAAAATTAAGCTTTTAAAAAAGAACTACTTGTGAGACTAGTGTTATGACCTCACATTGAGTCATTACGGGTTGTGGCACCCTTTGTGCCCCCGCAGAGGGCCCTCGCAACCTTGTGAGGTTACCATGAGGTCGCGATGGTCTCACGGTTGCAGTGCTGATATGGTGCCGTTGTGGGTCGGCAGACGGAATAATAAATTTTGTTCGCGCCAACCAGCACGATGCAAGATTTAAATCCATGGTGGAAAGTAAATTTATCTCAACTTCTAGATATGAACTCAAAAATTATAATTTTGTTTCGCAAACTGATTTGTTATTTATTTTTTTTGAATTCTATGAAAAAGTCAATTTCACTAATCAATTGCTCCCTCTTTCTTTTGCTTTAGGAAATGATAAAACAGATTTTTGTCTTCTCTTCAAAGAAACTTATATGAGGGATCAATTTCCTTATCCTCTCCCCGAAAACTTCTTTTTCTACTCTCAATTTTCTGCACTTTTCTGCAATTAACTTTCCAATCTGCGTTTTCTCTGTCTTCTTCCACTCAATATTTGTTTTGTAAGTATACCTATATGGTGTATATTCTCCATTTGTCCACTATTGGTTGCTTGAACAATAAAATACTTGACAAAATTTTACCAAATTTACATTCAAAATACTTTTAATGTCTCATTGTATGTGTTTTCCCTCTTTTAACAATTTGTTTGTCTTGCTACCATGCTTTCTCAATTGCACAAAAGGAAACAAAAACCACGGAAGAAGCTCAAACATGACTCCACAAATTCTTCTTGAACCAAAGCATCAAATGCTTAAGAGAAAGGTATGGATGATTTTTCTATTGGATGCCCTTAGAAGCTCAAACATGACTCCACAAATTCTTCTTCAACCAAAGCATCAAATGCTTAAGAGAAAGGTATGGATGATTTTTCTATTGCATGCACTTACGATATTGAATATCCATCATGAGACAAATTAGTCTTGTAATTCTTATATTTTGATAATCATTGTAATTTTTCTGCTACAAACTTTCATCTCAAAAAGAAAGTATGAAGTTCTCATATTTTTATAATCATTGTGATTTTCTTGTTGCAAATTTTTATATCTCAAAGGTCAACTATGAAGCATTGAGAACTCTCTTCTCTACACTTTATTTTCTACTTTCTTTTTTTTTAAATCTAATGCAGGTCATACTTTCTTATCTATTTGACACCATTATTTAAAGCAATTTGGATTTGTGCCATCATGGTTTAGCAAGCTGCTAAAAAATAAATGATTACTTCCTCATTTTTGTATTTTGACAATATTTAAAGAAGGGAGGGTTTGGTTAGAGAAACAAAAGTCTCAATGTGCAGATTCACAATAGTTATGGTAATCTAAATGCTTAGACTAACATCATAATTAGCCATAGTTGTTTTGAATTTATAAATTCTTTCTTTATTGCCACAGTTGTTTTGAATTTGTAAATTCAATTGCTTATGTATAAGTAGAGTCTTATTTGTTTCTTGTGCTTTTAATGGTTTCGGATAGGGAGGAAAGTCATTATACATAACTATACATTCTCATGAATCAATTACTGCACATCAAATATTGTGTGTAAAAATTTTTTAGATAACTTCCACTACAAAATGTGTACATGCATATGATTGGAGATGTCATCTCAAAGTTGTTAGAGTTATGTAGCTAATTTATGAGACACTAATTTTTTGGTAGCATGACAAATCCAAGATATTATCACCATATCTAGGATATGTCATCCAATGCTCCACTGGATTTCCCTTTCTATTTCAGTTTGAACCTAAAACCTTCAAACTCATTCAATTTCAATCAGATATCATAAGTAAAACTTTCTTGGTAATTTACACTACAAATCCATGAATTTAGTTGGAAATATTTCTTTATACACTATTATTACATGTTATTTATTAGTTTTCTTATCAAACAGGTGACAGAGAACAATAGTCCATGATTTTTTTTTTCACAGTTGATGCTTATTGATAATCAATTATTGAATTTGGTTGTGCTCCATCATGGATTTTGCAAACTGCACAAAAAATAATTGATTTCTTCGTCATTTTCTTTGTATTTTGGCATTATTTAAAGAAGAGGGTTTGGTTAGAAAGATTGAAACCTTAATGTGTAGATTCCCAATAGTTATAGTAATAAATGTATAGGCTAAAATCAGACTTAGCCGCCTATGTGCTATTTTTTTCACTTCTATGCTACTATAAATTGCAACTAAGGCATCTCCAAAATACACATTATAATGTTATGTTTAATTTTTATCCATAGTCTACTTGTGCATTTGCAGACAAAAATTCCTATATGCAAACATAAACTCTTTTATAAGAATATAAGCAGTGTGTTATTGGTTATTTATGAAGTCTCTTTTGCTTTTGTTTTTGCAATAGACATCTAATGTCTGTTTGTTAAGTCTTGATGGATAGGGGTTCATTGTAAGTATCATGATTGGACTCAAACATATTTTAAACCTGTCAATCTAGCTTTCAAGATAAGAGTTCAATGTTCCTAATCAGGTAAGAGTTTTCGATTTTTTTATTGCATTGGTCTTTGCAATATCAATTTTTCTATGAAGTTCAGGCTTTTATATTTGTTGATTCATTAGACAATTATATTTGTACATGGATTAGATCTAGACATTCACTCATTGGATGTTATAATTTTAAATGTTTGTGACATGTCTAAAATCTTTAATATACACACACACATAAGAACATAGAATATCAAGTAGTTCTTAGAAGATCTTGTGGCTTGTTGTCTTGGTTTGCTTCTCTAATAACTAATACAAGTTTGTGGCTTTTTTATACTATATCTTCACTATTGTGTAGCTCCATAGTTTAAAATCTCGAGCCGTTTCGTTTGATACACACGAAACATTTTGTTTCACCTACGGACCGACATTGACATAGATATGCCACCGGTCCCATGTGCCCTGAGGCCGTTGGACGCGTCGCGTTGGCTTGGTGATGCGTCCGGAGGTGTCTTGCTTGCCCAGCGATGTGTTGTGATGGTTTGACGACGTGTTTAGATGCGTTGCGCTAGCTTGGCGAAACGTTCGAACGTGTCGCGCTGGCTCGGTGACACATCGTGACGACCCGAGGCCATTGGCGGTAGCATCGTGCAAACTCGCTATCGCACACTGACGGCCTGGACCGAAGGTTTTAATTTAGTGTTAATTAAATAAGTTAATAATTTTAATAAACTCATAGTTATGATTGGGATAATTTAGCTAGACTTACTTAAAATCTAACAAAATTATTTCATTAATTTAATATATATTTAAAAAATATCAAAATTATATCGGCATGATACGATACAGTATTAAAACTGTATCGTTCTGGTTCGGACCGAAACCTCAGCACGAGTCGAGACTTTAAACCATATATAACTCTAACCTATGATGCAAAGATTAACATCAGAAAGGGATGCTCTCTTTTCCTTGTGTTCATTAGGTTTAATTGGGATAAGTATTAAATAAATTTTTGTATTTTCACTAGCACTGTAGTTTTTGATATCCATATATAGATTTCTCCACTATAGTTGGATGTAGCAACTTATAGAAAGGTGCTATTAGAATAATCATAGGTGTATGGATAGTGAGTGAGTCATTTGGAGTTGTCGACGCACTGTGCAAGGGGGTTGGTTGATTGTTTCTTTTATGAGCCTAGACCTTATTTGAGTAAGATATTTTTAGTAATCTAACTAATTATGTTAAGGTTAGCGAAAGCATTCATGCATCAAGTTTTCTTGTAAATGTAGTCCTTGTTTGGGCCATACCTTTTAGGCTCTTGAATATGCTCTGAGGTTCATTATGAAAATTTCTTTATGAAGTTTCAAAATCCTGCAAGGGCACAAGTGTGTAAGACATTGCTATGTACTTACCAAAGCATTTTATGTCACGTGAATGTAGAACGTTAATTGGAATGGTTAATATACAGTCATTAATTTTTAAGTCTGCACTAATTAAGTCTATCCTATTGTTTGTGATCTTTTTTAGGTTTTGTTATCACCTAGTCCTATGAAAGGAGTCTAATCTAGAACTTGTAAGTTAAGTTTTCAGTTGTGATCTTCTTATCTTTGGTTTGGCCTGCAGTGTTTTTCTTAAAAATTTATTATTATTATTATAAACTGTACCGGACTGGCAGGTCCAAATGATTAATCATTGAATTGGAGCCCATTCAGTTCCTGTTTTGACCGTATTGAATCAGATTTTTAACTCATATATAACTAGAAAAATTGTGACTAAGGAAAATGATTGTTTCAACCACAGCTCTAGATTCCAAAATTTTTTTTTTGATAGACTTCTGGTGTAAGAGCATAGATTTAGCTACTGTCTTAGTTGTTTATTGTCTTATAATAATGCATTCGAAATATGCACTAGAACAGTCTGTCTATGTGAATAATTAGCTACTTGTGGAGGAACAGTGAATTTATGTCATGGAAACCTTTCCAAAATCATTGGAGGAATGGAGAATTGTATATAATACAAGTATTGGAGCTAAATTAGCTGATTCACGATTAAGGAATGCCAAGTTTGCTCTGCATTTAAGTATTACATATTTCTGCACTTAGCTATATGTTATTATGCTTAATGCATTTAAGACTAAAATTTCTTATGAGTATTGAGTTTCAAATTGTGTTTCTTTCACTTTAACTTTCCAGTCCTATATTTCTAGAAATTCCTATTGGATTTTTAGTTTAGTGTGAATATTATGTTTTTGCCTTTCTTTGATTTTCCCCTTATTTGTCTAGGAACGGATGAGATTAGCTATATTGTATATGGCCAGAGCACCGGCAATTGAGATTCTGTAATCAACAGGGCTTGCTTGCTTTCTATCAGGTATTTATATAGTTTCAATCCCTTTGACTTGGTTATCCATTTGACTTATCCTCCCAACAAAAGTCAACGTCGGAAGATCCACGCAAATGAGTCCATCTTAGTAAACATGCTATAAATGAGCTCCCACTTTGCAGCATCTCCCTCACAAATCAATCACGATGAAGAGCGCCATTATTGCTTGCTTCCTTTGCTTTCTACTCTCTACTGCGTTTACTTCCCCCTCGAACGCCGGCGACACGTTAACGCCACGACGGCCCATCTCCGATGACGGAAGTACCTTGACCTCTGACGGCGGCAGATTCCAGTTGGGCTTCTTTAGTCCTGTTGCCGGTTCGTCCGACCGCTACATCGGCATTTGGTACAACATCTCCGTC
Source organism: Curcuma longa (assembly GCF_044706935.1). Classification (NCBI taxonomy): domain Eukaryota; kingdom Viridiplantae; phylum Streptophyta; class Magnoliopsida; order Zingiberales; family Zingiberaceae; genus Curcuma; species Curcuma longa. The sequence goes on from NC_133863.1 coordinate 21,058,043, forward strand.
CGCACCGTCGTATGGGTCGCCAACCGCCGCAGTCCGTTGACAGGCCGCTCCGGGCGCCTCTCCATGTCGGAAAACGGAACGCTCCTCCTCACCGATGGAAGAAGCTCCACCATCTATTGGTCCTCGAGCTCGCCGGCTTTGGAGGAACCCGAAGCGCGACTCCTCGAGAACGGCAACTTCGTCGTCATGGAGAACGGAAGCGACCCCATCAGCTCAGCGGCGTGGCAGAGTTTCGACCACCCTACCGACACGCTCCTCCCATGGATGAAGCTTGGGTGGAACCTAAGCACCGGACTGAACCGCAACCTGACGTCGTGGGCGACCTCCAGCGATCCGTCTCCGGGAGACTACGTAGCAGGCATCGACGTGGCCGGCGTACCCCAGCTGTTGGTGTGGTCCGGGACGCGGCAGATCTGGCGAGGCGGCCCGTGGAACGGCATCCGCTTCAGCGGCATCCCGGCAATGAGACCGGACAACGCCCTAACTCTGCATTACGAGTTCACATCAAACTCCGACGAGGCCGTCTACTGGTTCTACCTGGAAAGCTCCACCCTCTTGTCGAGGTTGGTCCTCAACGAAAGGGGCCTCCTCGAACGATTCCTCTGGTACGAAATCGGAAACCGCTGGGTGTCCCTCGGCGCTTCACCCAACACCAGCAGGAACCCATGCAACAAGCGAGTGTCCTCCTGCGGCTCCAACGGCGTCTGCGGCCCCCGTACGCCGACCTGCACGTGCCTCCAGGGGTTTCGCCCCAAGAATCGGCGAACCTGGGACGACGGGTGCGAGAGAAAGCTCCCGACGGCCGGCTGCCAGAGCAGGACCGACACCTTTGTTGTGGTGAACAACACAAAGCTTCCGGACACGTCAAAGGCGACGGCGAACCGGAGCATGGCGAGTCTGGACATGTGCAGGGACTGGTGCTTGAGGAACTGCTCCTGCACTGCTTATGCCGCTTCCAACCTCAGCGGAAATGTCAGTGGGTGCCTAATCTGGACGTCGGACCTCTACGATCTCACGCTGTACGACAACGAAGATCCAGGACAGGATCTCTACGTTCGACAAGTAGAATCAAGACCTTTGAACCAAGGTATTTCTTCAGTTCCTCCATTGCTTACCTTCAACTGTTTCTTTCAGTCTTTCATCTCAAATTTTCTCAGGATTATCGACCAATTCTCTCCTCCGGAGAGCATCTGCATTGATCGTTGTTTCAGTAATTCTTGTGGCTTTTCTCCTTTCACTTTTGTCGTGCTGGATTTGGAGAAGGAAGAAGAAAAGTAAACATGACCACTTGTTTTGTTTAGTTTTGTTTCAATCTTTCAGGGTGTGCAGCAGCACTTATTTCATATTTTACATTATGATAGGCCTATATTGTGATGAGGTAGAGACTGAAGGAAATGACTTGGATTTGCCGGTATTTGACTTGAACACGATTGCTGAAGCGACCGATAACTTCTCGGTGAACAATAAGCTCGGCGAAGGGGGGTTTGGGCTTGTATATAAGGTATCATGTAGTTGAACAACTGTATGAATTGAGCATGAATCAATTTGATTGGCATGGATTACAGGGGAGGCTGGTTGAGGGACAAGAGATAGCTGTGAAAAGGCTATCCAAGACATCATCACAAGGCGTCGACGAGTTTAAGAACGAGGTCATGCTGATTGCTAAGTTGCAACATCGAAATCTAGTTCGACTTCTTGGTTGTTGCATTCAAGGAGGAGAAAGGATCTTGGTCTATGAATACATGCCCAATGGAAGCTTGGATGCTTTTCTATTTGGTTGGTTTATGCCTTCTTTTTTTTCCCCTCTATTATTTGGTTCATATTAATGTTATTCCGAGTTTGTATGCAGATGAAGCTAAAAGGGAATTTTTGGATTGGAAAAAGCGTCAAAACATTATACTTGGGATTGCTCGTGGGCTTCTTTACCTTCATCAAGATTCTAGACTTAGAATCATTCACAGAGACCTAAAAGCTAGTAATGTTCTTCTTGATAAAGAAATGACACCCAAAATATCAGATTTTGGTATGGCAAGGATTTTTGGAGGAGAGGATACAGAAATAAATACGAGGAGAGTTGTTGGAACATAGTAAGTATAATTCTTTCACTTTGGCCATAGTATCATTTTCTAGATCATTTGAAATTTTATTAATACATTTGCATTAATTGATACAGTGGATACATGTCACCTGAATATGCAATGGATGGAATCTTCTTAGTGAAGTCGGATGTATTTAGTTTCGGAATTTTGTTACTTGAGATTATAACCGGTAGGAAGAATCGAGGAGTTTATCACTCTACCCTACAGTTAAATCTTCTCAGCCATGTATGTGTTGCATATATTTGCTTAAGTAGTTAGAATTTGCTATTTGATGAATACAAATAGTCTAACTCCATTTTTTTCCCTTCAGATATGGAGTTTATGGAAAGAAGATAAAGTTATGGAATTAGTTGACCAATCTAGTGATCATTCACAGTCAACAGCTGAGATCCTTCGTTGTATAAAAATTGCTCTTCTATGTGTTCAAGAGCGACCAGGAGACAGACCGACAATGTATTCAGTATTGAAGATGTTGGACAATGATAATGCTCTTGAAATAGAACCTAATCAACCTGGATTCATCAACTTCAGAAGCCCCTTTGATCATACTAATTCGTCAATAAGAGAACAGGATTTGTCACTAAACTATGCTTCTATGACAATGCCACAAGGTCGATAGACATACATTTTGGTAGTATGAAATGTAAATACTTTAGATTGTTCATGTTTAGTATTTGTGAATTTTGTTGATAAACTATGTTCCTACTTCTAAATATTGAGCAACCTTATACTCTTATGTCCTCTTTTACTGTCTTATATATATGTGGGTCTAAACATGTGCCTGAAATGTTTGAAATTGCATTTTGGAAGACACTAGATGAAAGAGCTCTTGATACATAGAACAGTGATGAGCAATAGCTATTTCGATGCTTATATGATTTCGTTCAAATTTTCTACATTCTCTTTAGTAATGCGTGAAGCTAGGATGTTCCTCGTTGTCGTGATGTTGTTGCTTCTTTTCACCCTATTGATGGCAGGCAACAAAGAATGGTGAAGATAAAAAATTAAAGGTGCTTCATAAGTCAAGGCAATTGTGATCGATCTCTACATTGAATTGGCGGTTATAAATCAATATCTATAATTTCAATATTGTTGAGAGCCGAGTAGACATGTCGTCAGATTATTTGTAAGAGGGGAGTACTGGTAGCTGGTGAGATGATGAAAGCCATTAAAGTTTTCAATTAATGCAAACAAGTTGGAGAGTGATACTACCTGTGAGAGTGGTCAACCATACCTATCTATTCTAACAAGTCACCTTGTAGATTAGATAATAAGTTAGAAGAATGTCAAATTCATCCAAGTGTTCAACCTCTACATCATTCACACAATTCGTCCCTCCCTCACACGTAGTCAATTAAGGAGGTGCTAGTGTCTTTGACATCCTTCCAAAGAACATCATTCCAATGAGATAAGATATAAGCGTAGAGGAAAAGAGGGAGTTGTAGCAATTATATACTTGATCAAAGTCCTTAGAGGTAGAGGAACGAGGGGTTTGGTCATCCACAAGAATCATCTCTGAGAGAGCATAAGCTTTAACTTAGCTTCATCGATCAATTAATGACATCCTAGAAACACTTATCCAACTCTTATCAAGAACCATTTATGGAAGACAATGTTGTGGTTTGAGTCCATTTCTCCTTCCCAAAAGTTTCTGGTTCCTGCAAGAGTGGTAGCGATGAAGCAGACCTGTGGTACACGATCACGTACGATTGGATATGGTCGTCTTTTATTTATCTATTCAGGTGCCGTGCAATCCTGGGAGTTTTACTTTGGTCCAGACAAGAAGGCATATCTGTTGATTACTGAACGGGTGTTCTGGATTACTTCTTGCATATTACCTGTCATAATCCAGCATTTTAGCATCATCGACTACGATATATATATATATGACCGATGTCTTACGCATCCGTTGTGCGCGACTGGGAGGCGCGCCTACGTGGCAGAGTTGACCACTGACTATCATGTGGGTGTGCGCCGTTCAGTCGTACACGTGAGCATGCATAGGAGGACGCGCAGAACATCAACTGCGTATATTAAAAATATAATAGACAGGAATTTATCACCTCAATTAATTGCTGTTTACATCTGAAAATAAGATAAATTTGACATTATATAAGTTGAAAAACACAATCAATAACGGATTTGAAAAATCATTAATGGGATTATGCAAAAAAACGCGGCATCACCTGATAGTCCTGCTTAAGTAAGGGTTGACAAAATTTCTATTCAATCAAAATAAACGATCGAACCAAAATAATTCAGAAATTTCATTCGGTCTATTTGAAAGTTTATTTTTTTAAAAAAAATAATTAGTTATTTCAATTAAATTAATTTGATTTTAATTATGAATTGAAAATTGATTAAATCGATTTTTATTAGATAATAAAAATAGTAAGATTTTAAATTTTAAATTAAATTTTTATTAAAAATTCTCAATACTTTTTAATGAATGACAGAATTAATTACTTTTTATGGATTCGATTTATTCAATTTTAATTATAAAAATTATTTGATTTATTTCGAACAAAATTGAGTACTTTTTTATGGATTCGATTTATTCAATTTTAATTATAAAAATTATTTGATTTAAAAAAATTGAGTAGCTCAATGTTAATAAATTTGATTCGGTTGATTTAATTTAACCGAATGCTTATCCTAACTTTAATTAAGGATTACTCCCAGACTATGATGTAATAGTAAGAGATGAGATGGATCCAAGTAACAAGAATTCAAATATCACATAAGACACATTATACCTAGGAGTTTAAAAATTGTGTAACGTTGGATCATCCATCAAGACCCATATGTGCTTCCCGTTTTACGTTAGTGGTTGATAAAAAACTTTTATCAGATCAAATCGAATCTTAAGAGCTAGATATCTAAATTATAAATAAAAAAAGAATTATGTTACTGAATCCCTTTGAATGCACCACTTTCTAAAGATCTTTAGTGGATGCAAAATTACCAAAAGAATCACCACCACTCTCTATCTTTAGGGATAACTAAAGTTTTATTAGAATAAAATTTTAAAATATGTCAATTAGAAATTTTTTTCTTTATTGAAAAAACTAAAATGTTACTTAGTCTTTCTTTTATTTTTTTGATATATTAGAATTTAAATTATGTCATATTAAAATTTAGACTAATCATATTATCAATCAATAAAAAAGAAGATTGAGAATTTTTTGAATTGTATAATTAAAAATTTTGAATAATTCATACAAACGTATGTATATTCTGCTAATAGATTCTTACGGATAGTTTATTATTACAGAAGTGGATGAATAGGAGTGGTGATGCTAATACTTCTATGCAGTGAAATCTAATTTTAATTGTCTAAATTAATGATGATCATTTAGCGTTTATATATATATATATATAGAGAGAAATGCTATTATGAGCGCCGGCTTCTTACGCGTCCGTGCGCGCCGACCGCCGACCTCCACGTGCTTCCGCCGTCCGTTCATCGCTGTCCGACCACCAACGACCGCCGGACCAGACCCGTTGGAACCGCGACTCGCCGGCGCACATTTCGGCATCGGATTTCGGCCGGATTGGGCCGGAATCCGGCCGGAATTCTGGCCGAAACAAGGGCAACAGTGCCTGGCGCCACTGTCGGCCGGAATTCGGCCGGAATTCGATCGGATTCCGGCCGAATCGCGGCCGGAGTCCGGCCATCGCCGGAGTCCGGCCATCGCCGGACCGCCTACGAGTTGCGGTTCCAACGGGCCCGGTCCGGCGGCCGGCGGTGGTCGGACGGCGATGAACGGGCGGCGGGAAGCGACGAAGGTCCGAGGAGAAATACTGTGCAATCGGACGGCTCGGATCGGGCGATCGGACGGATGGACGGCTCGGATGGAGGCGCTCACGGGGCGCCCAGGAAGCTGTCGCCCAGGATAGCAAAATTCTATATATATATATATATATATATATATATATATATATATATATATGTGTGTGTGTATAATTTTTCTATCATGCGCTCCTTATCCTGCGCTCCTCATCCGCGACAACCCGACTCCTTGCTGCTGTCGCCGTTGCCGCTTCGTCGTCCGGCCACCACCGGCTGCCGCGTTACACCCGATGAACGCGCAACTCACCGGCGCACATCCCCGCACTGGATTTCGACCGGATAGTGGTCGGAATCCGACGAATTCTGCCGCGATTTGGTCGGAAATCGCCTGCCAGTGCTGAGCGACCGATTCTGACCAAATCGCATCGGAATCCGGCTAAATTTCGATCGGAGACCGACCGAGGAAGGACCTCCAGCCGCCGGCGATCCTTCCTCGGCCGGTCTCCGATCGGAATTTGGCTTGATTCTGGCGCGATTTGGTCGGAATCGGCCGCTCGGTACTGGTAGCCAATTCTGGCGTAAAATTATATATATATATATATATATATATATATATATATATATATATATATATATATATATATATATATATAAACAATTAATGTAGCATTTAAAAAGGTCAATAGAATTTAAAATGCCAAAAGTCATGACTCAAAAATATCAATAAAACCAAGTGGAAGTCCAAGTAAGCTTCGATATGGAGAGTTGCGATTGCGCTTTGCACCTTCCAAATGCTTTTGTAAAGTTTGGTGGGTAAAAATTTGTAAGTTTTCTTGCTATTGAAAGACCTTATTATATATTTTAAAATTTTTTGTTTTACTAATAGCAATTGGATAGGCGGTGGTGGAGCTAGAATTTTCTTTTTAGATTGAGCACTAATTAATTTTACTAAAAATTTTATGTATAGTTTTAGAGTTAAATTAAAATTCAAAATCTAATAAAGATAACTCAAAATTAGGAATTTTTTACACAAACTAAAAAATCTATATAATATCCTAACAATTTTTAATGGTAAATTAGAATTTTAAATAAAATATTATTCTCTAGTTTATGATTCCAACTAGAGAATATCTTCTTATCCTAAAATATTTTTTAGCAAAATTTTAAGTTATCAACAAACAAATTTAATAAATGAACATGGGCTTAAAAAGTGTTATTAAAAAAATTGAATCACTATTAAAGAAAAAAATCTTCTTTAATCACTATTAAAGAAAAACACAAAGTTCCTAACAAAAACTTATATTTTGATAGTAACTTGTTTAAATATTTCAATTAATAGGGACAAAGAAATAACAAATACATAAATTCCATATTCAACCACACAGCAAAAAAAAAAAAGAGGACGTCCTAGAATATCTTTAATTATTAAAACCATCAAAATAACACTTAATTTTAAAAAAAAGTCAAAAAACATCCTATCATATTTTAATATAAAATATCTTTATTATAGTGCTACTATATATAGCAATTATAGAAGAGTTGCAACAACTTTTTAATTTAACTTGCCTGAGTTGGAACATCAAAAATTTTCAATTTGGTATATAGTTATATTGTATTTTTCTAAATCTGCTAATAAGAAAAAGCCAAGAGACTTTAATTTTCGTTTCAAAAATTATAATCATACTAAAAAATATTATCCATATAATACTTTTATATGAGAAAAATGCATTTATTATTCCTTCCCCCTATTCATTCACCAAGTAAAGCAAACATAAAACTTCAACAACAATAACTCAACCCTCACAATCCTCCACCTTAAATTTTAAACAAGTAGAATATATAGGAGGAAAACCCAAAGTAGATAGACTCATGGTCAGAAATCCCTAAAAGCGATTCTCTATAGGAAAAATATAATGATTCAACAACAGTACTAGTGGGAAGAGGGGCAAGCGACTAGAAGTAGACGGGGATGAGCGGGAAGGAGCGAGCTTTGAGGTGAATAGAGTGAGGACGGAGGAGGAAGTCAATCTCAATATGGGGCGAGTGGCGACGTAGGCGTTGGAGATTTGCAGCAGGGTGGAGGAGGAAGTCAATCTCAATTATGTAAAAAATATTTACATAATTTTTTATTTCCTAGATTTTTTTTTGTTTAATTTTATTTTCTTTATTACCTTATTGCTTTTAAAAAATAGACAACGCCCAATTCAATGGGGCCACCGCGTGCTACCTGGTCATCCTAAAGTCAAACGCCCAGTTGCTAGGCCAATTGGGCCTAAGTTATATTCGGCCGAGTTGGCCTATTTTGAAATATTATTCATTCTTAGATGATTAACTACTTATGCATGATTGTATCAATCATTAATGATATTTTACTATAACATATTAATCTTTAATACTAATAATGATTTAAATATTTTACCAAAATATATTACAAGGAATTTTAGTATTTTATTTTTTTTTAAAATATATAAAAAAATTAATGATCAAGTCTCGTAGGAACAAGGTTCAAATCTTTCGATCTGTTAAAATGATGCCTTAGTTGCGTACATCATTGTACTTTCACTTAACACTTATCGTAATAATAAATGACTCGTGTCATCATGATCTTATTTTGGATTCTCAATACTTCTGTCATTCCATCCCCGTACGGATAGAGAACCTGTCCTTGTCTCGATTATGCTACTGGAGACTCTAGGGAAGTTGGAATAAGAGAGCACTCATCTTGAGGTGGGCTTGCTACTTAAATACTTTCAGCAATTATCCACTCCGTACTTAGCTACTCAACATTTATCAGGACACAATAACTAAGACACCAGAGATGCATCCTCTCTGATCCTCTTGTACTAGGGAAAGATCCTCGATGTTCTAGCATCCGCATCATATATGAATTGTGTTAGAAATGATATATATTAAATGAACGAATGATGATTATACATGAGAATATAATTTAATATATATATTTTTGACACAGTCTAATTTTGTTCATTCTAAAAAAATATAAATTATTTTTTAATATTATAAAATAATATTTAGTATGGATATATTAAAAAAATAAATATAATCAATTTATATTAGTAAATTGAAATGCAAAGTAATTAAATGCAAGGATACGGTATTTTCATAATCAAACTAAAAATATAATCATTTTTCATGATCGTGAAAAATAAAGTGCAAAGTAAATACAAGGATATCAAAGCATGAGGATGACAGAATCATCAAAGAGGACGAAGCGTCCCTTGATTTAGGGGAGTCCAACCTTTTCAAATATGTTGGATGTCCTACTGTCACATTTTAACATCGCTCTTAGTATTATTTGGATTTGATATTACTGTAGGTGAAGTCAAACAAATTGGTAAGTTTGACATGTTAGCACTTAGGAGTTTTTCATTAACTGAGGTATATATGGATGAGAATGAGATTCTATCTTAGAAACGAGAGAACCAGCCTCAGCCACCACCACTAGCAACTGTCGAGGAGGAGGACGATGATCTTGATCTAAACGATGTTCTCCAACTTCCTCCACTATAACAAATTTGACTTTCCGCAGCGCGCAATTAAGTTATCCGCAGCGCACATCGCATGTTACATAACTCCAAGCTGTTGAAATTTATAATTCATCCGCAGTGCGCGGGGCGCGCGCTGTGAAAAGTTGCATTCACAGCACGCGGGCGCGCGCTGCAGAAAGTTGCATCTGCAGCACGCGGACGTGCACTGCGGATGTAATTTTCCACAGCGCACGCCCCGCGCACTGTGGATAATTATATTTTTAAGATATAATATACCTATATACACAAATATAATACAAATACAAATAATATAACATGCTCAAAGCTATAATATTTATAATCCAATATACAAATACCACATACAAATTAGAGCTCAAACAATGTGCATATATATTAGAGATAATCATCTACATTTAGTTAGATAAAACAATCCAAACAAAAATTTATCTTTACTACAAACAGTATATGATCAAATCTATATCAGTCAGACAAAACTATAAACATTGATGCCCAAACGACTGTGCTTCCTATTGCATCCTCAAGAAAAAATATCTCTTCGTTTGGTCGAATTAGCTCCACCTTCTCCACAAAGACTCTATCAATCCAAACTTTCCAATAAGATCCACCAAGAGGAACATGATGTATTTTTGCTTTTGGATCCTTGGATGCAATTCAACCTTCTACAACAGCTCCATCAACAGACCAATGAAGCAGCTTACATTTAGCATTAACACTGATATCTCCAGCACTCACCTTCTTTAGTTTTGACTATATAACAATAAAAAGTAATTAATGATTAAACAAATTATATAATAGAGCATGCTATAAATAATAAACAAAAGTATAATATTGTGTTAAGATAGTTATCTGAGCTGCAACATTGCTATCTGCACTAATATAATTTCCAATATCGCTACCAATACCACCACTAGCAACCTAATTTTACAAACAAATTAGTTATTGTTAGTCTAATACAAAAGAAATAAGGCAGAACAATTTCTTACATATTGCCACATAATGCTAGCCAATCGAGCAAACAAAATGCCACATGATTATTCTAAACAAACATACAAAACCGAACAAACATACAAAATCCCACATAATGAAAGCTGTTGCATGTGAGATACAGCTATGGCGTGTTCCAATAATAAATCAACAAGGATGTCAATTGTGGAAACAAACAATAAGCATCAAGATGATGTTGGAAAAGCATTAAGTACCAAAGGATTTAACGGGAGGAATGGGATTTTGATAATCTCCCACAAAGCATCCATGTGCTGGCCAGCTCTAGCTAGCTTATGCACTTGCAGAATAGCTTCAAGCTCCCGTAACACAGTTTGCTGTTCAGAAATAGGTTCCCTTTCTTAGAGGCTACAAACACAAGATTAGAAAAGTTAGATGTTTGCTGTTAAAAGAGAAAATCAATAAATAAAATAATGAAACATTAAACAAATACAATTACAAGTAGAAGCACTGCCCCCATTAAACAAGTCAGTGACACAGTTTATATATGTATAACATGGCATCAGAAGAAATCCTGTAGCTCTCCAATATATCATTGCCTGAATGAATCAGACTAGCAGCTTGACTATCACCACCTAACTTTCCTCGTGAAATGGCGCAGATTGCATCTGAGAGACACTTGTTAACTGTTTCCAATGCTACAGCAAATGCTCCAACTCTCTTGTGTATTTCTATAGACTGAATATTAAGAGAGTTCAAACGAAATTTTCAAAGCTATCATACAGAATATTGTAACAACTGCCTAAACTTTGACATGGATTTTCAGCCCAGTCATCTTAATATTTTAATATCTATGAAAAACAAATTTTGGTTGATGTTTATGCATCTTTCAGTATACTTCTGAACCAAACAATATACCTGCAAGAAGGTGAAATATTTGCTCTTCAGATAAAATTGAATGTCTAGTTATGCCCAATACCCTTACAAAAATGGTGGATTAGATTTGTCAACTAATTAAAGGCAGCAAAATTAGTCTGACTGGAATTTGGACCAAGAATCTTTTTTTCCCCTAAGAACAAGTGTCCATAACTAGGAATGTTTCAGCTGATTAATCTTGTAACTAACTTCTGGTCAATTTTATGTTACATGTATCCATATATCTTAAGTCATAACAGCACTCTCAAATCAGTAAAAACAGAGAACCAATTAACAACGAAATTACAACCATAAAATACAAAATCATCACCCTAACATTAACAGCCTAAAATCAACATGGCAAACCCTAGAACACAAAATCAGAATCCTAAAATTAACAGCATAAAATCAACAACATGCAAAAACCCTAAAACACGTAATCAAATCCCTAAAACACGAAATCAACAGTTAATTTATACCTTTGATTGTTGCTGTAGGAGGAGGAAATAGGACTGAGGAGAATGGACACGGTATTAGAGAGGAGCTTGCAACGGACGGCCGGAGGAGGACGAACTCAGGGCAAATGGCGAGTGGCGAGCATGGACTCAGGGCGAACGGCGAGTGGCGAGCACGGACTGACCGGCGCGAGCACGAGCACGGACGGAGGGGGAGCTGCGACGGTGGAGAGGAAGGAGAAGCCGAGCTCGATCAGGAACAGAGAAGGCGGGGGAAATGGAGAGGTCGGGCGGAGAGGGCGGCTGGAGAGGGCGGCTAGAGCGGGCTGCCGGAGAGGGCGGGCGAAGAGGAGCGGAGAGGGTGTGGAGAGGAACGGAGAGGGAGGGAATCTCGCGGGCGAGCGCGGTCGATCGTCGTCGGGGAAGAACTCGGTAATAGCAACGGGAGGGGAAAATAGCGGCTGGGAAAACCTAAACGAGCGGGCAACACTCGGTAGAAGCGGGAGGGGAAAACAACGGGCTGGGAAAACCTAAATGAGCGGGCGACGGGCTGGGAAAATCAGGGTTGGGAAAAATCAATTAATTTTTTTTAATTGTTTTCTTTTAACAGCGTATATCTACGCACGCTGTTAATGATATTTTTTAACCCCTTTTAACAACATATAATTTTTGCACGCTGCGAAAAATAATATTCGTAACGCACTGTTATTTGTGCGCTGTTAATTGTAAAAATATAACATATTATCCGCAGCGCACATATTAGGTGCGCCATAAAAATCATTATTAACAACACACTATAACAAATTTGTTGTAGTGCCACCTCCACCTCCCATCACTCCTGGAGCAGAGAATGATTAGACTTGAGAAGTTAGTTCATAGTCTACATTGATCTATGATCAGTCAGTTCGAGAGTTAGAAGGAGAGGAATAAAACTAGAAACACTGAGCTGATGGACATGTTCAGACCTTGGAGCATAGGTCATCCTCAGTCACATCCTCAGTAGACCTAATTTTTATTCTATTTTGACTTGTACTGACTTTGTTGAATATTCATTTTACTAGTATTACAGTTTTTAATTTCAGTACTTTAGTTATACTCGCTTTAATTATGCATGTGCTTTAGTATTATAGTTTTTTCAAATCTATTATTATTTAATTTTTCAAAATTGTTTTAAAAGGTTTATTTTAATTTCTTTTGAAAAACTTAGTTTCAAAATTTAATTTCAACAGTAAAAAGAAATATTTTAGCTTTGGTCTAGATTTCTTCCCTAGAGATTATGAACCTATAGATCTAGGTTAAACATCTTATAAAACACATTAGATAACTTGATTGTGTATTGTGAAATCTAGAATGGTGTAAAATGCATAAAGTTCTAGCCTAAGTTCTAGATGCTTAAATCTGTGCATCGAACTAAAACTTGTACTATAAACATAAATTATGGATCAAGTTAAATATTCCTACTTAGCATAAACTAATTAGGAATGATATACTTAAACTTGACTAACTAGGTAAATATACTATTCTTTGATAGTTAGCTAAATCCTAAGTTGGACATATGCTCAAAGAGAAGATTTTTTTGTCTAAATTTTTTTTACCTATATTTTTTTATACTTATTTTTGATTATGTCAAAGAGGGAGATATATATAAGTTCAACTTTAAAATCAAAATATTTTCTTAAAAATTAAAGATCAAAATGATTTTCTTAAAATTGAAGTATCAATTTTTTTAAAAAAATTAAAAAGGACTTGAATGGTTTTGTATCAAGTTGATCAAAACTAAATCATATCAAATTCAGGGGGAGAGAATAAAATTTCAAAAGTTGATTTTACCCAAATACAAATTCAGAGGAAGTCCTTAAAATAGGGGGAGTATTATTGTTATATGTTACTTTAACATATTTAATTACATGCATAAATCAGTTGTTTTCTTTCAATATTAATATTTTTTCTTAACTTAGAACTTGGATTGTCATAATCAAAAAGGGAGAGATTGTTGGTGCAGGAAACACCAGATGATCAAATCTTAGTTTTGATAATGACAACAGGTTCAAGTTAAATGTGTGGTGTTTACTAATGAGTTGATCTAAGTGTGCAGATAGTATAGGAAAGTCCTAGTTAGGCACAAGCAAGTCCTAGTGGATACTAGACAGTAAAAGTCCTGGCTAGAGGCTAGGCAGACCTAACTTAGAGGGTTAGGTGAAAAATCCTGGTCTGAAGGACTAGATAGGAAGACTTGATGGATCAAGTGCACCAGATGGAAGTCTAGGTAGGTTAGGAGGATCAGATGTCTAGCAGTAGAAATCTAGGTAGGCCAGGTGGATCAGATATCTAGCAGTGAAAGTCTAGGCAGGTCAGGTAGACCAGATGTTTAGCAAGAAATCCTGAAGGCCAAGGATCGAGGTTAAACAGTAATCCAACAAGTCTGGAGGATTTGGTTGACAAACAGGTAAATTTTCCCAAGTGGAGTGGGTGAAGGTGCGTTCTCGATAAGGGAATAATAGACGTCGATTTGACTTAGGATTTCATTGAAAATCCGAAGTCAATACCAAAACAGTTGTTAAACTGTTAACTTTCCTATTAGTTTTTGATTTTGTGCTAACTTATAATACAGGAAAGGAGGGGTTGAAACTTTGTGTTCCGGATGTCCTTATCTAGATCCAGATGATCAGACTCTAAACGCCCGAATAGGATTTCAAGCGACTGGACGTCAACGGAACAGAACCAGCGAAGTAGTGAGGTGACATAGTCTCAGTGGTCAGGACACCTCATCTTTCAGGTGCCCAAATTGGTTCCTGGTGCTCTGGATCTGGATAAGGAGTTGTACAATCAAAGTTCATCCAGAACCTCCACGTCAGTATAGAGACGCTCGAAAACGGATACAGGCGTCTAGATATGCTGAGTCAGCAACATCGATGGTGGATCGGTGGACAACATGAAGGCGTCTGGAAAGACTTCCAGGCTCTCAAAAAGCCTAATAAAAGAATTCCTCGAGAGAGACCCCTTGGAGCATCATTCTACAGATAAGTGATGACCGTCTGCACGTGAAACATCAACCAGGAATATCATTGTAACGCCGAAGAACTGCACAAGAAATCTTCGATAATTTTTTTTGTACTTAATTTTATAAGGATGATATCGTTGTTATTGATCCTACTTTTTGTAATCGTAAATTTTCTTTCATAAGAAGGGGAGTTATATAGTTAATTGTTCGTCAGAAACAGTTTGATCATGGACCTTGAAATAACAATCTATGATTGTGAATCAAATAAATATTAATATGCTCTTTTTTTATGTTCTTCATTATTCTATCACATTTTTACATTATTTTGGTCGTAAAAATTTATAAGTATTTTATAAAATTTAAAAACGCTATGAAAGTGTTATTCGTTTCTTCTAGTGTTCTCAACGATCTTATAATTCAGAGTCAATTGTTATAGCGAAATTTAAAAATACTCAAATATCTTGCTAGAGAACGAGGGGATACAAATCAAAGACCTCCGACCAACTAACCATAAAAAAAGATGGTGAAGATCGATGGGGATGTTAATCTGGTTGTGGGATTCGATCTTGGTGGTCAAGAGGAATTTCGAAGGTCAACCTTAAAGTTAATCTATTCTTAAAGTTGATCTATCTTCCTTGGTGTAGATTGACTGCGTGGCCTCAAACAAAAAAGAACAAGGAGGAGGACTTACAAGCTGAGGCTGGTCACCAAATTCCTAGGGAAGTGAAAGGCCAAAGGTTAGAGAAGGAGGACGGCGCCAAATGAACTGACGCTCAGCCTCTACATGCCCTAATAAAGCCTCAAACTTTCGCCTACCATCGTCCAATTCAGAGCAGGAAAGGGCGAACTACTCAGCTGAGCCATTGCATGTGGCAAGCTTAATCGACACGATCTCCCCGATCACATCGGCGTGATCTGCAGGATCCAATCACCATGATCTCCATGATTAAATCAGCCGTTGACAGGACATGCACATATTGGCATTAAATAGGCGGTGGGACAATCAAGTGCGTGCTTGATAAGCAATCTACAGAGTATTAGCTGCATTAATGGGTTTTCGTTGCCCGATAGATAGGTGTCCCCTCGATAGTATTTTTTGCAAGATCCCAAGGAGAAGTAAGGTGGCTCTGCGATAACATGATAGTCACGTAACACAATAGTCTCAGTCAATCAGATTCCGATCTTCTTCCACTAAATTTAAAGGGTAAACTTATGATATGATAGAGATAGAAAGCATCATGTGGCGTAGACAAATCAACAATGAAGCTAAACTAGAAGTTAAGTCCAATCAAATTTTGATCAAGTCAAATTGAGCGAGTTAAGTCCAATCAAATTTTGATTCAAATTGAGCTCAAGTCAGATTAAATCGAGTTTGAATTAGATCCAACTAAGCTCAGGTCAAGTCAGCCCCTACTAGAAGACCAATCAAGTCTATCCAAGTTGCATCTAAATTTGATCCATCCTAATTGGGAACTTTGATTTGACACAATGATTATTAAAACGCTGACCACCAAGGAATGTCTCTCAATAGAGAGGAAATAATAGATATGCCTTTTAGGAATTAAGGTCATCCTTTCACCCTTTATTTCAAGGTAACCGATCATAGCATCTTGACAAGCAATTCCAAGATTCTCTATTCTACTTATTGTTCATTTTTTCCGATGTTTGACTTGAACTTGAACGTCGACAGATGAGCTTTATCAAGGTTTATCTTGACCCCTTTTAACATCTTCCTTAAATCTTTTCAAATCTCTGTATGAAGATCTCTATGGTACTCGGCATTCCAAAGACCAACCTGATTGAAGCCCTACTGAATTGAAGTTTGAACTGGAGAAAGTCGTTCAACCTGCCGATTGAAAGTATTTTACTATGATTATTTTGCTGACTCATCACATCAATCTCAAATAGATCAGAACCCATGACTGTCACACTACCTAGAGGGTACGGATAACACCCAGCGATGTAATAATCACATACTGAACATCCGCCCTGGTACACAAATATGGCTATCGACTCTAACAGGGAAGATGGGAGTTGGTTGCACCCAATCTGTTTTATAATTACATTGTTTATTTGCATAAAAAACAGTGTTATCAAGACCATTGAAGAATTAATGATCATAAAGCAATCCCTTTAATGATATCTCAAACAAGAAATACAATGATATATACACTTAACAAGAATACAGCATCAAAATTAACCTATATAAAAATGTAATCCTTTCCTTTCAGGCATTGCTTTAGTAATCAAATGTGTCTAGATGAGAAAAAGAAGAATGCCTTTGTACCTATTCCACGAGAATAACTGTATTGGAGTAATTGCTTCTTTAGCAAACTAGCTGTAGCCATAGGCAAACCAATCGGTATGGATTACCGATCTGCCAGGGAAGCTGCTTCACCCTATAATATTACAAAGAGATACACTTGAATACAAATGACAGCATAAAGGCAAGAGCTACAGGAAAAAGTGTTGTCTAAAGGAGTTTAAAATGACCGAGATTCAAATAAAATATTTCTTAGATGTCAACCTGCAGTGTCATATAAAGTCCACCTTTCCTCAAAAGATTGATGCCAATCTTCTCAGTTTCAGGTGCACCTATGGTATCAAGAACAACATCAAATTGTCTTTTAATTGCAATCTCTAAGTCCTGCAAATGCATCATGGCATGATATATTGGACAGGAACATAGTGATGGTAAACGCAAATGAATATAAAGAATACCCTTACCTCAGCTGTATAATCAATGGCCTGTTCAGCACCAACTGGAAACACTTGGTCAATACTCTGGCTTCCACAATCACTAGCTCAACTCTTTGTCTAACAAGAGGATAAAATGGAAAAATAGTAAGATAATGTAAACAAACTGTGGATTCCTATTGACAAGGCATATCATCTGAGTAGCATTTGGCAAAAGTTTCTTTTATCTCGAAAGCAAATTGTGCAGAAAACACATGCCATGCCTCAAGTTCAATTAGAAGAGAACCAGGGTAGAAAGAAATTCTGAAGCAATCATAACTGGATTGAAATGAAATGGACCCTTTATACTGTCATGCTTCTTTGCCAAACTATTATCCTCACATTTCTGATACATTGCCAGCTCTTGGCATGCATTAAAATAAATAAACCTATATGAGCACAAATTGTTAAAAAGAACAAACAACAAAAGTTTTAAAATTAAACTAATACTGCAAAACAGGTCAAGTAAAGAAAATTGTCATTCTACTAATGTAAATAGTAATCCTTTTAACATGCCAAATGGATATAGCTCCTCATAAATTGGCATTTGCTTCTGAAAAGCTCAAAATAATGAAACAGGGACGGATCCAGAAATTAGAGTTAGGGGGGGGGCTTGACTTAATATAATGAATTATATATTATTATCTATATATATATATATATATATATATATAATAATATAAAAGTCATTTACACTATACCATTCAACAAAGTTGTGCCCTACGAGATTTTGAAACATAAAATTCATCTATAATAGAATCTACATCTATATCCTTAGTTAAATCTCGTTCAATATAAAGTGTCAAGCAATCTTCAAGAAAATCATCCTCCATTTTATTGCGAAGTGACGTCTTCACATGCTTCATTGCTGAAAAGGCTCGCTCAGTAGTGGCGGTAGAAACAGGTAACGTCAACACAAGATGAATCAATCTGGTCAACATAACATAAACCTTTGATCGCCCACTCTCAGTCAATTGCTGACACAACTCAACAAGTGTAGAAACCTTCAAATTCTTCATCACGTCAAGTTTATAATGAACCAATTCATACTCCAAAGTAACAATGTCTTGCTCTGTGAAATCTTCAGGATAAAATTTTATTGCAAGCTTGCAAATATCATCACTGTTAAATGAGTCAAATAAATTTTTCGGATCTAAAGTTGTACTAAGAGAAAGAAGTTCCACTGATGACTCATTGAACCGAGTATTTAACTCAGTCAAGATGAAATCTATTGCTGCATTAAAAACATCAAAGTGGTAATGATGCTCAACTGTAATTTGCTGACGGCAACGACCGATCTTATATGGACAATTAAGGTCGGGCACATCAATTTCATTTCTTGAACAAAAAACTTTCACTTCATTAAGAAATTCTTCCCACCCACATTCTCTAAGATCTTGGAGGATAGTTTTGGTAGTAGAGACAAATGTAATAGCAGTCAAAATATCTTGAGATTTTCTTTGAAGAATCTGACAAAGAGTATCTGTTGTTCTCAGAATTTTATGCATTAAGTGCAAAATGAACACAAATTCAAAGCTTGCCATATTTCTGTAAATCCCACGAACTTCAGCCTTAGCTCTTCCATTTGGAGAATGGTCACTAAGAACTTCAAAAACTTTACAAGTTGCAGCGTACTTACCTATCAAGCTTTTTACTGAGTCATAGTGAGAACTCCAACGAGTAGTTCCTGCTCGTTGCAAATTACCAATCTGATTGGCCCCACTTCCAGAATCACATTCTCCAATTGCCAACATATACTCAATTTCATTTCTTTGTGCAGCATGTAACTCAGCAATGCGCTTAGTAGAAGAAGTGACAATATTGATAATATTATCCAAATGAGAAAAGAATTCCCAAATAACATTGACATCCTTAGCTGCAGAAACCAATGTTAATTGTAATCGATGAGCAAAACAGTGGACATAATATGCATAAGGACAATCATTGAGAAATAATGCCTGAAGTCCATTCCATGCACCCCGCATATTACTAGCACCATCATATCCTTGACCTCTAATTTTTTTCACCTGGAGATTATGATGAACAAGAACATTCGATATTTCATTTTTCAAATTCAATGAAGTAGTATCACTAACACTTTTGATGGCAAAAAATCTTTCTGTCAAAATTCCATGATTATTCACAAACCTCAGGATAATAGCCATTTGCTCTCGTTTAGATATATCTCGTGCTTCATCAACAAGAATACAAAAGTATTTATCTCCAACTTCTTCACGAACCATCTTTCATACTCTATTGGCCATAATATGTAAAATCTCTTTCTGAATTTCTGGAGCTGTATATTGGGCATTTTTTGGAGCATTCTCAAGTACAACTTCATCAATTTTTGTATTCATTTTTGCAAAAGCCTTTATCAATTCAAGAAAATTTCCACGATTAGATGAAGATAGAGACTCATCATTACCTCTAAAGGCACAAGCTTGAAGTGCTAGCCAGCGAACAGTTACAATTGAGGTCCTCAAACGCAAACGATTTTTCTCCTTTTCCTCTTGAGATTGGGCATGCATCACATTATCAATATGTTGTGAGGGCTTCATCAAATTTTCAGCCCTTCTCTCGCACATAGTATGAGGCGAAGAGGCTGCAGAACCAATATGTGCAAGAAATGCACATGTTTTTCCTTGATTTATCCTTTTTCAATTGTCAAATCCTTCATTGACCAATGCCGAAATATTAGACGAATTAACTTCATTCAAAAAAAGAAAACAGTAAAAGCAATATGCCTTATTCACTGAAGGTGAATACTCCAACCAATGAAATTTCTGGAACCATTTTTTCTGAAATCGACGATTTTGACTTCCAAATTTTGTAGCTGGATACTCCAACATATCTGGTTGATAAGGCCCCATCTTTAGATATGAACGTCTTATCTCATCTCGTACATTAACATGATATTCACATATCTATTTTCTTTTTCCTGGATCTCGTTCAATACAAGTAGAAGATGAGTGATGGTCGTTACTAGGAGAGGAAATAGTAGGAATTTGGACGGTTGAAATTGGAAGACTTTCATTAGATTGATGTTGCATTGTCGGAACGATAGAAATTGAAGTGTTTTCACTGGTTTGATGATCTCTCTTCTTAAAGAAAGAGGATATCTTTCCTTTCTTTGTAGCAGATTGATGTTCCATTTTGAAATAGTTCAAGTAATATCCCTAAATAAGTAATAAAACAACAGTCATATAAATGAATAAGTAATAGTTAATCAATGGCTTCAAATATATAAATAGTGCTCAAAGTATAATGAATTATAATGTTAAACAAACAACGAGTGAAAAAGATAAAGGCATAAAACTGTTTAACAATGAGGGAAAAAGATAAAAGCATAAAAGGTTAAAGTCCAAAGTAAGAAAATGTTGACTGCAAACTAAGATCACAATTCACACAAGATGTTCACAGGTTAAGTCTTGAGTGTGAACAATAATTTTTATTTGAGGAAAGTTCAAGTGGAGAATAAGATAGTAATAATTTCAATTTAGTTCTCGTCAGCCTCGGCAGCATCTTCTTTCAACAATACAGTAAAAAAAAATTATAAGCAAAGGCCAGGAGCCACGACCGCAACTCCTGCGGTCGCAAGAATTGTGGTCGCGAGAGCCGGGGCAGTGTAGCCGGTCGGCGGCTGCGACAGTGGCCGCGAGACTCGATCGTGCCGGCAGATGCGGCAGTGCCGCGGGAGGCGATCTCAGCAAGTTGCGAACGACAGAAAAGAGAAGAAAAGAGATTAAGGGTTACCTGAGATTCGCTTGTCCGGTAGACGGTAGTCCCTGTCCTTGGAGTCGGAGAGATATGCGAAATCACAAAATCAGAAGAGAGAAAAATGCAAAAAAAAAAAAAAGAATATGTTAATGAACTAGAAAAAAGGGGAACTAGAGAATAGGGTTTATCTG
This sequence comes from Curcuma longa, assembly GCF_044706935.1. Classification (NCBI taxonomy): domain Eukaryota; kingdom Viridiplantae; phylum Streptophyta; class Magnoliopsida; order Zingiberales; family Zingiberaceae; genus Curcuma; species Curcuma longa. The sequence goes on from NC_133863.1 coordinate 21,079,419, forward strand.
TCAATACACTTGAACATGTCTTCCATATTAAAAGTTGGCTTTTGGATCCTTTATTAAAATACGTTGCATTCGTGAGAGTTGGGCTGGGCTGGGCTATAGCCCAGTACAGCCCTCATTATAGAAAAAAGCGAAGATCCGTCTCTTTGGTGGCTGATTTCTCTGTGGCAGACTCCTTGGTGGCTGATTTTCCTATGGCCAACTCTTGGTAGCTGATTTCCCTATGGTTGACTCTTTGGTTGCTTATGTCCCTGTGACCGACTCCTTAGTGGTTGATTTCCTTCAATCGACTACTTCTGTCAACTCTTTCTACCGACTCCTTTAGTCGACTTCTTCATTCAACTTCTTCTGCCGACTCCTTCAATTGACTCCTTTCTATCATCTCCTTATTTCAGAAGTTATTGTCACATCATCTTTAAAAGTCAATCTTCCATGATTTGTTAGGGATTTGACTTACCCTCATTTTCAGATTGGAATATTTTAGAGCCCTCTGTGGGAAATTGAATTGAGACGTAGAGATGAGTGATATCCATGTTGATGACGGAAGAATCACTTCCATTGATAGGGATCAAACTATGCCTATGAGTGTACCAAAAAATATAGAACAAATTGTAGCTACTACTGTCCATGAGATATTACAATGACAACAAGTTCTCATCCCTCTCCTATGGGAATGCTAGGAATATTATCCTCTCGGATGGAACAGTCTCATGAATCTATTGTACCATCTCCTTAGGCTCCAAGAAATCAGGGATATATTATGAGAAGATCAATTCAGCAAATTACTCTTCTTTCTCAAGCTATTTTAGATGAAGAGTTACCAAGTAGATATCGGTAGTTTCAAATAGAGAGAATACATAGGAATAACAGACCCAGAAGAGCATTTGGGGCGATTTGAAAATGCTTCTGTTTTACATTAGTACTCTGATGGTGTGAAATATAGAGTCTTTTTATCCACTTTAGCAAGATCTGTTTAATGCTAGTTTAGCTACTACCTTCTAACTTCATTAATTTTTTTGAAGAGTTCAGTACTATATTTTTACAACATTTTGCTAGTAGTGAGCGACATAAGAAAAACAACATTAAGCCTCTTTGTGATAAAATAAAAGAGTCAGGAAACGCTATGGATTATATCAAATGCTTTAATTACATAGCATTGGAGGTGCCTTCCGCAACATCTGATGTATTAATTAACACTTTTTCACAGGGATTATTAGAAGGTGATTTCTTCATATCATTAATAGAAAAGCCACCGGCTAGCTTTGAAGCTCTTTTGGACAAAGCCGAGAAGTATGTGCATGTAGAAGAAGCTCAACGAGCTAGGAAGAATGGAATGAATTCAGTTGAAGGATCTAAGCTGCAGCCTGAAAGTAGAGCTCAGCGCTATCTCCCCGCAATCTAGTTTCCCACTCATTCTTCAACTAGGCTCCTCCAAAATTTGCTCCATGAAAGATTTGAGGGGATAAATCAGAGAAGGGATGTACAGGCGGTAGCTTGAAATCAGAGAACTGCTCCGATACCTCTTGTTGCACTAGCATTTCCTACAACAACACCTCCTGCGTTAGCACCTCCTAAGCAGTGGTCTCCATAGAAGAATAGATCATTTTGCACTTACCATCAATTTTATGTACATGCTACAAAATCATATTTCGATCTTCGAGGAGAAATCAATAAAGCCATACATCATCAACAACAAGCTTGATCCCCTCCCCGTCATCCACATCGGGTTCAGTCCCCTCCTTGACAATGTGTTTTTCCTTAGCAACAATCTCCACCAAGGTAATGTCAGAGAACACCTCAAAGAGTCCGTCAGGATGAAAGGAGGAGAGAGGGTTCTCAATAGTAATATGATCCTCAAGAGTTTGAATCTGATGAAAGAAATCAAATACCCCAAGGCAATTTCCTTCAGAGAGGTATGATAAACATAATTGTAGGAGGAATAATTGATGGGGATTCAAATCGTACTCGCAAAGCTCATGGTTGACGATTAGAAAGTTATAGTGTAAAAACTGGATGAAAATCCATGAAGGGGCCGATGATAAGTTTTGACCCATAAGATTTTGAAGGTGTATCAATGCCTCACTCAGATGTATAAGTAATTCAAACTACTATAGCTAATTATGACATAACTCGAGTATTTGTGGATACAGGGAGTTCAATCAATGTTCTTTTTAAGAGAACTTTTGATCAAATGCAAATAGACCTAATAGAATTATATGCTATGTCTACTTTCTTGTTTGAATTTACATGGCATGAAGTTCAACCTTTGGGACAAATTATGCTACCTATCTCCTTGGGGAATGAACCTTTACGAAGAACCAGATCAACTATTTTTATAATGGTAAATGCTACTTCTGCTTATAATGTTATATTGGGAAGACCTGCAATCAATGCTTTTTAGGCGGTGGTGTTTACACACCATTAAAAAATGAAATTCCCTTCGGATCCTCAGTAAGTGAGGTACAAGGCAATCAGATTTCTGCTCTCAATTGTTATGTGGAGATGATCCGAGTGAATCGCAGACAAAGCACCAAGATAGTCAACATAAACATCCACGACGAAGTGAAGAGGTTGAGGTCCTAGAGGAGATTATGTGTCAAAGCCATTCAAAGAAGAATAAAAAGTATATCCATCATACTAGGATAACCTGATAAAACTACCAAGGTTGTAGACGACCTTCCCAAAGACTTAAAAGATAGTTAATCTTTTGTTTAATAAAAAATAAAGATATGTTTGCCTGGTCAGCACTAGAAGTTCAGAGGTGTTTTGCCACATATAATGGAGCACACACTTAACATACTACCGGGTGTTCAACCGATTAGACAAAAGAAAAGATACTTTGGGATGGAGAAGGACAAGATTATCATAACAGAGATCCTCAAATTACTGAAAGTAGGTCACATCCAGGAAGTTCAGTTTCCAACCTGGCTTGCTAATGTTGTACTCGTACAAAAATCTAGGGGTAAATGGAGAGTATGTGTAGATTTTTGAGACCTCAACAAAGCATGCCTTAAAGATTGTTATCCTCTGCCACCAATAGATTAATTAGTAGACTCAACTCTGGGGCATGAATTCATTTGTATGTTGGATGCATACCAAGGATATCATTAGATACCTTTGGCACAACAAGACTAGGCCTTAGATGGAACTTTTTATTATTTGGTCATGCCTTTTGGCCTTAAGAATGCAGGTGCTACTTACCAAAGATTGATGGATAAAGATAAAGTATTTCTATGAAGAAGATGACATATTAGTGAAATCAATCTCTGTTGAAAAAAGACACTTTACGAATATTGAAGTCAAAACAAATACATTTTTGGAGAAGAGTAGATGACATATTAGTGAAGTCAATCTCTGAATAAATTTTTGAATCTTTGGTAAAAGACATTGAACAAACTTTTGACACTTTACGAATGTATAATTTGAAGCTTAATCCAAATAAATACATTTTTAGAGTCAAAAGTGGTAGGTTTTTGGGTTATATTATCACAGAAAAAGGAATAGAAGCTAACCCTGCAAAAGTACAGACTTTACAAAATATGAAATCCCCTCAAAATATTCGGGAAGTCCAAAGGTTAACAGGGAGGATTATTACATTATCCTGTTTCATATCCAGATCAGTTGGCCGGAGTCTCCCTTTCTTCAAAATACTCAAGAAGTCGGGAAAATTCATCTAGAATGAAAAATCTAAAGAAGCCTTTATAAACCTCAAGAGGTATCTTTCAAATTTATGAACTCTTGCAAAGCCTATTTAGGTGAACAATTATGGTTGTATTTGGCTGCTTTTGAGGGAGCTATTAGCTCTGTCGTCGTCAAACAAGAAAAAGGTATTCAAAAACTCATCTACTTCATTAGTCATTTATTAAAAGATGCAGAGAGTAGAGACAATATGTTAGAAAAACTTATGTATACCTTATTATTAACCGCTCAATGATTAAGGCTATATTTTTATCTCATCCCATCATAGTACTCACTAACAGTGCTTTGGGAAGGATTCTCTCTAATCCTAAGTTTTGGATGATTAATTAAATGGACTACAAAACTTAGTAAATATGATATACAATATGAGTCTCATACTGCCATAAAGGCTTAGGCTTTGATTGATTTCTTGGTGGAAGTTCCAGAAGAAATAAAGGGGGAAATGGAAAATTTTTATAGATGGATCATCTTGACAACCCTAGATTTGCTAGATATGTCACGAGTAGGGTTGCAAATTAGAATTTATAGATTTTATCGAAAACCCATAATAAATTCAAATAAATGAAGTATAGGGGCCTCGAGTCGTGTTTTTCCAAGGACTAGTAGAAAATTGCTTGAATTGAGCTTTCGTGTCGTATTTTTGGGTTTTCGAATAAAAATGGGGTTTTGGGTTTTTAAGTGAAATGTAAACGAAAATGAGCAAATAAATCAAAAATGCAAGTCTAGTCTAAAAATGAAGCCTAAAGCAAACTAACTCTAGCGCAAGCTAAGTGAACTCAACAATTTGATAACAAGAGTGAATAATCAAATTTTTGATAATGCAAAACAATGCAACAAAACAATTCCAAGTTATTGAAACCAACCATCTAAATCCTAGAATGCAATGAAACCATTTAAACTAGTAAGAACTAGATTCAATTTAATTCAAAGTATCATCCTAAGCTAATTAGTATCCAAACAAGCTAAAACTAATCTAAACCTAGGAAATTAACATTCCATGCAAAATAAAACACAATCACTAGCTAACATTCACCGAATTAGGGTGGCAAGAACAAGGATATCAAAATGATGATAAAATGGCACGGGGCAAACTTTTTCTTTGGCACGGAACAGTTACTTAGCTTGAAATAGCTTAGCTTGAAACAACAAGGAATGCCAGCAAATTCATAAACATCACAAAGCAAACGAGCATTGTCCTACAAACATGATGAAAGTGAATTCAAGAATCTTTGGACAAAAATTAACAAGGTTTGAAATCGAAATTCAGAAAGAAACAAATCAGAAACTCAGAAATGCAGAAAACAGAAAAAACTCATCCAATCTTCCCTTTTCTTCGATTGTTTTCCTCATCTCGGTGTCAAACAAGAAACGAATTGGAGACCCTCCTCATCGAAAATCCCTTCAGAAGCATCGAATGCCCCTTCGGACTTGTTTGCTCGCGTCCACAGCTCGGAAAATCAGAGAAACCCTCTCTGAAATCAGAACAATGGCGCAAACAGATTGTGAAGCTGCAAAAACTGGAATTCCTCGTCTCTTCCTTGCTCTGATTGGCTTTCGAAGACGCTGTGAAGGTGCTCCACAATCCTCGGAGAACCCCTCGTCGCCTTGTGGGAGCTGATGACGATCGCCGAACACAAGAACACCGTGAAACAGGGGAAATCAGCGCCGGAGAAACCCTCGCCGGTTGCCGCCTCCAGCCGCCGGTTGTACCCAAACGAACCGGTTCTATACTCCTCAAGGATCCAGGAACGCGAATCAAAGGGAAGAAATGGAAGGGGCTCGCCGGTTGGTACGTCGCGGAGCAGGGGAGCGCTTGTCGGGGGACGATGAACAGTGCGGGCGGCCACTGTTCATCAGGTAAGGTTTTAGATTTTATACTCTGATTAATTCATTAATCTGGGCCGTTGATTTTGAATCCAACGGCCAGAACTTGATCTGAGGCTTTAGGGCTTCTTAGGGTTTCCAAAAAATTCAGGGATTTTGATCGGGCTCGATCTAGAGTCATGTCCTCCATGTTGGCTTGATCAATTTGACAATTTTGACTCGATTTGACCGCGGTTGAGCTCGAGTTGGGTCCGATTTAGCCCTAAAATCAATTAAAATCCAATTAATGCCAAAAAATCACCATTAAATCACAAAAATTATATCAAGCCTCAAATTATGCAATATAGGACAATTATGATCAAATCGATTCATTAAATAATTATTTTCATGTAAAAGCCCAAAATAAATCGATTAAAAATTAATAAAACCCTAATTCATCAAATTCCCCCACACTTACCCTTGAGCGTCCCGCTCAAGTCAACAAAATAAACTAGGATTGTACCCCCCTAGATCATCCTCAATCATGATTAGAAACAATTAAAAGAAAATTATCTAAGCTTGTAAAGTCTCAAAAGCTTAAATCCATGGATTAGACTTGTATTTGGTTAACCGCATAGTAAGTTTCACCCTTCATGACTAATTGAGAAAAATGCATCACACTGAATCTCACGAGGTTGTTTTCAATAGATAAATCAGTGGCTCTCACCCTAATTCTAATTCATGATCAAAAAGGAGATGGAGCTCACTCAAGCACTTAGGTTTCATGCATTTCCATAGGCTTGCTTGTTTTCTACTCTCCACTACCATTCATGATTTGGAATCCACATATACTAGGCTTATTGAAAATGTAAAGGAATCATGAACTGAAACAAATGAAATAGGAATTTAGAAATAAAAATTCAAGAGAAAAGAAATTCAAGAAAATAAAGTGAGTGAAAGTGGTAGACATGGGTATAGTTAAATGCTAATCAATGAACCCTTGCCCTTTTCTGATTTCTTTCTCTTGTATTCCATTTGTTTAAGTGTGTTTTTCAGATCCATGAAGCAATTCTGATCAAAACTCTTGAGGTTCCATTCCTTGATACAAACTCCTCTTCTTCTTCTTCTTTTTTTTTCTTTTCATCACCCAAATGTGCCATTTTGCATTTTCCTTCGAATCAAGCTCAATCCTTTCACATTTAGATTTCACAAGAGATAAGAAATAGCATCCAATCATCAGACATCAAAATTCAGTTCACATGAATCCGCAAATTCAATGTATCATTGGCGCGTTTAAATCTGAAAATTACTGAAATTGAATCTGAAATTTGGCTTGTTCTCTCTTGTTTCTTGCTCTTTTGCTTCCATTCTTTTTGCATCATGAAGCTTGATTGATAATGCTAATATCCATGCAAAATTTTCGTGAAATCCAGATTCGGATTAGTAGCAGCAAAATTAGAGAACATGGCTGAAAATCAAAGCTGAAAAACTGATTTTTTTCTCAAAATGAAATCTTGCTTTTCTCTCTTGTTTCTTGCTCTTTTGCCTCCATTCTTTTTGCATCATGAAGCTTGATTGATAAGGCTAATAGCCATGCAAATTTCTGTGAAATCCAGATTCGGATCAGTCCCATAAAAAATTGTCAAAGTGGCTGAAAAATGCAAATTGCTGAAAAACTGATTTTTCTCAAAATGAAATCTTGCTTTTCTCTTTTGTTTCTTGCTCTTTTGCTTCCATTCTTTTTGCATCAATGAAGCTTGATTGATGAGGCTAATAGCCATGCAAATTTGTGTGAAATCCAGATTCGGATCAGTGAAGTAAAAATTGCTCAAAAGTCAGCTGAAAAACTACAAACTGTTTTTCTTTTTTTTTTCTGTTTTTTTGTTTTGATTTTTCTTTTCTGTTGCAGCAGCATCTTGAACTTGAAATCTGAATTTGTTGTTTAGGAAGCAACTGAAATGGAGTAGGTTCCCATGTGGTTCATCAACCGATCAAATTCTTGAAACTACTTGAAAAAAATACAAAGTTCTCACTTTTTCTTTTCTTTTTTTTTTTTTTTTTTTTTTTTTTTTTTTTTTTTTCTTTTTTTTTTTTCTGATCTTGATTTCGAATCTGAGTTTGTATCCATGAGTAGTATTGCATTCCAATCCCACTTCTTCAATTGCTTTGCAATTGATTTGTTGAAGGAAATCCAAGCATTCAATTCACAACTTCCACTCCTCATCATTTTTTTTTTTTTCTTTTCTTTTTTCTTTTTCTTCTTTGTTCTTTTTGATTTTCAAACTGACCCTTTGAATCTGAATTCTTTTGCTTTCTAGGCTCAATACATTCCCAACAATGCAACTCAGTAATTTCCCATTAAAACCGATCCACATGAGGCTTTAAAAATCAAAGTTGATACTTTACCCATTGTTTTGGCACATCCACTTTTGAATCCACCATTTTATCCTTGCTTTTCAATTGGTTTACAATCCGGCCATTCATTTCCAAATCCGGCCACCAAACTTCTTGTTTTTCAACTTCATCACTCTCTTCAATAGAAAACCCTCCATTACTCATTCAACTCCATTACATTGCAACATGACTCAATGCACTCTGATATCAACTCATTTCCATCTCAATTCAGCAATTCAAAAGCAAAGAAACCAATGAGAGGTTAAAAACAACTCATGTGAACCTTTGTTCACAAGGGATGTTGGCACTTGATCTCTAATTTTCTTGCAAGAAATTCTCAACATCATATATATCATCACAAAAATCATCATAACATCATAACAATGAAGATCTCTCAAGTGCTCTATTTGAAATTCTTTTTTCACATTGCTTTTAATCAAAATTGGCACAAAACCTCCAACTTTTGGCACACTTCTCACTTTTTTTCTCAAAAAAAAATTTTTTTTTTCTTCAAAAATTTCAAACCTCCTCCCCCACACTTAAATCTTTGACCGTCTCGGGCAAAGGCACATTAATAACATTCAAAATACCCATGTCCAAGAGAGCATGAAAATTGAATCGAAAATGGGGAAGAAAAATTTCAAAGAGAAAATGGCTAAACATGGATAAAGCATAAAGGTGGATGGTTTATGGGGGGAAAATTTTTAAACCTAAATAAATGTGGACCCATCATAGATATTGTAGCCTTGAAAGAAAACAAGCAAGTTCTAGTGTGGCAATCACCTAAGTGCATCACACAAAATGGCTAACCTCACTAGGTATAAAAATCGCATTTTCTCAAGTTCATCAATCTAGGTTCCATTACTAAGGGTCATGCAAGCATTCAAAAGTGTTCATCCATGGATTTAATTCCTAGAATAATCAATCAAATTTAATTCTCTTTCAAGAGCTTCTAACATGATATAAAGAAATCCTAGGGGGTACACTTTCAAGGTTCTTATTCCCTACCCTAAACCATGCATGCAATGGCAAAATCCAAAATGCTCATGAAAATGAATTTTATTACTGATTTAAACTGAAAATGCAAAATAAAAACAACATATGGTATTAACAATGAAAAATGAAAGTGAAAGTTGGAACAAACTCCCCTGAAATCCTGGCGGTTGTAGAAGATTCAGTAATAAAATCCACGCCGGTAATGGAATGGATCGGGGAGAGGTAAGCATCTTCATAATATGGCCATGAATGTGCTGAGTTGCTTTCTTAAAATTTTTCACCTCCTTGAATGGTGTCTCAGGTGGTCGAAGGTGATTCAGATGGAGCATCCACTTGGGAAGCTCGATTGTTGCTTGAATTGTTGTTGCCTTTTTCAGCATTAATGGAGACTCTATCAACCGTGGAAGTGCACAATCTGATTTTTCAAATAAATCTGCAAGGCCAAAAATAGAACCAATCTTCCACACGCATGTGGAGTAAGAAAGAGCAGAAATAGTAATATCAAACTGTTTAGGGCATGCATAAAGAAATGAATCACATCCAACAAAATCAAAAATTGGTACCTCTATGACATTTTCTGAATGATGGGCATGAATAATATCCATGGATGAATAGGAGGTACCTGAAGCATGGCAAATACTGGAGTGATCACAAATAAGCCCTAATTCCTGATTATGTGGCTCCACAACTTCATCCTCCTCAGATGAGGTTTCCTGCTCTAACTCAAGGGAATGTATACTAACTGGAAGTGATTCTTGGGGTATTGCCTCCATGCAATCCCCTACACTTAAATATGTATCCTCAAAATCCTCTGATACCTCAATCACTAATGGTGGTCCCTGGGGCTCAGTGCAATCCCCTACACCCATTTGAACATCTTCAACTGCTATTGCATCAGAAATAGGCTCTATATCATCTTCCTCAGTAACCAATGCATCCTCCAAACTAAACTCAACCCGTGACAGTGTAAAATCCATTTCGGGGCTGATTTGTGTGGGAGAAGGAGTTGCTGAAATTTCTTCATGAAATTCTGATTCTTGAGTGCTTGATCTTTGAGCTTGTATTTGGTTCATGCTATTTACAAGTTGTTCAAGTTGCCTCTCAAGATTTTGCAAGGTTGTAGCAGTCCTTTGTTGAGATTGCATCATCTCCTCTAGCCTTTGTTGTTGTTGAATAAACTCAATAGAATTTTCATATTCATCTTGGTTTGAGTATGAGTTTTGCTGATCTTGAAAATAGATGGGCTGCTGAATTTGATTACAAATCTGACCGCTTTGAGAAAATGATGATTGACATTGATTTTGGGCTTGAAAAGAAGCATTTTGATGCTGAAAATTCCCTTGAAAATTCCATGAATGTTGCTGAAAATTATTTCCTTGAAAATTTTGATTTTGGGGCTGCTGAAAATTGCTTGAAAATTGTTGAAAATTCTGATTTTGGAAGCTTTGAATGGGCTCCTCAAAATTTTGAAATGGTTGCTGAAATTGTTGTTGAAATTGAGGCTGTGAATACTGAAATTGGGGCTGAAAATTGTTGTAATTTTGTTGAAACTGCCCACTCTGAAAATTCTGGTTCTGAGGTTGAAATTGTTGATCCACATGTGGAAAACCTTGATATGGCTCCTGCAAATAAAAATTTTGTTGTTCAGATTGTTGATAAGATGGTTGTTGATAAAAAGAATTTCCATACATTTTAGAAACCAACAATGATCCAAGTAACAATAAAAGAAATTATTCATAAGCTCAAATCAAACAATTCCTACTAGTTATTCCCCGGCAACGGCGCCAAAATTTGACAACCCTAGACTAGGTGTCACGAGTAGGGTTGCAAATTAGAATTTATAGATTTTATCGAAAACCCACGATAAATACAAATAAATGAAGTATAGGGGCCTCGAGTCGTGTTTTTCCAAGGACTAGTAGAAAATTGTTTAAATTGAGCTTATCGTGTGTCGTCTTTTTGGGGTTTTCAATAAAAATGGGGGTTTTGGGGTTTTTGAAATGAAATGTAAATGCAAAAATCAAGCAAATAAATGAAAAATGCAAGTAACTAATCTAAAAAGCTAAATGAAAACAATTTGATAACAAGAGTGAAAATCAATTTTTGATAATGCAAAACAATGCAACAAAACAATTCCAAATTATTGAAACCAAATCTAAATCCTAGAATGCAATGAAACCATTTAAACTAGTAAGAACTAATTCAAAAGCAAAGTGAAATTAATCCTAAACTAAAGTATGGCAACAAGCTAAAACTAATCTAAACCTAGGCATTAACAGTCCATGCAAAATAAAACAAACAAGTTTAACATGGCACCTAAAGGGTGGCAAGAACAAGGATATCTAAAATGGCAGGGGCAGAAAAACTCAAATTGGCACGGAACAGTCAAATTTCAGAAAACAGACTTGTTTCATCAAACAAAACAAGATAATCAAATTAAACTAAACTAATTAATCCAATTCAAAACTAAGGTTGAATAACTACAAACTGAAACAATTAACTAAGAGTTTGAATTAACAAAAGAATTCAGAAAAAAAGAAAAATGGAAATTCAGAAATCAGAAAAACAGAAACTAAATCAAATGCAAAACAAAACAGTAAAACATCCGATTCTTCCCTTTTCTTCGTGTTTTCTCATCTTGGTGTCAAACAAGAAACGAATTGGAGACCCTCCTCATCGAAAATCCCTTCAGAAGCATCGAATGCCCCTTCGGACTTGTCTGCTCGCGTCCACAGCTCGGAAAATCAGAGAAACCCTCGCTGAAATCAGAACAATGGCGCGAACAAGATTGTGAAGCTGCAAACTGGAATTCCTCGTCTCTTCGGGCTCGATGATTGGTTCGAAGACGCTGTGAAGGTGCTCCACAATCCTCAGAGAACCCCTCGTCGCCTTGTGGGAGCTGATGACGTCGCCGAACACAAGAACACCGTGAAACAGGGGAAATCAGCGCCGGAGAAACCCTCGCCGGTTGCTCGCCTCCAGCCGCCGGTTGTCACCCAAACGAACCGGTTCTATACTCTTCAAGGATCCAGAAACGCGAATCAAAGGAAAGAAATGGAAGGGAGCTCGCCGTTGGTACGCTCCTCAGCAGAGGAGACGCTGTCGCGGGACGAATGAACAGTGGCGGGCGGCCACTGTTCATCAGGTAAGGTTTTAGATTTTATACCGCTGATTAATCAACAATCTGGGCCGTCCATTTTTGAATCCAACGGCCAGAACTTGATCTGAGGCTTTAGGGCTTCTTAGGGTTTCCAAAAAATTCAGGGATTTTGATCGGGCTCGATCTAAGTCATGTCCTCCATGTTGGCTTGATCAATTTGACAAATTTGACTCGATTTGACCGCGGTTGAGCTCGAGTTGGGTCCGATTCGAGCCCTAAAATCAATTAAAATCAAATTAATGCCAAAAAATTCACCATTAAATCACAAAAATTATATCAAGCCTCAAATTATGCAATATAGGACAAATATGATCAAATCGATTCATTAAATAATTTATTTTCATGTAAAAGCCCAAAATAAATCGATTAAAAATTAATAAAACCCTAGCTCATCAACCCTTGTAACCCAACAATCCCCCCTCAAACAAAAGACCACAAGCCCCCCTCAAACGGAAGGCTTCTGTTTGATGCCCGAATCCTCGACCCACCAGGACTTTCTATCCCTCGGTCCATCCGACCTACTAGGACTTCCTGCCCCTCAATCCACTCGACCTACTAGGACTTCCTGCCTAGCCGCAACTAGGACTTTCTGCCTAGTTTCTGGTCCTCTTGATTCAGACATGGGAGCACCCACTTCTTTTATTTAAGGTTCAACCCACATGGTTAGATCTGGATCATGGCTCTTCCGGCGCTTAGTCCGGTGAAGAGCGGCCTCTCTCTGATACCAATTGTTAGTACCGATGGAATCAAAATATCTCTACAATGACATGATATTGTCTACTTTGGGCCTAAGCCCTCATGACTTTGTTCTTGGACTCTCCCCAAAAGGTCTCATGCCAATGGAGATATCTTTCATCCTTTTAAACCCATGATCTTTTCCATGTGTTTAGATGTGTGACTATGTTTGCACCCTTGCAACCTAACATCATCAACCAAGCAAGTTAACCGTGCTAGTATTATATTGATCTCTCCTCAAGGGGATGAAATTTCCCTAGTCGTTCAACTCAACTTTAAAGCTTCTAATAATGACGCAGAATATGAAGCCTTATTAGCAAGTCTATAGATAGCTAAACATGTTGGTGCTCTCAAGATAATTATTCATTCAAATTCACAGTTGGCAACACAACAAATGGAATGCAAGTATGAAGTGAAAAATAGGTGACTTCATAAATATATCACAATGTATGAGAAGATAAAGACCGAGTTCTAAGAGGTCATACTATAGAAAGTACCTCTAGTAGAAAATAAAAAGATTGATGAACTCGCTCGAATAGCGAGTACTTTATCTACTTGGAAGATTGAAGACTCCATTGTTCATGTAGAGTTGATAGCACAAGTGGATCAACCACAAACGACAAATGATTGGTGTACTCAAATTATTATTTATTTGAAGGAGGGAAAATTTCCTAAAGATTCAGAACAAAGGCGGTTGCTATAAAAGAAAATCTCAAGTTTTACTTTAATTGGTGACAACCTTTATAAATGATCTTTTTCTCAACCCTTACTTAAATGTTTGCCTCCATAGGAAGTCGAATATGTGATGCGGGAAATACATGAAGATATTTGTGGTAATCATATTGGAGAATAGAAGAATATACTAGCTGGGTATTTTTGGCCAACTGTACGAGAAGATTCAGAGTGTTTTACAACTGTATGCTTGAGTTGCCAGATATCAATATGTTTTTAGATGTTCAAGTGACTACTTGAAAATATGGTCCGCTTCTTACCCCTTTGATCAATGGGGCATGGATATAGTGAGATCATTTTCCATCGGGCTAAATTAGAAGAAGTTTTTATTGGTAACAATAGATTATTTTCTAAATGGGTAGAAGGCTGAGGTTCTCTCTACAATTACAGACGAAGCTATATGGAAGTTTTTCTGGAAGAATATCATATGCAGGTATGACATTCCTCAAAAATAATTTAGAATAATGGAAGACAATTTCAAGGAAAGAAGATTCGAGAATTATGTCAAGAATTAAAAATACAACAATCTTTTACCACTATGACTTATCCTTAAAGTAATAGACAAACTGAGGTTGTGAACCATGAACTAGTACATGGTTTGAAAGTCAGGCTAGACAAAAATGAAGTAATTGGGTAGAAGAACAACCTAGCAATCTATGGTCTTACCGGATAACTCCTTGAGAAAGTACCGGGATGACTCATTTTCATTTAATATGGAGGAAAAGCAGTCATGCCTATAGAAATTGGAATGGAAGCTGTTGCACATAAGTACATATGTTGAAGATAATTCAGAAAAACGATTGCTCGAGTTGGATCTTCTGGTAGAAACCCAAGAGAAAACTGGCATCTGACTCCTATCATACAAGAAACGAATATGCCAACCTATAATAAGAAGGTTGTTCCTCGTTCTTTTCAAGTGGATGACTTCGTATGGAAAAAGATACAACTAGCAGGTGAAGTCAGAAAGTTGGAACCTAGATGGGAGGACCCTTATAAGATATGTCAGAAGTTAAGTTCGGGAAGTTACTATCTACAAGATTAGAAGGATAAACAACTTACTCACCCTTGGAATGATTTTCATGTGTGCCCTTACCATGTGTGGTAGAAAATCATCTTTCATCCTTTTTTGCCGAAGAAAAAATAATCCTTATGTATCTTTATTTAGCTCTTTTTTAAAGATATCCTTTTATAATATTTGTTATGTCTCATATTCACTGTCTGAGACAGTGCAACATTCTTTACTCCTCTACCTAGAGAGTCATCTACAACAAAGTGCTCATCATCCAAGATGGTGCAACATTCTCTTCTCCTATGATTGGAGTAGAGTTGTCTACTGCAAAGTACTCATTGTTTGAGAAATGAAACCTTCTCTTCTCCTATGATTAGAGTAGAGTTGTCTACTACAAAATACTCACTATATAAGACGGTGCAACCTTCTTTACTCCTTTGACTAGAGTAGAGTCGTCTACTACAAAGTGCTCGCCATTCAAGATAGTGCAACCTTCTCTTCTCCTATGATTGGAGTAGAGTTGCCTACTATAAAGTACTCACTGTCTGAGATGGTGCAACCTTCTCTACTTTTCTGACTGGAGTAGAGTTGTCTACAACAAAGTGCTCATTGTCTGAGATGGTGCAACCTTTCTTTTCTCCTATGATTGAAGTAGAGTTGCCTACTGCAAAGTACTCACTATCTGAGACAGTGCAACCTTCTCTTCTCCTATGATTATAGTAGAGTCGTCTACTACAAAATACTCACTATCTAGACGGTGCAACCTGCTCTACTCCTTTGACTGAAGTAGAGTCATCTACTACAAAGTGCTCGCCATTCAAGATAGTGCAACCTTCTCTTCTCCTATGATTGAAGTAGAGTCGCCTACTGTAAAGTACTCACCTCTAAGATGGTGCAACCTTCTCTACTTCTCTGATTGGAGTAGAGTTGTCTACAACAAAGTGCTCATTGTCTGAGATGGTGCAACCTTCTTTTCTCCTATGATTGAAGTAGAGTTGTCTACTGTAAAGTAAATACTCACTCTAGAGACAATGCAACCTTCTCTAACTCCTATGATTGGAGTAGAGTCATCTATAACAAAGTGTTCATCCTGTTAGAGATGGTGCAACCTTCTCTTCTCCTATGATTGGAGTAGAGTCGCCTACTGCAAAGTACTCACTATCCGAGACAATGCAACCTTCTCTACTCCTCTGATTGGAGTAGAGTCGTCTATAACAAAGTACTCACTATCAAAGATGTGCAACCTTCTCTTCTCCTATGATTGGAGTAGAGTCGCCTATTGCAAAGTACTCATTATTCGAGACAATGCAATCTTCTCTTCTCCTTTACCTAGAAGTAGAGTTGTCTACAGCAAAGTGCTCACCATCCAAGATGGTGCAACCTTCTCTTCTCCTATAATTAAAGTAGAGTCGCCTACTGCAAAGTACTCACTGTCCAAGACAATGCAACCTATTGTTCTATGATTGGAGTAGAGCCACCTACTGCAAAATACTCACTGTCTGAGACAGTGAAACCTTTTTTGCTCCTCTGACTAGAGTAGAGTCGTCTACAATAAAGTACTCACTGTCCGAGATAGTACAACCTTCTCTACTCCTCTGACTGGAGTAGAGTCATCTACAGCAAAGTACTCATTGTCTGAGACAGTACAACCTTCTCTACTCCTATGCCTAGAGTAGAGTTGCCTATAATAAGGTACTCACTGTTCGAGACAATGCAACCCTCTCCGCTCCTTTGCCTGGAATAGGGTCTCCTACAGCAAAATACTCACTGTTTGAGATAGTGCAATTTTCTCTTCTCCTATGCTTAGGGCAGAATGAAATTATTTACAACAAAATACTCATTGGTCGATGGTATAACTTCCTCTTCTACCACAACTATATAAGAAGTAGAATCGTTGTTTAAAGCATTGATGGTTCTCTACTAAATAGTTCTCCCACTAAGAAGTTCATGCAAAATTATCAAGGAGAAAGCAAGTAGTCAAGTCATCCATTGGAGGCACTTCTCTCGATAAGGTTTTTATAAACAAAACCTTTTTGAACTACCAACCTCTATCAAGGATAGAGCCAATTGTCAATCAAGGATAGAGCCAATTGTCACAGGTGATATTTATCTTACTGTAATTTATTACTGCAATATGATTCATACAAGTGAAGAAATAGGATTCATACTAGTGAAGAAATAGACGAGTTATCACTACTACTAACCATGATAAAACATCTGAATAAAGGTCACGAGTAAATAATTAGCATACGTTGTTTTCAAAGCTACATCTAGGAGATATACTTCTCCACAAAATTATAAAGGTCAATAAGTCTTAAGGTGACATAAGAGCAAGGTTCACAAATACAAATACTTGTCACTTCAGTTTCTCCTCTAGAATGTTATTAGCTATTTTTTGAACACTAATGAAATCTAGAGATGCACCTTTGGGAGGATAGCCAGCCTCCTTAAATTGATTAACAGTCCCATAGAATCCATGTTCTAACAGAAAGGCAGACTTGGTTCCTAGCAAATCATAAAATTCTTCAAAACCTAAAAAATCCTTTTTCTTGATGGCCCAACATTCCTCTTTACTATCTTCATAATCAGATAGTTTCTTCTGAAGAGCAATCACTTCATATTGAGAAGTTTCTAATTGATGTTGACATTCTTGAGCTTTAGAGTTGACTTCTCGTTGAAGATTATCGGTTTCATTCAATTTTCCTTGAAGATGGACAAGTTGTTCTGAATAATATGTAGTTTCACTTCGGTAAAGGGAAATATCTGCCTTTGATGTTTTCAGTTCTTTAGATTGTTGTTCTAGTTGGGCTAATAGCTCCTTCTCATGGATTTGCATCTTATTGTATTGTTCCATAAAAGGAGGGATACGACATCATTTCTTGTTGAGCTGTCAGGAACTAGTTAATGAACAGATTAGAATTAACTCGAGTGAAGTATAATGAGCAGATTGGAACTAAGAAAATAAAAAAAGTGTAGATAAGTTTCTCTTTACCTGAGTTGGTTGTCAATTCAGCTAAACCCATGAGAGAAAGTTTTTGCATTTCTTCAGCTTTCTCTTTTCCTATTCCTGTAATTAAAATATTGGGAGCCGTAGGAGCAGAAATGTTACCATACAGAATGTTAGGTAGAGAATCAGCCGAAGGACTTGGAGTTGATGTCAATTTGGAAGTAGTAGTAATTAGGAGATTCTAGTTTTGACAAGTTGGCAGGTACATATTGATGCTTTGATGATTTAGGAGCTTCAGATTCTAATAAGGTACATTTCTTCACACGGGATCTCCTTAAAGGTCATATAGGCATAGCCAATTCTTCAAAAATAGTAACATTTGGTAGGATGAGAAGAAGTTTCTCATCCGAGGGTGTTGAAGAAGCAGTATTATCTGAAATAGTGATGTTTGCAGAACTTTGTAGACACTTGTTTGAAGCAGCCCAAAACATTCTATCTTTTGTAGAAGCACAATAATAACAATTGAGTTAGCCATTATAGATGGATAAAAAGCCAATTATAATCATACCTATAGAGCAAGTCCATTTTGCTCCCTTTGGACTCAGTTCAAAATAACACAGAAGGTCTTCTTCTACTAACTTATTCACATCAAAATAAGATTTACCTAGCAGTCAGATTATTTCTTGATAGGACGAATTATCTTTGAACGGTTACAAAAGTGGTTGTGGAGGGAAGTTCTAGGTTAGGTTGTGGGGCATGAAAAAGAAGAGGGGGATCAAATTAAAAAAAAAATACTAAGAATGCCAAGATTTGGGTGGGGTAGGAAACCCTTTCAAGAAGGTCAAGGGAGGACGTGTACCAAAATAAAATAGTCCATTCTCCACTCTTTTTATATAGAAGAAGTAGTGGAAATTTAAGAACGTAAAAGGGGTCTTCAAGTAACTGAAGAAGATGAATGACCCACATATTTAGTGAAAGGCATTTAGGGAAAAATTAGCTTATAGGTATCTTAAAATATGAGGAAAGATCTTCAACAAATGTAGGCAAGGGAAATGCAATCCCCCTCAAAGTTCTAGAAAAAAGGTTGTATGGCTTGGAGGGGGGTTGATGAGGGTGATTCGAAGGTTGTGGAAACAGAATCCCATAGCTGCAAGGAATACCAAAAGGACGTATCAACGCTTTCTCATTATCAGTAAGGTCTGGAGACATGTGATCATAAGAAAATTGAGAAGGGGGACTTGATGGATCTACATAATTAGAAATACTTAGTTAATTGAAAAATGAATCTTCTGTGAAGGGAAGTTTACTCATTGCTTCTAATTCAACTAATTAAAAAAAGAGCCCGTTTAGTAATTAGGAAAGATACAAAGTCAAAAAGCATGAAAGTTGGGTACTCTGATATCTTACCTCCTATTTGAGAAGGTATTGGTACTTAAGTAGTTGGATCCGTGTGTAAGGGAGCTATTGGTATACGAATTGACGGTGCTAGAGATATTTGTTGCAGGTGATGTTGGGGTTGATGTCTGTACTAGAAAAATTGATGACTTACTAGGACTTAAAATCATCTTGGAAGAACTTGGTTGAGTGGGCTTTTTCTATAAACACTTCTTTTTCTCCAAATTAAAGGTACATTAGATTCTTTAGAAATGGTTAAAGGTTCCACAGAGTTCTTATAGTTGGGTATCAACTGGTGGAACCAGAGAAGGGCGGGGACTTGGTACAGACTCTGCACTTACTTCTGCAGCCACTTCAGCTAATATATCTCAATTTAACACATATATACCTGTGTTTGTGATGATTTAGGATTTTTATAGTTTAAACTGATTCAATTTTGGGTTTTTACATTTAAATAAATTATAAAATGGATCAGTTTGACTTTAATTGTCCTATATTGCTTAAATTAAGGCCTGATATAATTTTTTATGATTTAACGGTGAAATTTTGGCATTTAATGGATTTTTATTGATTTTAGGGCTAACTCAGATCCGACTTGAGCTCAACCGGGGTCAAATCGAGTCAATTCGTCAAATTGATCGAACCAACACGAAGGATATGACTCGGATCGAGCCTGATCAAAATTTCACAATTTTTTGGAAACCCTAGACTGCCCTAAAGCCCAGATCAATCCTGCACCGTTGAATCTGAAATCAAGGGCCCAGATCTGTTGATTAATAAGCAGTATAAAATCAAAAACCTTACCTGATGAACAGTGACCCGGCGGCTACTGTGCTTCGTCTCCGCGCGCTTCCTCCTCTGTTGAGGAGCGTAACTCTACAGCCGGTTCCATCCACCCAATCCAATCCCGTTGCCATCCTTGCTCCCTGAGAAGTCCAAATCTGGTTCGTTGAGTGAAATCAAGCAGCGGGAAGGCGCTGCGCCGGCGAGGGTTTCTCCGGCGTCGTCTTCTCTGTTCCTTCTTGTTCCGGCGATTTGCTGGACGACCCGAAGCTGTGCGACGACGAGGGGTCCTGCTGGTATATGTACTGGTTTGTCAGTTTTGTACTGACTTAATTAATTCTAATTTTTTTTAGATGGCACGGATAATCACCACGATGACTCGTCGCGATGTGATGCGCAATAAGCTGAGGGAAGCTATTCAATTTATTGAATATGACTCGGCTTATGGAGTTGATGGACACATTGGAAGACTAGACAGACTGTTCTGGCGTCTGGAGATGCAGGACTTCCCGATTCTGGATAATTACAGGATTTGGGCTTTGATTCGTTCATTGCCTGAAAACCTGTGTGATTATGCACTTCAGACATGGGGGCGCCATGAGGGGCGTATAAGTTATACCCAGTTGTGTACTGAGTTACTTCACTATGCTGATTGTGAAGAGGATCCAGAGGAAGATCCAGAAGAAGAACCCGAAGAGGATCCTTCTATAGAAGTTTTTTGTGCGGATTCGATACAAGACTCTGTGTCCTGTAATCATCCGAACAGCATCTCGGCTGAAAATGTTGTAGTTCAGCCTAAGAGGATAGGAAATGTTACAATTATTACTGCGCTAGTATTTGTACTAGTGGGAGTAATAATTGCCTATCTAGTTTAGTAGAGTTGTTTTTCTGATTATGAGTAGAATGTTAGAAGTAACATTAAGAGTAGAATTTGTTATATGTACAGCATGTTTATGTTAATGATATGTTCATTATATGCTGTTTATTCTACTAGATGCATGATGTTTGTGTTATATACTCTTTGATTAGTTCATTTTGAGTATAAGATAAATTTTAAATGATACGTTCATTTAATAATAAACATCATGATTAATTAATGATAAGTTCATTAAAAGTTGGGATGTATGTAATAAAATAGATCAATATAAATTAGATTGGAACATACAAATGATGAGTGAGAATATAATTGTCACTTGATTTTGTAAACCAAATCTAATTTACATTGAGTCCATTTAAAGATTACATACAGATAAATCATACACTGGATATCTAAATAATTTGTTTATTTATGATAGGTTATGGCAACAAAGAACATTATAGCTGAACTAAATAAAGGTGAAAAACTTAATGGGGATAACTACAAGATCTGGCACCTCAGGATACAATATGTCCTAGAGGAACAAGAAGTTCTAGAAGCTGTAAATCAGGTTATGGTTGAACCTGTAGATGGTCCCACTGCACAACACAGACGAGATCTTGATGCCTATAAGGCATGGAAGAAGAAGGACTCCACTGCTAAGGGCATTTTGATCAGTTCAATGGTGGATGACTTAGCATTTGAGTATGAGTCATATTCCTCGGCTCATGCAGTCTGGGTAGCCCTTAGAGAAACATATAGTGGAGTCAGTCTGAGCAAGCTTCGGCAACTGACAATCAAGTTTGACAGTTATAAAAAACGCCCGAATGTATCAATGGTTCAACATCTCCGGGAAATGTCGAACATGATTCGGGAGCTTAAAACTGCTGGTCATGAGTTGACCGATGAACAACAGGTTCAGGCAGTTATTAGATCACTTCCAGACTCTTGGGAAACCATGAAGCAGACTTTAACTCATAGTGAGAGTATTAAGACTTTCACTGATGTCTCACGCCATGTGGAATTGGAGGCGGAGAGAGTAGAATCCGCAAGGATTTCTGGCCAAGTCTATATGGCTGCCGGTTCTGCTGGATCATCTGGATCCAAGAAAAATAAATGGTTTAAGAGAGGAAAAGGAAACAAAAAGGAAGCTGCTACAGCAGGAGTGAGACCAGGCCCTATCAAGAAGAAGGGAAAGAAGACAGGGAAGAAACCTAAAAGCAAGTTGACTTGCTTTAACTGTGGCAAGAAGGGCCACTTCGCTCGGGAATGCACTGAGCCGAAAAAGGTAAATCCACGTGTGTCTTCTTTTCCTGAGCAATTTGTTGCTAGTTCTGTGTTGTTGGCTGATTCTTATCCTTTGTGGATTATAGATTCGGGAGCAACCAACCATGTAGCTCGGGAGCGAGTTACATTTGTGGAGTACCGTCGGGTACCAGCTGGCAACAGATGGATCTATGTAGGAAACAATGCAAGAGTTGAAGTTAAAGGAATCGGCACTTGCAAACTCAACCTTCGTGGTGGTAGTGTTTTGTTTCTACATGATGTCTTGTATGCTCCTGAAATTCGACGGAATCTTGTTTCCGTAATTTGTCTTCTTGATTTAGGGTATTGTATTAATTTTTACAGTCGGTGTGTTGAACTTAAGATTGACTCAGTGTCAATCGGATATGGTTATTTAACAAGTGGTTTTATGGTTCTTGATGTGGAACCAAATATCAATTGTGGAATTGATAGTTGTTTTTCAAACATTGCTCTTACTAGTGATGCAGATATAACTGATGAAGTTTGGCATTCTAGATTAGGACATATAGGACAAGAACGAATGAATCGGTTGGCAAGAGAGGGTCTATTAGGCACTCGAGCTAAGATTCATTTGTCTATATGTGAGCATTGTCTTGCTGGAAAAGCGACTCGGAAACCATTTGGTAAGGCTATTAGGGCTGAGTCACCATTGCAATTGATTCATTCGGATATTTGTGGTCCAATGAATGTGAAGGCTAGACATGGAGCTTCTTACTTCATTACATTTATTGATGATTTCTCTCGTTTCGGTCATGTGTATTTGATTTCTCATAAATCTGAAGCATTAGATTGCTTCATTCGTTATATGAACGAAGTTGAAAATCAAATGGAACGTAAGGTTAAGACCCTACGCACTGACCGTGGGGGGGGGGGGGAATATTTGTCTGATATGTTCAAGACAATATGTAATGATAGAGGGATTATTAGACAGCTGACAATCCCTGGAACTCCACAGCAAAATGGGGTTGCTGAAAGAAGAAATAGGACTCTTCTTGAAATGGTTAGGTCTATGATGGCCCAAGCTAATTTGCCTATTTCCTATTGGGGAGATGCATTATTAGCAGCGGCTTATATACTTAACAAAGTGCCTTCAAAATCAGTTCCATCTACCCCATATGAACGTTGGACTGGCAGAAAGCCGGATTTGAGTAATCTGAGACCCTGGGGGTCAGCTGCCTATGTTCATGATAACTCTCATAAATATGGAAAACTGGGACCTAGGGGTAAGAAGTGTATCTTTATAAGGTATTCTGATACTTCTAAAGGTTATGTTTTCATTGGTGAGCAGCAAGATGGAACTATCTCTGAAATAGAGTCAAGAGATGTCACTTTTCTCGAAACTGAGTTCCCAACGAAAGGTGAGGTTGAGAAGACAGTTCCTCTATTTGAGGAGGATGAGACATTATCAACCAAAGAGGTGTCTATAGAGATGCCTGAACCTAGTCAACCGAGTGGGAGTAATTTGCCTAGTCATGAGTTGACTTCTCAACAGCCCAACTTACGAAGAAGTATTCGTAAAATCAAACCTAAGAAGAGGTTTGATATTGAGAATGAGGCATTGATGACACTCCCAGTTGACGATGATGAACCTCAATCTGTTGAGGAAGCATTGGGATGTAGAGTTAAAGAAAAGTGGAAAACTGCAATGGTTGAAGAGATGGAGTCTATGAATAAGAATCATGTTTGGGACTTAGTCGATCTTCCTCCTGGCCGAAAGGCTATTGGGAATAAATGGATTCTCAAAATAAAGAGGAAAGCTGATGGATCGATTAACAGATACAAAGCTCGATTAGTTGCAAAAGGATTTACCCAAGTAGAGGGTATTGACTTTGAAGAGACATTTTCTCTCGTAGTAAAATTTGTATCAATACGAGTTATTTTGGCCTTTGTGGCACATTATGACTTAGAATTACATCAGATGGATGTAAAAACCGCTTTCCTTAATGGTGAACTTGACGAGGAAATCTATATGGTTCAGCCAGAAGGTTTCATTGCTGAAGGCCAAGAGGATAAAGTATGTAGACTTAAAAAATCAAGAAGTGGTTATCATCACAATTTGATACAACAGATATGGGGAAAGCCGAGTACATCTTGTTAGGATCGGTTGGTTCGCAAGAGGGAGGGTGAATAGAGTTTTTCGATTCTTCGTGGTTGTTTCTCTGCAAGAGTGTTAGCGGAAGCAAAATATAAAAGAGAAAACAACAGATCAACGCTAACCCGGTTTGTTTACTTGGTATCCACCTCTGCAGAGGTGACTAATCCAAGGATCCACACGCACGCACACACCCGATGCACTATGAATCTTCTCATTCTCGAAAACCTCGAAGGCGAAGAAACCTTTACAACTCTTTCGATCTCCTCAAAGATGATACAAAATAGTGTTCAGGAGGAGAGGAAGAAAGCGAAGAATAGAGAACAAACACGTTCTCAAAAGAAGCGAGAAAGAATGAAAGAATAGCAGAAAGAATGAGTTGAACTCGAGCAGGCTTCTTTTATAATTCTTTGGCATCAGTCGACTGCTGGCAGGGCCAGTCGACTGATGGCTTCAATCGGCAACAAAATCTCGCATTAAAGTGCATTAAATGCTTGCCAATTTTCTGCAACGTTCAAATAGCAGTTGACTGTTCCAATACCAGTCGACTGGCATCAGTCGACTCCAAGAACACCAGTCGACTGCCCAGTCGACTCCTGTCTTCCTCTGGCTCGACTGATCTTTCTGTGTGCGTCTGATTTAAGGCGAGGCTAGAAGGAATCAAGGACAAACACATTTGGTAAGTTTATTTCTAGGAATTTATTTTTCAAATATTAAAGTCCAGTCAATTGGCTTACACTCTCCTTTGACTAGACTTAGAAGGAGAGGCTTGTGATCCGAAGGTTAGAAATATTGACTATGTCAATATGTTTGCCATTTAAGAAAGCCGATAAGCTAGGGTTTTATGGTATTTTGATGGTTCATTTTGGATTTTACATGAACAATTAAATGCTTAATGACATAATTGGATTGTATTTGTGATATATTGTATATTTTTGATGGTTGATTTAATTTCTGTAATTTTGATGGTTAATTTGGTATTAATTGATTTTAATCTTTGTAGGACTCAAATTGAACCATGATCGAGCCAAATTGAGCCGAGTCAAGCCAAAATTGATCAATTTGATGGACCCAAACTTCATGATCAAGATTTGAGTCTGAAACCGGAGTCGAATTGGAGCTCGAATTGGGTTGAATTGGAGCTGAACCAGGGCTTGAATTAAGCTGATTTCAGGGCTGAACCGGCGCTGAACCACAAATGAACCCGGTTCAAACAGTAGCTGAACCGGCTGATTTCAAATCCCAGTTATAACGAGAAGTTTCACTGTAGCTTCGGGATCGCGATCACTGTAGCGCCTTCGTCCCGCGATTTTCTTCTTCGTTTTTTCTGTTTTTCATCGCCAGCGATCTTCAGATTTTTCTTCTTCCAACTTCAATTCCAGTTCCAGAGACGATCACGAGCTCAGTTTTGGCAATCAATTGGTCGGAAAGGCGCGGTGAGGGTTTTGCCAGAGTTTCTTCTCCACCGTGAGTTTCAGACGGATTTTCTTCGATCCAGACTGATCGGAGCTTCAATTGCAATCGGAGGGGTTCTCTGAAGGTTATTGAAGTTTCTTGAGCATTCAATTTACCAGCGATTTGAAGGATTCCAGCTTGATCTTCAGATTCTTGATCTGCTCTGTTCGGCGTCTGACGGAGGGTTTCTGATACGGATATCGGACGAGTTGATTCAGATCAATTCGAGCTGAGATTTGTGGCTGATTCTCTGGGATTTCTGATGGGTTTTTCAGATCTTGTGTGACGGCTAGATTGGGATTTGGTTTGGAAGGGAAGATCTGAAGATCTGTTTTCTGATTTCTCATTCATTTCTGTTTCTGATTTCTGCATTTCTTTAATTTTGAAATTCTTTTCTGTTCCTGAAATTTGTTTCGGTTCAAACCTTGACATTGAATGTTCAATTTGCATTGCTTTGTTCTTTGTTAGTTTTGAATCTTTTTCTTATTAATTCTTCAATTTGGTTAATTTTTTGAATTTTGAAATCTGTTATACATGTTTACTGTTCACCGTATCAGTTAATTAGAAATTGTATCAGATTTTTTATTAGATTGATGGTTAATTGCATGTTCATTGTGAATTGCATTTGATAATTACATTGCATTTTATCTTGCCAATTTGATTCTTTGCATTAGAATTAAATTTTTGAATTCAATTTTACTTTTTGTTTCAGTTTTTGCTTTTGTTCATTAATTTTGATTTTAATTTGATTTCAATAGTGCTTTTGGAATTTTTTAAGAATTGAAATTTTAATGTTTTACATTGCTAAGCATCTATGTTAGATATTTTATATTAATTTTAGGATTCCATTAGAATTGCATTTTTATTTTGGTTTAATTCTTATTTGATTGAATTTTTGTTTGTTGCTTTAGTATCAAGCTTTAATTCTTGCATTTTCATTTACATTTCATTTGAAAAAAAACACCAAAAACCCCCATTTTATATTAAAAACCCAAAAATAGAACGACATCCTAGCTTGATTCATACAATTCTCTACTAATCCTTGGAAAATACGACTCGTGGCCCCTATATTACATTTGTTTTGTGAGCTAAGGGTTTTCGATTATAAATTCTAATTTGAGGCTCATTCGTGACATCATTTGTGGGCTTATCAAATTTTGGCGCCGTTGCCGGGGAATTTAGTAGAGATTGTCTGATTTGAGCTATTTTCATTTTATCACTTATTCTTGCTATTCTTGCTATTCTTGTTGTGATTTTGTTGGTTTATGACCAGGTCTGCAGGTGGAGAATTACTTGAGTTTGATCCAGAGATTGAGAGGACTTGTAGATTTTTGAGAAAGCAAAAGAAGAATTCAAGCAGAACCATGGAAGAGAAGCATAAGACCATGAAGGAGTTGGCAGCACCTGATGATTCATACCAGTATTCTTGTATTGCTTATCCAGATTTGGAGGGAGATTTTGAGCTTAGATCCGGACTTATTCATTTACTTCCAAAATTTCAAGGGCAGTCTGGAGAAGATCCTAACCGGCATTTACATGAGTTTCACATAGTCTGCTCTACCATGAAGCCTCAGGGGATTTCTGAAGAAGATATTAAGCTGAGAGCATTTCCATTTTCTTTGACTGGAGCAGCTAAGGATTGGTTTTATTATTTACCTGCTGGATATGTGGCTAGTTGGATTGACATGAAGAAAGCATTTTTAGAGAAGTACTTTCCTGCTTCAAGAACGGCAATTATCAGAAAAAATATTTGTGGCATTCAGCAGGTGATAGGAGAGACTCTCTATGATTATTGGGAGAGATTCAAGAAATTGTGTTCAAGTTGTCCACAGCATCAAATAAGTGAGCAGTTACTTGTCCAGTATTTTTATGAGGGTTTATTACCCATGGATAGGAGTATGATTGATGCTGCAGCTGGTGGAGCTTTAGTGAATAAAACCCCAGAGCAAGCTAGGGAATTAATTTCAAACATGGCAGAGAACTCTCAACAGTTTGGGGGTAGAGCACTCACCACCAGAGGAGTTAGTGAAGTTCAAGCAGTTTCAAATGAGCAAAGGGAAATTAAAGAACAGTTTCAGCACTCACCACCAGAGGAGTTGAAGTTCAAGCAGTTTAGAACTTAACTTCATTGGTAAAACAAATGGCTTTGAATAACATGAACAAGGAGCAAAATTTTCCAATTTCTTCATCAACAAATCAAGCCATGAGAGTGTGTAGCATTTGTGCAAGTCAAGAGCACAATTCGGACTTGTGTCCTAACCTTCAACAAGATGAATCCATAGCCGCCTTGACTAGAGCACAATTCCAACAAAAGAATGATCCTTTTTCATCTACATACAACCCGGGGTGGAAGAATCATCCTAATTTGAAGTATGGGAATTCATTCTATCAACAACAAGCTTCCCAACAACCTCAACAATCAAATCAGTCCCATTTTCAAAATTTTCAGCAACCTTATCAAGGTAAAACCAAATTTTCAAGGTGGACAGCAACCACAGAATTTTCAACAGCCTTTACATCATTTCCAACAGCAAAACAATCAATTCCAACATCAAAATCCGAATTTTCAGCAAGCATATTCACCTCAACAGAATTTCCAGCAACCCTATGGGAATTTCCAGCCAAGTTTTCATCATTCACAGCCTCAACAACAGAATTTCCAGCAACCGCAATTTCAGCCTTCACACCAGAATTTTCAAGGATTTAGCAGCAATTTTCAGCAGCCTTATGGGAATTTTCAGCAGCCATTTAATCAGGGTTTTCAAGGAGCAAACTTTCAGCAACCATCATCCAATTTTCAAGCAAGTTTTCAGCAACAAAGTCCACCATTTCAAGCTCAAAACCAAGGCCAATCAACAAATTATCAAAGTGGACAGCATTCCAATAATTTTCAGCAGCCCACATCATTTCAAAATCAACAAAAATTCAACACAAATCAAGGGAGTTCTAGTGGGTTTGTTCAACAACAAAAGCTTGAGGAGATGATTCAACAAATGGCTATTCAACAACAAAATCTTGAAAGGCAAATTGCACAACTTGCAAATGGAATGAACCAAATGCAAACTCAAGGGTCAAGCCAATTACCCTCACAAACGGTTCCCAACCCTAAGGAAAACGTTAGTGCGATAACCTTGAGGAGTGGGAAATCAATTGCAAGTCCAAATATGCCAAATTCTGAATTTAATCAGAAAATTCCAGCACCATCACATTTACCTCAAAACAGCCATGGAAGTGATTTTTCGGCATCTATGGGTGGCACAAACTCAAAGCCAAGCTCTTCTTCAAGTGCTCCTACAAGTTTGGTTGAAGAACAAGTGGAAAACAGAATTTTAAAGGGTACTACAGCAGCTATACCAACTCAACCATCAATTTCAAGTTCAATTCAACAAAATTCAGCTCAAGAGGAAGAATGTAGGGTTCCTTTACCTTTTCCACAGCGAAGAACTCAAGCAAAACGGAATGTAGAGGAGGAGAAAACAAGAGAATATCAAGAGTTGGTCAACCTATTCAGTAAGGTGGAGGTTAATGTGCCGTTGTTGACGATGATAAAGCAAATTCCAAAGTATGCGAAATTTTTGAAGGATCTTTGTGTTCATAAGAAGAAACTCAAGGGGAATGAATTGGTTAATCTGGGGAAAAATGTTTCTGCACTTATTCATCAAGTTCCTCAGAAATGTGAAGATCCAGGGGTATTTACAGTATCATGTGAGATAGGGAGGAACATATTTCATAATGCCATGTTGGATTTGGGAGCTTCTATAAATGTGATGCCTAGATCAGTCTTTCAGATGCTTGGGATAGGTCCTATGCAGCCTACAGGAGTTGTCATTCAGTTAGCAGACAGGAGCCAGACTCACCCAGCTGGTATGATTGAGGATGTACTTGTCAAAGTCAAAGAACTAATTTTTCCTGCAGATTTCTATATTCTGGACATGGAGGGTGACTATTTGGCACATCGATCACCGCTTATTTTGGGGAGACCATTCCTGAAGACTGCGAGGACCAAAATTGATGTTTATGCAGGCACACTATCCATGGAGATTGGAGATACAGTGATCCAGTTCAGTTTGTTTGATGATATGAAGCAACCTAGAGAGAATCATTCTATCATGAGCATTGGTATTTTCGATGAGCTTGTTGATGTTGATTTATGTGCTGATCATGTTTTGTTGGATGATTTCAGGGATACTGAGGATGTTTTAGCTGTTGAGACTGAGATTTTAGATCCTATTTCTGACACATTTTTTGCAGGAGATGATCGAGTGAGTGTAGGGGATTGCACTGAGCCCCAGGGATCACCACTTTTGTTTGAGGATTCAGAGGGTCAATATGTGAGTGTAGGGGATTGCACTGAGCCCCAAGAATCACCCATATTTATTGAGCAGTCACTACTTGAGATGAAATATTTGCCACATCAAGTGAAGATAGATGGAGATGGACACATGATGACCTTTGATGATTTTGTGGAATATGATGGTGGAAAGGAAATAAAGTTGCAAGTTCAAGAATTTCAAGATCTATGGTTGGAAGCATATGAGAATTCAACATTTTACAAGGAAAAGATCAAAAATTTTCAAGACAAGCACATGGTGAAGAAAAAGTTACAATTTGACAACAAAATTCCTTGGTACAAATCGAGACACAAATTATTCAAAGGTAAGTTGAGATGTCAATGGAAAGGTTTTTTTTGTATTATTAACGTTTTTCCCTATGGAGTGGTTGAGATTAGGGGCAAAGCAAAAGGACATACATGGAAAGCTAATGACCACCGGCTCAAGATATTATTTGAAGATCAAGGAGTTAGAGGTGGATGGATTGGATATCATGGCTATCTACCCGACCTAAAGGGGAGTTTTTTCTATTCTTACACTTTCTTTTCATTGTTAATACCATTTTTTATTTTTTATTTTTCATTTTCAGTTTCATATCAGTAATAACATGCCATTTTCATGAGCATTTTGTTTGAAATAAATTTTTGAAATTCATTTCATGCATTTTTGGGTTTAAAGAATAAGTGTATCCCCCTAGTCATTTTTATATCATTTTAGAGGCCTTTGAAAGTGAATTAAATTTGATTGATTATTCTTGGAATTAAGTTCATGGATAAACACTCTTGGACACTTGAGTTACCCTTAGTAATGGAGTCTAGAGTGATGAAATTAAGATAGTGCACATTTTCTACCTAGTGAGGTTATACCCTATTGTGTGATGCACTTTTGTGATTGATTACTCTAGAACTTGCTTGTGTTCTTTCAAGGCTAAATTTTCTATGATAGGGTCCACATTTATGAAGGTTATCAATTTGTTTCATCACCCATACATTTTGCTTGATACCTATTACTTCAAATCACTTTCTTTAATCTTTATCACCTCAATTTCGGTTCATTTTTCTTTTATCTTGGATGTGGATATTTTTGAATGCTATTAATATTTCTTGCTTGAGATGGTCAAGAGTTTAAGTGTGGGGGAGATGTTCATGGAAATATTTGGATGATGTAGGAAGTTTTTGATGATACAAGGAAATTACAAGGAGTTGATGTTTTGAATGTTCTATTGTTTTGAATGAAATTACTACTGTTTGGACTGAAAATTTTGAAGTGTTTTCAAGCTGATGAGTTGAGATTGATTAAGATCAGTGAAGATGGCATTTGATGGTGTTTGATCAGTAAAAAAAAAAAAAAAAAGAAGAAGAAGAAACAATGTGCCAAATTGAATTGTTTGTGCCAAAATGAGTTGAAACAAGGGTTGAGTTACAATTTAAATTTGATTTTAAATTCTGAAATTCATGTGGATGAAGTTCTGGAAACCTGAATTAAAGAAATATGTTCAGAAAAAGAAAAAAAAAAAAAATCAAAGAGCAACTTTAGAAATGGCACAACACTTGAATGGAATTCATTTGGAGTTTGAAACCATTGTGGAGTTTCATAATTGATTATTGGGAGTTCTGAAAGTTCTGAGTTAGGTTCTGATCAGTACTCCATTGCTAAAGGTTAGGGGGCTGAGTTGTTGAGAATTGTTAATACAAAAACATTGTTAAATTGAAGCTGAAATTCAGAAATTTGTTTGAGTAGCAATTCTGTTTAAAGGCTGAAATTTTGAATCATGCCTTGAAGCCTGTTGTAAAATTACAACATTTTTAAAGCTACAATATGCTAATGTGAAGCTAAATGTTGATCTAAATGCATTTGTGTGAAACTGTTATTGAAAGAACTGAGCTTATAAGTTTGTTTGAAAGCTGATGAATGAAGTTGAAATTGTTTCATGAATTATGATGGTGAAAGAATGCAAGGCTGATTAATTGGCTTTGATAATTGGTTGAAACTGACTGAAGAGCTGGATGAATCTTGATTGCTGTTAAAAAAAATTTGAAGTTCAGAAGGAAAAAAAAAAAACAGAATGCAGAATGAAGAAAAAAAAATTTCAGAATTTCAGAAATTGTTTCAAAGTGGTTGAAGATAGTATCAAAAGCTTTGATCAGCTGAGTAAATTTCGGTGAAACTTAATTCAATTCAATCATTCATGAGACAACAAGTTGAGAACCTAGATCAGTTTGTTGATGGCAGCAAGAAAAGAAAAGGAACAGATGGAGAAAATCCAGAAAAAAAAAATACAGAATTGGCATAAAGGGATTTTTCAAATGCTGGAATTTTAGATATTTCTGGAGCTGGTATTGTTTTGATTTGTCTGAGACAGACAAATGTTTAAGTGTGGGGGAGTAAGAGTGGTTCCATTGCCGGCTAGAACAGAAGAAAAAAAAAATTTGCAGAAGGAAAAAAAACAGAAACAGAATTTCAGTTCTGTTTTTCAGAATTTTTCAAGCTGAGTTTTTGTGAAATTGTGATAGCTACTGGTTTGAATTCGAATTGCAAAGAAGAATTGCAATTGATGAGCTAATAGAGATCAAATTTCAGATTTGCAGAAGAAAAAAAAAAAAAAGAAAAAAGCAGAAATCCAGAGAAAAAAAAACAGAAAACTGCAGGAATTCTGTTTTGAGTTGTTTTTCAGCTGAGTTTTGAATTGTTTAAGCCACTGATCTGAGCTCGAATTGCATGGAAATTGTAGTATGATGAACAATAGAAATCAAGTGACAAACTGGAAAAACAATAAAGGAAAAAAAGAAAGACAGTAAGAAAAAAAGAATTCAGAAAAACAGAAAAATGCAGAAAATTCAGTTATTTTTCAGCTTGGGTTTTGAAAATTGTTTGAGCACTGATTTGAGCTCGAAATGCAGTGAAATTGCAGTATGATAAGCATTAGTAATCAATCTTCATTATGGAAAAAGAATGGATGAAAAACAGTGAAGAAATTGAGAGAAAAAGGAAAGTATCATATTGGTTTTGAATGGTTTTTGGAATTAAAGTTGCTATTGATACTTTGCAATTATGGTTTCATGTTCATTGAATTTTGCTTGCTGATGATTGATTGCTATTTCTTATCTCTTTTGGAACTTAAATGTGAAGG
Source organism: Curcuma longa (assembly GCF_044706935.1). Classification (NCBI taxonomy): domain Eukaryota; kingdom Viridiplantae; phylum Streptophyta; class Magnoliopsida; order Zingiberales; family Zingiberaceae; genus Curcuma; species Curcuma longa. The sequence goes on from NC_133863.1 coordinate 21,112,238, forward strand.
AATTGGGTTTGTTTGCAAAGGGAAACAAAAGATAGCAAATTTGGTGGAGTTTTGAGCCAAAATGAGGAAAAGAGGTGAAGTTTGTATCAAGGAGGGAAATTGAAAGAGTTTAGACCAGAATTTTTTCATGGAATTGAAGAACAAACAGAAACAAATGTGTTACAAAAGAAATGAAATAGAAAAGAGGGCAAGAAGTCATTGGTTAGCATTTAAGTATATCCATATCTACCACTACCATGCATTTTCTTTAAAGTCTCTTTTCTTAACCTTGTTCTTTCTAAATTCTTATCTCATTTGTTTCAGTTCATGATTTGCTTATTGTCTTCAATAATCCTTAATAGGTGTGGATCCAAAAATCAAGAATGCTAGTGGAGAGTAGAAAACAAGCAAGCCTATGGAAGTGCATGAAACTTAAGTTGCTTGAGTGAGCCCTACTTTACTTGATCATGAATTAGAATTAGGGTGAGAGTTACTGATTTATCTACTGAAAACAACCTTGTGAGATTGAGTGTGGTGCATTTATCTTAATTAGTCATGAAGGATGAAACTTGCTAGGTGGTTAACCAAGTACAAGAGTCTAGTTTATGGACTTAAACTTTTGAGATTCTACAACTTTAGATAATTCTCTTTCAATTGTTTTCTAACTTTGATTGAGGATGATCTAGGGGGGTACGATGGTAGGATAGTTTCTTAGTTTTATTGTTTTGGCTTGAGCGGGACGCACAAGGCTAAGTGTGGGGGAATTTGATAAGTTAGGATTTTATTGCATTTTATTGATTCAATTTGGATTTTTACATGAAAATTAAATGTTTAATGAATATAATTGAATTGCATTTGTGAAATATTGTATATTTTGCAATGGTTAATTATAATTTCTGTAATTTTGATGGTTAATTTGGTATTAATTGAATTTGATTTTGTAGGTCCAAATTGAACCATGATCGAGCCAAATTGAGCCGAGTCAAGCCAAAATTGATCAAATTGATGGATTCCAAACTTCATGATCAAGATACATTTGATTTGGATGTGAAACCGGAGTCGAATTGGAGTCGAATTGGAGCTGAACCAGGGCTGAATTAAGCTTTGGGCTGAACCGGCGCTGAATTGGAATGAACCCGGTTCAAACAGTAGCTGAACCGGCTGATTTCAAATTCCCAGTTATAACGAGAAGTTTCACTGTAGCTCAGTGTCGCGATCACTGTAGCGCCTTCGTCCCGCGTTTTTCTTCTTCGTTTTTTCTTCGTTTTTCATCGGCCAGATCTTCAGATTTTCTTCTTCCAACTTCATTTTCCAGATTCCAGAGACGATCACAAGCTCAGTTTGGCAATCAATCAAGGTCGGAAAGATTCGCACGGTGAGGGTTTTGCCAGAGTTTCTGGTTCCGCGATGAGTTTCAAGCTGATTTTCTTCAGATCCAGACTGATCGGAGCTATCAATTCCATTCGGAGGGGTTCTTCTGAAGGTTATTGAAGGTTCTTGAGCTTTAAATTTCAGCGATTTGAAGGATTTCAGCTGGATTTTCAATTCTTGATTGGCTCTGTTCGGCGTTATCGGAGGGTTTCTGATCTTCTGGACGAGTTTGATTCTAGATCAATTCGAGCTGAGATTTGTGTTGATTCTCTGGGATTTCTGATGGTTTGATCAGATCTAGTGTGACGGCAAGATTGGATTTGGATTTGGAAGGGAAGATCTGAAGATTGATTTCTCTGATTTCTGATTGCATTTCTGTTTCTGTTTTCTGCATTTCTTTAATTCTGTCAACTTGTGTTCCTGAAATTGAGTTCCGATCATTTGCATTGAAATTGAATTTTGATCTGCTTATAGTTCTTTAGTTTCAATTACATCAGCTTTTCTTAAACTGGATTTCCTTGAATTTTAATTTCTGAAACTGAAATTTACATTTTACTGTTCAGTATCATAATCTTGAATTGTATCAGAATTTTAGGATTGTGGCTAATGTTTCATGTGCATTGCAACCTAGATTTGATAATTGATTGCATTTAGTTTCCAATTAGATTCTTTACATTAGTTTAAATTCCTTTGCATTTACTTTTCTGGTTTCTTTTGTTTGTTTAAATCAGATTCTAAAATTTCTAATGTCTTTAAAATTGTTGGGAATAAAATGTCTTGAAATGCTAGATCATGTTAGAGTTACAATTTTAGTTTAAATTCCATAGAATTGCATCATGTATTTGGTTTAATTCTGTATTTGCTGAATTTTAGTGTTTGCTAGGTTTTAGTATCAAGCTTTTGTTCTTGCATTTGTTTCTTTCATTTACATTCTGTTTAAAAAACCAAAACCCCATTTCATATGAAAAACCCAAAAATAGAACGACATCTTAGCTTGATTCATACAATTCTCTATTAATCCTTGGAAAATACGACTCGTGGCCCCTATATTACATTTGTTTTGTGAGTTAAGGGTTTTCGATTATAAATTCTAATTTGAGGCTCATTCGTGACATCAGTTGTGGGCTTATCATACTCAGATCCAATATTTAATATTATGTCAGTTATAACAGTTATTGCATTAGCTACACAATATAGGTGAAAAATTGTATCAGTTATAAACGGTTATACAGAAAAAGGTAGTTATTGATTACTTATTTGATACTTATTTGAATAGCTAAGGGTTGCAACTATTCCTTATCTTTGAAAGATAATAATGATCAACTCGTCTGAAAAGAACTGTTGAATAGAAGGAAAGAACATATTCATTAAAAAGAGGCTTCCATTAATGAAGAGATGAGTTTTTCTTCTCTATAAAAGATGTTTCACCTCTTCATCCAAAGGTATGCAATCTTTGAGATCATAGCAATATTTTATATTCTCTGTTCACTTTTCCATTCTACTCTGATTTGAGTATTGAAGGGGTAACGCCAAAGTGTGTCTTGATCTCCTTCTAACCTCCTGCTAAGTCTTCTCAAGGATAATTGACTCCTTGGTGGTTGATTTTCCTGTGACCGACTCCTTAATGGTGGTTGGTTTCCTTGTGGTCAATTCCTTGGTGGCTGATTTTCTTCCGTCGACTCTTTCAATCGACTCCTTTAGCACATTCTTTCCTATCGTCTCTTTATTTCAAAAGTTATTATCACGTCATCTTCAAAAGATAATCTTCCATGATTTGTTAGACATTTGACTCACCCTCATACACACACTGGAACATAATATATATTGTAGCGCAAGATTCAAGGTTAGCAAATGTCAGGAGAAAGAACACTCTTCAAGTATAAAATCGTTACTTATTCTAACCAGTGAGCATCGAGAATACAAATTCATTGGTCCGACATCAAATACAACATTAGAAGGTCGATCATGTAACATAAATTCATCGGTAAAGCAAATTGTATATCTTCATATCCTCAAAACATAAACTTATGTTATTTCCATCAAACGATTCATTTCGTCAACTATACCATCCGTTTATATGACATTCTTTCTCTTCTTCATCAGAATGAGAGAAACTCCCAAAAAGTTGAATTTGAAATCTAAAAAATATCAAAATTGACATCAAAAAGATAGAAATTTACCACAAGGTGGAATGACTCAGACTAATTAAGCAACTCAATGATTTGCTGGTCCAGAAAAGTTTATACTTTTATAATTTTGCAGGAAGTTACTAATTTGGCAAAGAAGATTTTATTAACAATGCTGAAATTGTATCGGAGCAAATAAGTCTCCATAAGAATGGTACAGTAATAAAACACTCAAATGAATAATAACATTCAACTTCTGAATATGCATAAATTGTACTTTGGATTTATCTGATACATGCATTAGAAGAAAGAGTATTTACTTTCAAGATTAATCAATTGAAGCCCAAGAATTTAGATTAAAAAAATATATAATGGTCAATAATTAGTGCCTAATAGACGTGTGTGACTCCTCCACATATGTCATTTTAATTATATTTTAGATAAGAAATCAAAATAACATACGGAATTCCATCATTTATATATAATTTTGTGATCCTTTTCCTTCTCCCTTCCCTTCCTATCTTAAATTCAATTCTAAATAAGCATACTCGTAGATGATACTTTGGACCCATTGAAAGTTAACAAGGAGTGCACTTGCAAAATGTGCCATGTGGGTCCTTGCAAAGGCATCTTCTTGACTCCATGTGTATATTTAAAATGTTCCATTTGTTGACTTGGACTAAGCAACCCGACAACCTAAATATTGCGCTTATTCCTCCTCCTCTCCTAACCCTAAGCCCTAGATCATGTTCGTGGTCAAAAGGACAATAAAAAGCAAAAGTAATGAAGAAAGTTTTTCAACATGATCATAGTTAACAATTCTTTTGAATTAGAATACTATTTGTTTGTCATAATTTTTAAAAAGAAATAAGTCTTTTCTTGTTGTTGTGATGGTAGAAGAAAATATTTCATCAATTACACAATTTAGTATTTTCTTGGACAATTCTTTTATATATTAAAAAAAGTTAAAATATTATAATTATTATTCATGTATTAAAAAGGTATATCAATTTATTAGCACATTGTTTTATGGTGGGTTGAGCATATCATTTTATCGAAATAATGTCTTTTTTCATCGTGGTCAATTGTAATTTTTTAATTTATTTTTTTATAGATGATCATAAAATTAATTGTGTAAAACCAAATTGAATTTTCTTTTTTTTACTAAAGAAGAAGAGTATACCACTTTAAATAACGTGAGTGTGACATTTCTCACGCAACCATCATTTAATATGATGACTAAAGTTATACATGTAGCACATACAATGACATAAGTGACATCTTGGCACACAACCGTGCTAAAGGGACATGCAACTAGCACCAACAATGATGTTATGTTTTGATTAAAAAAATAAAATATAATCAATTAATTGCCATTTCACTTAATAATAAATACTAAAATTTAGAAGCATGCATCTTAGTTTTATTATTGTCAAAAGCCATCCTATTTTAAAAAATATTAAAAGAGTACCGCATCCTACTTTTTATTTCAAAAACATTTTACTTTAATATGAAGCAACTTTTGCTCAATATAATTTTAATTAACTGCTCTACGCTATAATGATTTTGATTAAAATTATTCCAATTGAAATAGTTCGGACTAAAATTACTACAAAAGTATTTGTCCAATTTTGATTAAGCTAGATTAAATTAGTTAGAATATTATTGAACGTGTTATAATAATTTTAGCTAAAATTGTTATAGCAATTAGTAATATTAGAATAAAAATATTTTTAAAATGAAAAATAAGATGAAGATACCCTTTTGATATTTATACAAAATAGAGCATCCTTTCAATGATAATAAAAATAAGAGATTTTTGATGTTTGCCCTAATAACAATGGAGAAAAATTCATGTACAACTTACATCATTATCTACTTCAAATCAAATCATAGCATTTATTTGTTTATTTCAAACTCAATTTGATTAAACATTTCATTTGGATCAAACTTACAAGGGAGAAGAAGTAAGATGTTCATACCCTTCAAGTCGCCCAACAACCTCAAGCATTACTCATTAAGACCATTACTCTTCATGTCATTTATTGTTGTACGAATGAATCCACACTTGAATCTTTATCCTTTTATTAGGGTAAATAAGGAAAAATCAAGAGACAATTGAAACATAAAGGGTGCTCGACTTTGTGGTTGTTCTTGCCCTCTAATTTCAACTTTGTTGGTTGATATTTATGCTTTTATTCCGTTTGCTCACGTTGACTGTTGACTCTGACTAGTCAACGGTCCAAAAAGTTTCAAATCGTCCACAAAAAAAAGAGATCCCCATCCAAAGCATACATCAATAAAATCTATCGCAAAATATATTTAAAAAGGGATTTTTTAAAGACTTCCATGTCGGAAGAACTGTGTCTTCAATTGGAACGCACGGCATTCGACATTTGATAATGATTAATGACAACCGTCCAAAATCACGCGCAGTTTCCAGAGCAGACGTCTCTACAAAATCAGCCACCGGAAGAAAAAAAAACCGGAAGAAGAAATTCATATAAAAACCAGAGAAACGTATAAAAACCAGATTAATGGTAAAATGTCACCTTATCGATCCGCTGATTTCTACTTCAGCTGCGGTAGTAAACTCCTTTTCGGTGTTCCGCCATGATCGCGAGAGTTCTGTTCCTTCTCTACCTGCTCGTTGCTGTCTTTTTCTCCGCTTCCTCCGCCGACGACACCTTAACCACCGGCCGACCCCTCCTTGACCTCGCTGACGCGACCTTGGTCTCCGCCGGAGAGACCTTCGAGCTGGGATTCTTCAGCCCCGACGCTGGCTCCCCCAACCGCTACCTCGGGATATGGTACCACAGCTTGTCTCCCCGAACCGTGGTTTGGGTCGCCAACCGGGAGAGGCCGGTTGCCGGCCGCACTGGCCAGCTTTCCCTCTCCCCGAACGGCACGCTCCTCGTCACCGACAGCGGCAACTCTTCGACCGCCGTCTGGTCGTCGTCGTCCGGCTCGCCCGCCCTCGTTAGCCCTGTCGCGCGGCTCCTCGACACAGGAAACTTCGTCGTCGAGGAGGAGGTGACCTCCAGCTCGCCGGCATGGGAGAGCTTTGGTTTTCCCACTGACACGCTCCTCCCGGGCATGCAGCTGGGGGTCAACACGACAAGCGGGCGCAGGACCAACATCACGTCGTGGAGGAGCGCCACCGACCCGGCCGCCGGCGACTACACCCTCGGCATCGACTGGCACGGCGATCCCCAGCTCGTAATCTGGCGCGCGGGGCAGAAGTACTGGCGCGCGGGGCCGTTTAACGGCCTCTACATCACCGGCGCGCCGCAGATGGACACCGAGAACCTGGTGCACTACCAGCTGAGCGTTGACTCTCGCGAGTTCATCCTTGCCTACACCGTCGGCAGCCCGTCGGTGACCGTGAGGATAACCATCAATTCCTCCGGGCTGAACGAGATCCTCACGTGGGTGGACGAGCGGCAGGGATGGAACGTGCGCGGCTACGTGCCGCTGGATCCCTGCGACAACTACGCCCCCTGCGGCCCCAACGGCGTCTGCTTCCCCAACATGTCGCCGCTGTGCCAGTGCCTGCCGAAATTCCACCCCGCGAATCCCAGGAACTGGGATCTCATCCGCGACTGGTCCGGCGGCTGCGTGCGGGACACGGACTTGGACTGCCGGAACGCCACCGACGGATTCAACAAGCAAACCGGGCTCAAGTTGCCGGACACCTCGACGGCGACGGTGGACGAGAGCCTGAGTACTCTGGACGATTGCCAGAGTTGGTGCTTGAGCAACTGTTCCTGCACGGCCTACGCCAGCGCCAACGTCAGCGGCGGCGGCAGCGGGTGCATCATCTGGACCTCGCCGCCAACGGACATGAAGTTCTTCCCCGACAGCGGAACCGGGCAAGACCTCTACGTCCGCCTGGCGGCCGCCGACGTCATTGCTCGTGAGCAGAGTAGCCTTCCCTCCTTTCTCATTCTCATCCATATCGCCGGTTAATTCACACTTCAAATCTCTGATTTGCAGTCTCAGAATCCAACCACTCGAATCGAAATCGTCAGGGATTAATTATAGGCATCTCTTGCGCAGCAATTTTCCTCCTCGCTTGCGTTTTGATCCTTTGGAAGATGAGAAGAAGTAACTATAACGCAGACACACAAACTTCATCTCCTTCCTTACTCTGTTCTTAGTCTATCATATCAACAAGATCTCTTTTGTTTGACAGAGCACCACGTTCCTGAAGAAGCAGCAGAAGGAGAAGACCTCGACCTACCTCTGTTCGATCTCAAATCAGTCGAAGATGCCACCGAGAACTTCTCCATAACCAATAAACTTGGAGAGGGAGGATTTGGCCCTGTTTACAGGGTATGTTATCATTTTGCAGTCCCAGCATCTACATTCCAACTAGCCCTGTTTACGGGCATTGTTGTTGATGTGTTCATTGATTGCAGGGTAAATTGAGTGAGGATCAAGAGATAGCAGTCAAGAGGCTTTCTGAGACATCAGCCCAGGGAGTCGATGAGTTCAAGAACGAGGTGATGTCTATCGCCAAGCTACAACACCGGAATCTTGTTAGGCTTCTTGGCTGTTGCATTCAGGCAGGGAAAGAATGCTGATCTACGAGTATATGCCCAATGGAAGCTTAGATACTTTCTTATTTGGTTAGTCTTCCTCTTTTGAGTAATATGGTGATCTTTCCATGAAACTAACTACTAGTTTTTGACAATTGAGCAGATAAGGATAAGCGTGAACTAGTTGATTGGCAAACTCGATACAATATAATAATAGGAATTGCTCGAGGTCTTCTTTATCTTCATCATGATTCTAGATATAGAATCGTCCATAGAGATCTAAAGGCGAGCAATATCCTCCTTGATAAAGATATGAATCCAAAAATTTCAGATTTTGGCATGGCAAGGATATTTGGTGGTGATGAAACAATGAGGAATACCACTAGGGTCGTAGGAACATAGTGAGTATTTCACAAAATTTTATAGAATGTTTGCATGTAATATAGTTATTAGAATGTTTAGAATGTTTGCTTAGCACTATCCATTACCTCATCCTCGCTTGAAAAGGATTCGTCACCGCTCGATTCTTCTCCTTCACTTGAGGTGTCGTGGTCACTCTCTCGTGCCATGAGCGCCATGTGCCGGGTGATGTGGCACAACTCCTCCTCATCGTTTGAAGAGTCACTGCTTGAAGTGTCCCACGTGGCTTGAGCTACCATCACCTCCTTCTTCTTGTCCTTCTTCTTCCTTTCTTTTGAGTCTTCTTTCTTCTTTAGATTCGGACAGTTTGGCTTGATGTGTCCCTTCTTGTTGCATTCATAGCAAGTCACGTTAGGATTATAGTTTGAACTTTGAGATTTACCTTGGGGTGGTGTGAACATCTTCTTAACATCTCTCCTGGTGAACCTTCTCGACTTCTCCATCATCCGTTTGACATTGTGTGCCACCTCCCTAGTCGACATCTCTTCGTCACTATCTGAGGATTCTTGCTCGGACTCAGATGATGCTTCCTTCTCCTTCTTCTTCTTCTTGTCATTCTTTTCTACAAACAAAGCTATACCTTTCTCTTTGTTTACCACGTTAGCTTGTTCATGTAGTTTGAATTCACAAAATAACTCATCTAACTTGACACTTGATAATTCCCTTGACACTTTATAAGCATCAACCATCGATGCCCATAGAGTGTTTCGGGGGAAAGCTTGAAGAACATACCTCACTAGATCACGGTTGTGATCTTCTCACCTATGACATGGAGACCGTTCACGATCTCCTTGAACCGCCCGTGCATCTGGCTCACCATCTCATTTGGCTTCATCGTGAAGGTTTCTAGTTGCCCAACCAAGAGATCCCTCTTGGCTCGTCTCGATTCGCTCGAAGCCTTCATTCAGTTCGATGAGCTTTTTCCAGAGTTCCTTGGCCGAATTGAATGAACCTACCTTGCTTAGTTGCTCCTTTAAAAGTCCACATTGTAATTAGTCGTGACTTTTGCATTTGCTTATGCCTTCTTACATATATCCTTGGACCAATCTTTTGTAGGGAGAGGGGCTCGAGAAGCGTCCTTAGGTTTTTCAAACCATCTACAATACTGAATCAATTTTTAATATTATTCATAAGATAGTACTCCATCTTACCTTTCCAGTATGCGAAATCATTGCCGTCGAAGTAGGGGCAGTCGTGCAGTGTTGTATCCCTCTTGAAATGCCATTTGATTCTTTCAGTTGAATGTTTGTTCGCGCGAAAGAGACCGGCTCTAATACCACTTGTTGGAACCGATGCGTTCGCTAGAGGGGGTGAATAGCGATTTTTCTGAATTTTCCTGTGAGATCGTTAGCGGAAGCAGAAATAAAAGCAGAGAAAAGATCATAATCACTAACCCGTTGATTTACTTGGTATCTACCTCTACGAGGTGATTAATCCAAGGATCCACACACACCGAGTACCTTTCCACTATGAAAAACCCTCGTTTTCAAAGATCACTTTGAAGGCGGAGAATACTACAAAACAAACAGGATTTACCGACGGAAATAGCGACGGAATATAATTTCGTCGCTTGTTTTAGCGACAGAAATTACTATTCCATCGCTAATCAACTAATCAACGACGGATTTATTATTCTGTCGCTAATTAGTGACGAAATATTAATTTTCGTCGCTAATTAGCGACAGAAATTAATATTCTGTCGCTAAAACTAGCGACGGAATTATATTTGGTCACTAATTAGCGACGAAAATTATTATTCCGTCGCTAATTAGCGACGGAAACAATATTCCGTCGCTAATTAGCGACGGAATAATAATTTCCGTTGCTAAAGTTGCGAATTTAGGGCTCCGCTGCCCTTTCCTTTTCTTCCCGTGCGCGTTTCTTCGTTCTCGGCGAAAAATCCTTTCTCCGACGCTCTCCTCCCTCCGGCACTCTCCTCTCTCACGCACTCTCCTCCCTCCGGCAGTCTCCTCTCTCGCGCACTCTCCTCCCTCCGGCAGTCTCCTCCTCCGGCACTCTCCTCTCTCGCGCACACTCCTGCGACCGGCGAGCTTCTTTCAGCTCTCTCCGGCCATCTCTCCTACCGGCGGCTTCCTCTCGGTTAGGTAAGCTTCTTTCGGCGAGCTTCTTTTTGTTCGTTTTATCTGATGTTTATAAACTTGTTGAATTTTCACATAGTAGCTATCTAAACCTTTTTTTTTCTCTTTTATCTTATAGATGTGTACCTTTTAACCAGTTACAACGTTAACCATTTATATGAGTTGAAAAATCAAATTTAATTTATTTGTTAATTGTAGTTACTGCTTGCTCTTTTGGTTGGATAATGGCTCAATGGATCTATGTTAGTCTCTCTTTTAACAATGAAACAACAAAGTCTAGTATTTTATAGAATTTTAATTTGTTACCAAGATGAAAATTTGATAGGAGTTAAGCTTTCTAATTTTTGCAGCTTCTGCACCTTTCTAATTTTTGCAGCTTAACCATGAAGAGTTAAGCTTAGAAAAGGTTTGATTTAGCAGTGAAATGTTTGGAACTTAACCATGGCGTGTGGATCTTTCTCCGTTTGTTATTTCTTGCAATTAAGACAACCAAAGCCCTTGAAATTGGTCTTTGTAGCAATTAAAGATGATACCCTGAGAGAAGATAGATATTTAGCTGGAATAAGTGTCTAAATCTCTGCTGTGCACTGGTTCCAGGGGCGGATCCAGAAATAATTTTTGGCGAGGGCTAATAAATTTTTTTTTACAATGTACAGTATAGAGGAATCAATAATTTTTTTTAAAAAAGTAAATGTGCGGGAGGAAAAGATCCTGATCCGAAAATCCAAAAATACATATCATTCCAGAGAAATCCTTTTTCTCCCATATGTAAACAGCAAATGTTAACAAGTAGACAAGAAAATGAAGTGGAAGATCTGTTTCCAATATTAAGGATACATGTCATGTCATTTTTAAACTGCCCTAACTGAAAGGTGTCCTTCAACAATTGGAACTCTTCTTCCATCTATAGGCTCCATAAGATTCAGATTCCAAAAGATGAAAGAAAAAATATACACCAAAAGCATAAGCCACCTTACGCACAACGTTGGAAAAATAAGGAATTGACTGCAAGATAGATGAGTATCCTCACCTCTGCTATTATCCCATGGTGTAATCTGGCAGGTTGAAGTATGTCAAGACTATCTATAGATGTTGCTCCTGATATAACCATACAAGCCAGCCGCTTTACCATCAAGGGATATTTCAATCTCTTCAAGCTACAGCATACAAGGAGACAGAAATAAGATTATAACCTTACATGTACAATCTTCGCAACTCAATAACATCTACAAGTACACTTGACCCAATTTGAAATTCTAAAGTAGGATGGTTCCATATTTGTTTAAAACCATAAACTGACTCTACAGGGACTCTTTACGCCAGTTTGACACTGTAAAAATGTCAAACTATTTGCTCAAAAGGTACTCTTTATTGTGACATTTAGATCCCTCAAAAGGTCAAAGTCAAATGAATTCTGTGATATAAGCTTTACAAGTCCTAGTATGCTCAGCTTACTTCATCTAACATTATGCTACTAACTAAATCAAAACTGTGAATTAGTTTACAACATTAGTAAATTACAAATAAGCATAACTGAGTGTATGCTCCAAGCTTAACATAACATACTCAACATAGTAGATGTCCTCATGGAGATGGAAACATTACCCTGAAATTAAACAATATTGACTCAAACTTTCAACCAAACGCAGAAATTGAGGAAAAAAGAGCAAATAACATCATCAGGCAATAGTGTTTGATGATTCTGAATGACTAAATTCTACAAGTAAAAGCACACATCAAGTCCACCAATTATTCACCACATCCACGAGAATAAGTCTAATTGCATACCTGCAGTATCGATGAAATGACGACCAATCCAGTCTGCGCTCTATCTCAAAGAAACCCTGAAACCGCAAGGTTACTAAAGCAGGTCTAATAAATTATAGATAACTGATGGAAGCAGAGACAGTGCGAAGTGGGAAGTTCTCATCGAAATAGATAATTCAGAACGCAATGACCTCGAGAGTTTTGCGGTTGCAAAGACACAAGAACATAGAAAACATGTAGCCCAACATACGAACGAAATAAAAGTAAAGAAAAACAAACCTTGGACTGTTCTCTGCAACTCTCGCTGCAGAAATAGGAAGTAGCGGTCTTCGAGCTGACTCCAGCCCTCGCCGGCGTTGGTGAAAATGCTGGTCGTGGCTGAGCCACGAGGCGGCACTGGCGATCCTGGCGATCCTGGCGAGGGCTTCAGCCCCCTCCAGCCCTCGCCTGGATCCGCCCCTGACTGGTTCTAAATGACCTTGACTTTGCAGCTTGCATGTGCTATAGGTTCTGTGAACTTGGCTTTTCAGATTGCCTTTATCCAGATTTTGACAATTCACAATTAATGGAAGTCAACTGCTCATGGTTCATTGTTGAAGATGAGACAACAATGGTTTGCATGTTTTTTATTTTTTTCTCCTCACAAATGATCCTGTCACAGAGGCTTGGGTTGAAGAAAAGAAGCAATTGACATTCAAGAAGGATGAGTGGCAGTGAGGTTTTGGGAGAGGGGAGTGCCGTGGGGTGTTAGTGTGGATCATTGTCAACCTTGTGACATCACACATTATGTGGTTCCAATACCATATTGAAGTTAACGGGGAGACCTATTGTGTGTATGACTTGCTCAAAGTTCTCAACTGGCATTCTTGTGTTCTAGAGCTACCTTTGTTAATATTCTGTATGGATACACTAATATTGCTTGTCCAGAAGGCTTCCTTATTTTGGATGGTTTCTATCAACATGGATACACTAATATATGTTACCTTTATAGTATTTTTTCCCTCTTCTTCATTTATCATTTTGCAGATATAGCTATGTCTGATCAGGCAGCAGCACCAGGTGGCAAGACAGTTTTGAGAGTTGTTGGCGGTTGGTAAGTAATGGTGTTATTCTTACTTTTTAGGATATATAATTTATTTTATAATATATGTCTAACATTTACATGGTTTATAATGCAGTTTTACACTAGAAGGCCATAAAGTTGCAGGATATATTTCTAGTAAGTTCCGTGAGCGAGTATGTCGTTCAGGGCATACTTGGAGGCATGTCGATGAGGGCATGCGCCGCTTCTACTACGACGAGTTTTTGGTTAGTCATTTTAACCACCTTATAATGAAGTTTTTTTATTTAGACTAATTATTTTTTTTCTTGCAGAAAAAATATACTTTTGAGCCAGGACGTGAGCGGGAGTTTCAAGACGCCTGGAATGCTGCTGCTGGCAAATTATATAAAGATCTGCTATATAAATGCAGATCTAAGGGCACCAGACCATCTTGGATCCCAGAGGACATCTGGGCTGCATGGCAAGCAGTATGGCAAGCAGAAAGATGGCAGGCAAATGCAGAGATAGCTCGGTCCAACAAAAAGACAGAGATAGCTGGCCCTAGCACCGGATCCACAAAACATACAGCTGGATCCCGCTCCATTGTGGAGCATACCTTAGACTTAGTAAGTTTACAATTAATATATTTTTAATTAATTATTAATGTCATTATTTTTATTTAATTGTATTTTTGATTTTTCAGGAGCACCAGTTACAACGTCCTCCTACTTGTTGGGAGATTTTTACAAAGACACACAAGTCTAAGGATGACACTTTTATTGATGCTCGCTCGCAGGCCTTAGACGTAAGAAAATAATTTTTTTATTTATTTTATATTACTGGCATGTAATTATTTTTTCTAATCTTAAATTTTATAATAATTTATTTTTAAACAGGCTGAATATTCAGCTAGAGTTGCACAGGCGTCTGCGCCTGCAGTTGAGGGAGGAGAGAGGCAGGAGCTCTCAACCGACCAGTTGAATGAGATCTACTATGATGTGGTCGGTGGGAGGAAGAAGACCTCCACCCTCTACGGTCTAGGGTCCCAGGCTCGAGTCGTATATGATCGTGTGATGGCCCCTAGAGCCAGGGGTCGTCCCAGCGGATCAGATTCAGCGATAGAAGCCCTACAAAAAGAAAATCAAGAATTAAAGGATCAACTCGCGGGGCAGCAAGATCGACTCGCCGCATTAGAGGCGCAGGCAGAAAGTCAAGCTCGGTTTGGGCGGCAGATGGCGGCCTGGATGGAGGCCTTCAGCCCGACGCAATCGCAGCCTGCTTTTGATGCGCTGCGAGCTGCGATGCGAGGTGCGGACCCTGATACGGAGACTCAGGACCCTAATGCTCCTGATCAGTAGCTGTCTGCAAGGTAGGTTAGCATTTCTATTACTTTTAATTTTTTTTAAGTTATTACTTGTAAGCATGCATTATTCAAATAGGTTGTTATAATTAAATTATTACTAACCTATTTTTATTGTCTTTTTTTGTAGGATCTTCTCTTTTGGCTAGGCTTGTTTAGATAAGTTTTTGATATATTATTGTATTTTGACATTAGATACAGTATCAGTGTATCTACATATTTGTGTTGTATTCAGATATTATTGTATTAAGATTGTATTAATGTTGTATTCAGATATTTTGATATGTGGTGTATTCAGATTAATGTGATGTATTTTGATATGTTGGTGTATTTTGATATTTTTAATTATTGATAAATTAATAGCGATGGAAAATATAATTCCGTCGCTAATTAGCGACGGATTTGTAAATTCCGTCGCTAAAATTTACGACGGAATTATATTTTCCGTCGCTATTAATTATCGATGGAAAAGAATTTCGTCGCTAAATTTAGCGACGGAATTTTTAATTTCGTCGCTAAAGTGACGTCAGCGACCGAATTTTACGCGACGATCGATTTTCGTCGCTAATCGGTCGTTAACCTCGATTAGCGATCGAATAGCGATGAAATTGGTCCGTCGCTATTTCCGTTAATTTTTGTAGTGGAAACCTTTACAGACCGATCTCTTCCTTTCACAAGAATGAGTAGTGAAGTATGGAGGAAGAGGAAAGCTTTCACAAAGTCAGAGTATGCCAGAAAGATGAAAAAGAATGAATTGTTCTTTTATTTGACATCGTCTTCTATTTTTATGTATTTTCGTACATCGTCAGTCGACTGCTCCAAGGGCCAGTCGACTGATGGGCTTCAACAACTCTTTAATCTGCATTTAATCAGCCAGCTGTCGCTTTAACGGTCGTCTATCAGTCGACTGCACCATCACTAATTGACTGCTGCAGTCGACTTATGGACTCGATTGATTTTTCTATAACCTCTGTATGTGCTTCTGATCAACCACCAGTCGACTGCATCAACAGTGCCAGTCGACTGCAAATCAACGTCTTGAAACTCCCCTTTCAGCTTATTTTTTGGCCCTTTAGCCTTGACGCAAATCTTCAAATGTCTTCCACAACCCTCGTGCCCTTGCTTGCACTAGCTTGAGACATTTCCCTCAGCTTCGTCGTGCTAAGTCTTCCTTTTCCAAGAGGCAGCGCCTCCGGGACTTCATCCTTTGCCAAGAGGTCTCGCCTCCGGGACTTCACTAAACGCTAAGACTCCATTCTTGGACTTTCCTGTGGACTCAAACCACACATGTTAGATAACCAATATTGCTTAACTTAAACTCATTTTAGTCAAATATTAAAATTCAAATCACTTGGGGTAAGATTGCACCAACACATATCACATGGAATTCCTGCAAATGTCTATTTTGATCCTCACTTGAAAGGTTGTGGAACTTTGGAAGTAGATGAATGATCCCAGATCTCAACTTGAAATCCACATTTAACTTAGGATACTGAATGCACAGAGGCTGATACAACACATTTGGTGCTGCTCATTTAACTTAGCATTATGAGGGTTTTGTTATTGTTGAGTGTCATGTTGCTCATAAAATCTTAAGAACTGTAGATAGAAGTGACAGATAAATCTCTCTGATCCCTCTATAAAGCATGAAATATCTTATCGATCTCTGGGTCAAACTCAAGTAATTCTTCACCAAAAGTCTGGTTGTGCAATAGAAACATGATCAAAAAACACAATGCAAAGAAGCAAACAAGAAGTAAATGACAATCCATTGCGAGTCTCTAGCAATGATGCCAATTTGATACAATGAATCATATTGTCGCAATATGGTATTAAATGATCAAACGAGGCAAGGTACAAAAGCTAGCTAGCATTATCGAATAGGAAATCAAGCAACCTAATCTATGAATGTAATCTAACTCATGCAATTTCAAAATGAACCACCTCACCTAGCCTAACCTATTGTTGGCACGAATTGAACATTAACAACAACATTTCAACTAATCAACCACAATTCACTAATCAAAAACTAACTCAAGTTCTAATCACTTATATGCAACAAATGAACAGAATAAACTTCCAACAAATCAAACACACGAATGGAATCTACTCTTCATAATGAAAGAATCTATGCATCCGAATGTGCTTACAAATCAAGCAAGGGTTTCCCCAAGCTTGTGCCTATTGGATAGTTGGATTTGTTGTGAAGGAACACTGCCGATCTCGGTTGAGGTTGAACAAAGCTGGGACTGATGAGAAATTAGGATTCGAGCTTATCCAAGCTGGAGAGGAGTTAGGTTTTTGGCAAGCTAGGAATCCCCAAGGACTTGATGGATCTGAATGGCAGGCTTCGGTGTCCGGTGCTGAGGTTGGTTGAAGGCGAAGGTTGCAGCTATGAGAATCGTTAGAAGTGAAAGGAAAACCTTCCTTCTCTCCTAGTGGATGGAGTCGTCGATGTTGGAACAGTAGTGGAAGAAGACCGCCGGTGATGGAGAAGATTGATCGCCCTCTACTTTTCTTACTTTGTCCTCTCTGAGCATGAATCGCGATCCTCTATCGACACTATAGCTTCCCACTTTTGAATCCATCCGAGCCTCAGATCTGAATCAACGACTAGAATTACTCCGGATCTAGATTGATGGTTGGAATCAGTTCGGCTTTATCGAAGGCTCCAAATCTTGATTAATGGTTGTGATCCACTCTCCCTTGAGTTGGATGGTCCAGATCTTGATCAACGGCCCATTTGATTAATGGTTGTGATCCACTCTCCCTTGAGTTGGATGGTCCAGATCTTGATTAACGACCCATACTTCCCTAAGATCTAAATGGATGGTCTAGATTGCCCAAATTAACTTCTTCATCTACCCTTGGCTTAAAAATTATCCGATTTGATTTGACTTGGGTCCATGGTTGTCCTGAACTTCTACAAAAAAATCAATTGAATACATATTAGGAAATAATTCCATAATCTTAAACAAAATCTTACCGAATCCCACAATAAACCCAACTCATAAAATATGACATGAATGCAATTTAAGCCACACGAGCAAGTTAAAACGTAAGTATAAGGCCCAAAATCTAATATAAAAATGTTGGTTATCACCCTGCTCTGGTGTATTCTTATTCATCCTGAAGCTACTAGAAGGCTGGTCAAGTGGGCTATTGAGTTAAGTGAGTATGACCTAGAATACCAACCGCGATAGTCTATCAACACTTAAGCACTTATGGATTTTCTAGTAGAGACTATGCATCAGGAAGAAGTCAATCCGTGGAAGGTTTATGTAGATGGGTCTGTAAGTATTGAAGGTAGTGGAGTGGGGTTGGTGTTGATATCCCCATCCGGGGAGGAAATAAAGTTTGTCGTTCGGCTACATTTCCGGGCATCCAACAACAAAGTAAAGTATGAAGCCTTATTAGATGGACTTCCGGCGGCTCGAAACATTGAAGATGCTCGAGTTATCGTGCACCTTGACTCACAGTTAGTTGCATAGCAAGTGAAGTACACATGATATCAAAGATGAGAAGCTTTAGAAGTATTGTGAAGCAATGGAGCAGGCAAAGGAGCATTTTATAGAGATAGTCATGAAGCAAGAGCCAAAAATAGTCGAACTGATGAACTTGTTCGTATGGCTAGTTCATGTTAGTACCCAAGTAAAGTTTTATTGTGTGGTCAAATAAGTCTGAAATTAGGTCCTTGTTATGTTTGATGCATGTGTCTAAGTGTACAGGGATTTAGGATAGCACACGTGTTCCAAATGGCGAGCCTTGACAAAAGATGCAAGCGAGCGAGAAGGATAGCACGGGAAAGGAGTCGATGGACTTGTGCATTTGAGGTACAAGGAGCCGCAGAACAATACTCAGTGGAGTGAAAAGGATGTATGAGAGTGAGCCAAAATAGCTCGGTGCATTTGAGAGACGAGAAGCCGAAAGGAAGACTACGCAAAGGACCAAGGCAAAACAGAGAAGCAAAATGGTCAACCCAAAGTTGACCATTCCAGGCACCTAGAGTTGTTCCCAGTGCCTAAATCAATTTCAGGTGCTAGGATACCCAGTTCAGGTCAGCATGACCGTTTCCAAGATGGATTAGGATGGAGTCCACTTCAGTATAATCCAAGCGCCCGGATTGCAAGGAATCATCCAGAGCTATTAGCAAACCGTTGTCAGAGTGGATTAGGTTCGATGAATCTAGGTGCCTAAAAGACTTTAGGCGCCTAGAGATGTCACATCAGCACAACGGTCAGATCGAGAAAAAAGCTATAAATAGATTGAAACTCGACTAATAATACACACACTCAATTTTATTATGTAAAATGCACTCATCTGGGCAATTGGGCCAGCCCTAAAGCCTATAAAATTAGCCCAAATTAGAAGCCCAATTAAGATAGGGTTAATGGATCCGGGTGTCAAATCCGAACCCGTTGGGAATTTGGCGTGAACAGTAGTCATGATTTTTTCCCTTATCATCGCCCACGTTGATCGTGGCTCAGGATTAGTCGCAAGTTCTGTGATTTCCGGCGTTGGCGAAGCTGGCGACGCGAAGGAGGCCGATTTAGGCGAGGGAGAAATCCTAGCGAGCGTCGTCTTCCTCCGTTGTCGTGCATCCCTGCTCTGTCGTCTCACACCTTTGGTCCGCGGTGGTTGTCAACGATCAGAACATCGACGGTAGGGCTTGCCTTGCCGGGGTTGACAGGGAGTGCGGGCGGCGGCGTTCGACGCGAACAGGGGGTTGGCGGTGACATTTGACGCGAACAGAGGCGTTGACAAGGGCGGTTGACGCGAATAGAGGAGCATGGTTGTAGGTAAAAGTCGGTTGTTCTTTTGGAATTTGTTGGTTTTTCTTCAAATCTTTGAGTTGTTGATCTCGGATTTATGGGAATTTGGTCAGATCGGTGACGGTGGGATTTCTTGGATTATGACCGAGAGGAAAAGGGAATCAGCGGTGTTGATCAAACAGAATTAAGGCTAGGGTTCCGAAGGCTTCCATCTGACTTGAGTTCTTCCTTTGAATCTGATTAAGCCTGGTATCAACAATAGATTGTAGTCGGAGTTGGTTTTTTTTTGGGCTTGTCCTGTTCAATCCTGATGGAATGAGGATCGGGTTTCTATATGTTGGATCTATTGTGGCTCGGATTGATTAGATTATGATGTTTCAAATTTTTAGGATTCTTGACAGACCTTGTTATGCATTCTTGATGTTGATCTATATTGTTGAAACCTTACTGTGATCAGTTTTCTATTTGTTATTCGATATCATTGTATGATCTGTTGATTATGTCTGATTAGATATAGGCTTAACTGTTGCACTGAGCATCATGACATATACATGATAATAGTAGACTTGTTGTTCATTATTATTGTTGTTGGCCTCACTTGTCGCTGTATGATAGTGACACAAGAGTGAGAATTGTTGCGCTAAGTTGGGTGCAACCAGGACTGACCCTCCTGATTCCGCCCGCTCCCCACTTGTGTAGTAGTGGTTTGTTGTTGGAGCGAGTGCGGTTTTCCTGTCGTGCGCCTTAGTTCATTGCACTGGGTGAGTGTTTGGGGGTGGCGAGTGCAGATAGTGACCATGCATTGCATATGTGCATACATTGTTGGTAGTTATCTTCTGCATTTGTGATCATTGCACTAGTTGTTACATGCCAGTGGCTGTTACACTTGCTGATATATAAATGTGATCGTATTGCATGATATTTACTGTTGCACGTAATTTATTGAGCTTGTATGTTATTCTGTTGTGATCTTATATATTTTTATGTTGTGCACTTGTTTATACCTACTGAGTATTGTATACTCACTATCCAGTGGGAGGTCTCCTTATTTTCTCCCCAGGTAACAGGTAAGGACGTCATTTGGAGCTTGGAGATCTGCCAGTCTGTCCCATCATCTCACAGCAGGAGAAGTACCAGTTTGGGTGACTTCGTATGGTTTTCTGGTTTGATTTGGTTGTGTCGTTCTAGTTTGTTTTCGATGCGTGGTTTGCGAAGTTTTGTTCGTATTCGTGATTCGGTCTTGTGTCGTATCCATATATGGATTTTTGTTGTAGTTATACTTTCGCTGTGTAAGTTCTGGTTTCGTAGACTTGTGAAGTTATCGCGGTATACTATATTGGTTTGGACTTATGTTTGTACTTGTGTAGTTCTGGATTGTGTTTCAATATATGGATTGTATGTCGTGGTGGTTATATAATTTATGCCTGAATTGTATATGTGGTTTGTGGCCGGGTAGGCCTTAAGTCCATGTTGTTTTTGTGGTTTTATTATCTACTTTGTTTTGTTGAGCGGCCGTGTTGGCTTTATGTTGTATTGTAGTCAGATATGTTGAATTGTTACAGGCGAGATGCTGTCGAAATTTTTCGGACGGCTATCTCTGGGGTCGTAACATATTATCTCTTGTTCCTTATAGTTTTTTTGCTCAACCATTGTAAAAGGTTTCTCCGTCTCCAGGTCATTTCCAAAGGAGATCTTAGTAAAGTTGTTCATAATCTTGGACTAGCAACCTCCTGGTGGCAAACCAAGTAAATTCTATATCTCTTACCTTTATATTGTGTTTACTTTTTAATTAATATGTGTGTGTCCTTGCTAGTTAATTAGCAAGAGAAATAGATTAATTATTTTTACAAGTTGCTATTCACCCCTCCCCTCTATCGATCCCAAACCGCTTCTGCTACACTAACAATTAGTATCGGGCGGGATCACTTAGAAGGACTAACCGCCAACTCAACAACTAGATCGGGAGGAATAGTTGGATCAAGTATTCATCCACTAAAGTTCGAAGGCGACTTCACCATGTGGAAAAAGGAAATAGAGGTATACTTTAATATCAATTTTGAAATTATGTTATGTATAAGTATAAATTTGAAGCACCTAGGAATGAAAACAGAATGAACTCAAAGAACGATGAACTAAAAAGCAACAAGATGAGTTCATGGCTAATGGTAAAGTAGAGTTCCACATATTATGCGTCTTACCAGTGTAGGAACTAAACCAAATCGGCACATAAAATTCTACCAAAGAACTCTGGAAAAAATTCCTAGAGCTCTATGAAGGCATCTCAGAGGTAAAATTAGCCAGACAAGATCTACTAAGGAATCAACTCAGCAATCTTCGATTGGACAAGGGAGACAAGGTAGTGCAACTACATGGTAGGCTAAGGAGATCTTAACAAATCTCCACAATCTTGAAGAAATTGTTTCAAATTGGGACACTTTACTGTATGCATTAAATGTCTTCCTACGCACTCAAGTATCCATAATAGACTCATACTATATTTTCAAGAACCTCGAGGTAAGTAGTTTAAAATATTTTTTTACTACTATGGAATTTCATGAATCAAGATGTTCAGGTTTAAAAGAAATAGAGAAGACAAATCACAACCTAACACTGAGAGCAAGGCAAAGCGAGCCAAATTCGAAATCTTCAATGGGTGGAGATGAAGAAACCTATCTAATAAGAAAAATGAAAAAAATTTAAAATTAACAAGTTTGATAAGAAATAGACCTCAAAATTGTTAAGAAAGTAAAGAAGAGTAAGATACTTCAATTATGATGAAAAATGTCACATCAAGGATAACTGCTCCAAATTCAAGAAGATGATCAATAAAAAGGGAAAGAAAAGACGAAGCCTAAACACAAGAATCTAAAAGTAACTTAGGATGAATTAGAAGATTCAAAGTCAGAACAAATAGCAGGGTTTGCACTAATGGCAACGCATCAAGGAGAAGAGTCAGAAAGTTCGACATTAAACGAGGATAGCAATAGTTTAGGGGAGCCTCAACAAACAAATCCGACGCGGTGAGGTAAGACAACTACCCTCATATCAACTTTATAATGCTATTAAAATATTATCTAGATCATTATGTAAGAGTAGAAATAAATACATGGCATTAAAATAAATTAAAAAAGAATTAAAAAATAGAATAGAAAATTCATGTTCTAAGGATGAACTTGAAAAAGTTAATGATGAAAATGCAAAATTGAGAGAACAAATAGAAACCCAAAAAAATAGACTTAGAAAAATTTTCCATTGTTTCACATAATCTGAATATAATGTTAAAGAACCAAAGTATAAAATTTAATCGACAAAGATTAGGATATGGAGGACAAAAATATAATTATAAAAATTTTAAGGGCCAAATTAAAAAAATATCAAAATTATTTATTCTAAAAAAATATTTATTAAATCCAGTAGGTTTAATTTATTTTATATTCCAAAATCTATTTTGACCACTTAGAAAAAATTATAGGATGATCATCCAATGAAAAAGATTTTTATGATTGACTCTATATGCAAAAATAATTTCTAGTATATTCTATATGAAATCTTTATAAAAATTATTTTTTTTTGTGAAAGTATGACATGGTTTCTGTCAATATCTAAAATTT
This sequence comes from Curcuma longa, assembly GCF_044706935.1. Lineage (NCBI taxonomy): Eukaryota > Viridiplantae > Streptophyta > Magnoliopsida > Zingiberales > Zingiberaceae > Curcuma > Curcuma longa. The sequence goes on from NC_133863.1 coordinate 21,135,326, forward strand.
TATAATTTTTAAATGTTTTAATATTTTTAAATAATTATTAAAATAAAATCATATTTTTTGAAATTAAGACATTAATTAAAATGTATTTTCAATCTAAATTAATTTTCCATAATTGAAGATATTGTGCTCCATTGGTCTGAATAATTATTATCAAATTTTTTATATAATCTGAGTTTTTTTTGTTGTAAAAAAGGAAAAAAATAGAAAATTAGGCATAAATATAGAGAGAGTTAGAATATTAGGCATAAATGCAGGGAGAATTAGAATATTTTAACTGCTTAACTTATTTGCATTATGCTTGTTTTATTTTTTATTAGTAATTTATCTTAATTTTAAATTAAGTTTAATCAACATTAAAAAGGGGAAGATTGTCAGTACCCTAATGGAGTTTTGATGTGTAGTCAAATAAGTTTGAAATTAAATCTGTGTTATGTTTGATGCGTGTGTTTAAGTGTATAGAGACTTAGGATAGCACACATTTCAAATGGCAACCTTGGAAGAAGACGCAAGCAAATGAGAAGGATAACATAAGAAAAGAGCCAAGAGGCTCGGTGCATCCGAGGTACAAAGAGCTACAGAAGAATACTCCAGCAGAGTGAGAAGGACACACAGGAGTGAGCTGGAAGGGCTCGGTGCATCCAAGGGATGAAAAGTCAGAAGCAAGATAGCACAAGGCGACCAAGGTATAACAGAGGAGAAAAATGGTCAACCCAAGGTTGACCATTCTAGGCACTTGGAGCTGTTCTAGGTGCCCAAACTCTAGGCGCCTGGATATCCAGTCCAGGTTAGTGCGATCGTTGTAGAGATGGATTAGGATGGAGTCCATCTCAACAAAATCCAAGTGCCTGAATCATTTCTAGGCGCTCGGATTATAAAGAATCATCCAAAGCCGTTAGCGGACCGTTGTCAGAGTGGAATGGGTTCGACGAATCTAGGTGCATGGAAGGCTTTCAGGCGCTTAGAGATGTCATATCAGCATAATGGTTAGATCGAGGAAAAAATTATAAATAGACTGAAGTTCGAATAAGAATACACACACTCAATTTTATTGTCTTCTATTCCTTATAATTTTTTTGCTCAACTGTTGTAAGAGGCTTCTCCGCCTTCGGGTCATTTCCGAAGAAGGAGATCTTAGTCAAGCTGTTAATAGTCTTGGACTAGCAACCTTTTGGTGACAACTCAAGTAAATTCTATGTCTCTTACTTTTATGTTGTGTTTAATTTTTAATTAATGTGTGTGTCCTTGCTAGTTAGTTAACTAGAGAAATAGATTAATTATTTTTGTAAGTCGTTATTCACCCCTCCTCTCTAGCGATCCTAAACTGTTTCTGCTGCATCAATAGTTCATTGGGAGATTAGATGACAAGGGAAGTAGTGTTCTAGGTAGAGCTGAAGCTGTAGGTTGAAATAGACCATAAGTTGAAAGAGGAAGATTGGTGGATAGAGTTCACGAAGTACTTTCAGGAAGGGCAATTACCACTCGATCGGGTTTGAGTCAGATAGGTACGCAATCGATTTGTTCAATTCCTATTGCTTGATGGAGTTCTATACAAGCATTCCTTTATGTGGTCGTTGTTGTGGTGTGTCGGGAGTTATGAAGCATATTACATCCTTCGGGAGATCCATAGTGGGACGTGCAAAAGTCATATTGGAGGCAGGTCACTTGCCCGCAAAGCCCTCTTGGTGGGGTATTTCTGGCCTACCATGAGGAAAGATGCAAGACTGATGGTGAGAGCTTGTGAAAGTTGTCGACTGCACTAGCTCGAGTCCACCCTCCTGGCAGACTTTATAAATCCTTCAGTTGTAGCATGCCACTTTGATCAATGGAGAGTAGACAACGTCGGCCTTTCCCACTTGTCATAGCACAGAAGTTCTTTATTATGGAGGTGGATTACTTTTCTAAGTGGGTGGAGGTTGAGCCTCTCACTCGGATTATTGAGCAAGCAGTGCTGAAGTTCTTATGGCAGAACCTAGTTTGTAGATAAAGTGTCCCCCGAAGGCTCATTTCAAATAATGAAAGATAATTTTAAGGAAGGAAGGTATAAGTTTGGTGTACAGAGTTGAAGATCCAGTAAGTCTTTACTTCGGTGGCATATCCTCAAAGCAACGGGCAGATCGAAGTCACTAAGAAAGATCTAGTGTAGGGTTTGAAGACCAAACTAGAGCACGTAGGCGGAACATGGGTTGAAGAACCACCAAGTGTGTTGTGGTCTTTCCGAACCACTCCCTGAACAGCTATAGGGGAGACTTCATTCAGCATGGTGTATGGGTTTGAACCTGTCCTACTTGTGGAGCTTGGCATAGAGATTGCACGGATCATTTCCTATTCTCCCTCGAACAATGAAGTTGCCCGAGCTAAAGAATATGACTTGGTGGAGGAAAAGAGAGCTCAAGCCTTCTACCATATGGAGCACTATTGGAGTCGGGTTTGCTTAGCTTACAACAAAAGGGTGGTGCCTAGATCTTTCCAAATTGAAGATTTGGTGCTGCGGAAGATTCATCTTGAACACATCTTAGGAAAGTTTGGCCCAAGTGGGAAAGACTCTTCTAAGTGGTGAACCAAGCGAGTATGGGAGCATATTACTTGAAGGATGCCGAGAGCAAATTATTGCAAAGGTCATGGAATGCCTTCCATCTATGTTCCTACTACAATGGTTGATGTATACCTGTGCAGGTCAACCCATGCGGGTCTAAAAACAAAAGTTATTTATACGAAAATTCTAAGCAGAAACCAAGATAATACTAATGGATAAGCAGGAAAAGCAAGGAAGTGCATGGCCTTAAGGCCTTAAAATCACCCGTCTGGGGATGGAGTTAAAAGTTTTTTTGCCACTGGGCTATCAAAGTACTATGGAGAAAATGTAAAGAGATTAAAGAGATTATTAGGGAGCTTGTTGAAAGCCTAGCTGATGTCCAGCACTTTCGGAGATGCCCCATGCGGCCAGGTTCTACCGTCCTCACATTGCTTCTGACACCCCTCAAAGCCCAACTGGAAGAAAGCACTTATGCATTCTTCCAACCTTTGGTTCACATTTAGGTCGCATGCAGCTTCAATCTGGGCATTCAAATCTAGCTCATTCTGAAGAGTTTCCACTACATGTACCTTTTCCACTCGGAAAGTGTGCATCTCAGCTTTAATCTTCTCTTCAGCAGCCACAACAACTTTGATATCGGAGATGACCTGGTCTAGTTGGGTTAGCAAGTGGGATGCTTCCTCTAAAGTTTCCTTTTCTTAAGATAGGGTCATCTTAGAATGCAAGACGACAATTGCCTTTTCTTCATGCAACTGGCCCACTGACACTAGAGCTCGTTGGATAGACCCAAAGCCGCCATCACTTGTTATTCCAGGATGTTAAGTTGGGATTCAAGTTGCTCGATCTTGGGGTGATGGGTAGATTGCAGATTCGGGTATTCTGAGGTCATTTCACAACCTTTGTGATGCCTGCCATGTTTTGATGAGGGGAGAGGTTAGTAATAGTCAAATTTGGATTAAAAGACTGAAATATACCTTTGTTGCTTCTTGAGTTATATAGTTTGACACTTGTTGAAGGAGGGCTTGCTCCTCCATCTTAGAAGCTTCTTGCTATGTGTTAGGGAAGTTGGAAGGTAGCTTCATGGTATGGCTACAAAGTTGAGCCCGAGGTCAATCCCCTATCGGCTATCTATGGGGGCCACATTAAGAGGTCGGACCATAGGAGGAGGGGCAGCGCCGCAAGTAGAAGGTGAGCCACCCACATGGGGAGGAGCCATGGTCGAATTCTGTGGAGTTGATGGAAGCCCGACATCAGACGCGGGTAGGTTGAGAGAAGCCGGTGCAGAGGAAGCTAGTGTTGTTGTTCACAGAGTTGCTAGGCGTGAAAGCCTAGAAGTCAATCTTTTGTAGCATTTGGAAGGGAAACTTTAGTAGTTGTAGGGGCTAGTTCTGTTGGGACCGTTGCGTTTGCTAGAGAGGGTGAATAGCAACTTTCGATTTTGCCACCAATATTATTAGCGAAAGCACAAGACAAAGACAAGATCAAAAGTAAACAATGCTAACCCTTTCGATTTACTTGGTATCCACCTCTTCGAGATGACTAATCCAAGGATGCACACACATCACGCGAACGTTCCACTATGAAACCTCTCCTTCTCAAAGCGACTTTGAAGGTGGAGAAACCTTTACAATCGATCTCTTCCTCTTACAAAATATGTAGTGAAGGTTTGAAGGAAGATTTTGAGAGTCACAGAGCTTGAAGATCGTGGAAGGAAGAAAAAGTGCAAACACTTGCGTCTCCAATCTTCAATCTATCTTTTTATATTTTTCTCGACATCAGTCGACTATCTCAGGGATCAGTCGACTGGTAGACTTCAATGGCTCTTGTAGATTGCGTTTAATTCTTTAGCTGTCAGTCCAATGTTCATATATCAGTCGACTGATGACTCCACCAGTCGACTGATCACTCATCCAGTCGACTGAACAGTAGTCAACTGAACAGTCGACTGGTCTCTACTTTTTCACTCAACTGATCTTTCTGTGTGTTTTGAATCAAGACACCAGTCGATTGATGCCATCACCAGTCAACTGATGAAGCTGAAAACCCACCTTTCAGCTTCCTTATTCATCCCTTAGCCTTGACTCACGCCTTCAAACATCTTCCACAAGCCTCGTGCTCTCCTTGGATGCTTTCGAGTCCACGGCTCTTCATCCTTGCACTTGCTTAAAATATTTTTCTCAGCTTTGTCACGCTAAGTCTTCCTTTTGCCAAGAGGCCACACCTCCGGGATTTCACTGTTTGCCAAGAAGCCACGCCTTCGGGACGTCACCATTTGCCAAGAGGTCGCGCCTCCAAGACTTCACCATTTGCTAAGAGGCTGCACCTCCGGGACTTCACCAATTGCAAAGACTTCAAACCTGAACTTTCCTATTTACTCAAATCACACTTGTTAGATCACCAACATTGCATAACTTAAACTCATTTAGGCAAACATTAAAACCAACTGATACTTGGGGCAATATTACACCAACAAGTTCAAGATTCTCGATGGGAGAAACTGCTGATGTCGTTGCCATGAAGTTGGAACTTGTTGTTGTTGGATTGTAAGGGTGAAAACATAGTCCCACATCTAAAACACATGGAAAAGATCATGGATTTAAAAGGATGAAAGATATCTCCATTAGAATGAGACCTTTTAGGGAGAGCCCAAGAACAAAACCATGAGAGCTTAGGCCCAAAGTGGACAATATCATGCTATTGTGGAGATGTGGACATCTTTGAGATCCTACAATTGGTATCAGAGCGAGGCCGCTCTCACCGGACTAACCGCCGGAAGAGCCATGATCCAGATCTAACCATGTGGGTTGAACCTTAACAAAGGAAGTGGGTGCTCCTATGTCTGAATCAAGAGAACCAGATACCAGACAGAAAGTTCTAGTTGCGGCTAGGGAGGAAGTCCTAGTAGGTCGAGTGCACCGAGGGGTAGGAAGTCCTAGTAGGTCGGGTGGACCGAGGGGCAGAAAGCCCTGGTGGGTCGAGGATTCAGACATCAAACGAAGGTTTTCCGTTTGAGGGGGGCCTATGGTCCTTTGTTTGAGGGGGGGATTGTTGGGTTGCAAGGGTGTAAATATAGTCCCACATCTAAAACACATGGAAAAAATCATGGATTTAAAAGGATGAAAGATATCTCCATTAGAATGAGACCTTTTAGGGAGAGTCCAAGAACAAAACCATGAGGGCTTAGGCCCAAAGTGGACAATATCATGCTATTGTGGAGATGTGGACATCCTTGAGATCCTACAGTTGCATCATTCGGAGGAGAAGAACCTTCTTTAGTAGGGGTAGAGTCATATACTATCAGAGAGGAGTCAGTCCCTGTGTCAGTGCCAGCGGTGGAAGGACCCCATTTCTCATTGGGGAATAAGGCAGATATGGTTGCTTATATGATGATGGACTCTATAGGTAGGGGAGCACAATTAGTAACCGTGAAGACATGATCTAAGGGAAGAGGAAATCCCTACCTAAGGTGGTGTTGTCATTCACAGAGTTGTTAGGCGTGAAGGTCTAGAAGCCAATTTTTAGTAGTGTTTGGATGGGGGAGATTCAATAGTCGTAGGGGCTAGTTCAAGATTCTTGATAGGAGAAATTGTTGATGTAGTCACTGTGAAGCTGGGACTTGTTGCATCATTCGGAGAAGCAAAGCCTTCTTTGACAGGGGTGGAATCATATACTATCAGAAGAGGAGCTGACCGGGGGAGTCAGCCCTCATGTCGGCACCGATAGTGGAAAGACCCCATTGCTTATTGGGGAATAAGGCAAACGTGGTTGCATACATGATGATGGATTCTATAGGTAGGGGAGCATGATTAGTAACCAAGAAGCCATGATCAAAGGGAAGAAAGCCCTACCTAAGGTGGTCACTGGATCCGGTGGGTTGAGCTTATCCTTACCAAGGAAAGTACTTCCTCCCCGACAAAGTGGCTCAAGTTGAACATTCAATCATCTATTGCCCAAACTGCATCCTTAAAGTCCTCTCTCTATAATGACCAAGAGTAGAGCACAGGGGTAGGGTAGTTATACATTGAGTGGGGAAGAGGAAGGGACTAGAAGGGTTAACAAAAAAGAAAAACTCTTTCCAACCGTTCAGAGAGTTCCCCTTGAGTTGACCTAGAAAGAAGCTTACAAACCCCAGAGGAGGCATGTGCACCTGGTCGACAATGGCAGGGGTCACTGAGGTATGGTCAGGTGGGATGTGCCATCTGATAGTAAACGTGTTAATGGTGGCAGAGTCAAGGCGTGATTGGTTCACCTCGAACTAGGGAGTCTAAACGCTTGCGCGGACGAGGACGCAGCCTTGGAGGAGGAGGTTTGTCCTTACATGGAGAAATAACTGAGGCCGAGAGCGGTGAAGAGCTAGAGCAACACAGAGATAGGAAGCAATGATGAGCCAGATCAAGCCCGCTTCAAAAGGCCTTAATTCAATGACAGTAAGAGGTGTCACTTCAAGTATAGTAACTATCCAAATGGATGGTTGAGATTACACCAAGGAAGAGAAATGGTGATCCATGGCTCGAAGGAATGGTGATGACTTCTAGATGATGTCAGCCATAGCACACAGCCCATGATGATTGATAGTTGGGGCAATGGGAGGCACATGCACTGCACGTGCAACACGAGTGGGACTTTAAAATGACGTTGAAAGTAGGAAGTGGGAAGGAAGTCAACTGATTCTCATGATGACAAATCTAGAGGCATTTATGGCAAATCACGTCAAGTTCGCAGTTAGTTCTCACTAGTTATTTTGACCTAACTGTTTGGGGGAGGCATGTGATGTACCTCGAAGTCTCCGCCTTTAGTAGATATTGTAAATATGCCTGTACGAGTCCATGCCAGATGAGTAGAGACATGACTAGAAGACACAGTCAAGGCAAAGTCGAGTGTTGTGGCTTGGGAACATCCCCCTCAAGAACATCCATGGAAAAACTTTAAGACAAAGTTGAGTGTCGCAGCTTGAGAACATTCCCGTCGAGAACATCCCCGGAAAGATATTATAGCTTGATAACATCTCTTTCAAGAACAACCCCGGAAAGATATTGCGAATGGGAACATCCTCTTCGAAAACATCCTCGGAAAGACTACAAGGCAGAATCGAGTGTTGTAGCTTGGGAACATCCCTGGAAAGACGTTGTAACTTGGGAACATTCTCGGAAAGAAGTTGTGGTCAATCCGCTTGGGTAATTTTCCGCTCGAGTGAAGTTGCAGTCGACTAACTGGGATAATTTTCTGCTCAAGTACCTTCTCAAAAAAATCAATCAAGCCCTATTTTCATGACTGGATGACTATATAAGAGCATCCCCACCCGAGAATGTCCTCAGCACACTATTCGAGATAGGAGAACATCTTTGCTCAGGAATATCTCTCTTGGACCTGACTCTTCTGCTTATTTAACTTAATCATTCTTGCTAATAATTCTCTAACCATGAATCTGACATAGGATGATGTTTTAAGAATGGGTGTGGCAGGAGTTGACCAAAAGAAGATGACATTAGTGGATTGGGTGCATGTGATGCCTTGTACGGTGAGGAGAGGTCAGTTGTGGACCCTTACTTGCACATGCTGTAAGTGTCAAACTTTGTCTCTAACAGGAGGTGACAACGCCCTTACTTTTGTCTACACATAAGATTGACAACTGACGCATGGGGTAATCTACGTGAAGGTTTGTCTCAGCAATATATAAGGAGCAAGGTGCCCACCGAGAGAAGGTAACTGAAACTAGCTATTCGTTGTGCGTAGCTCTAAGTCAAGACAGTAGTTAACCCGGTCAACTACTTTTCTTCTTCCTTTTGCCTTTGCTAAAGCCTTCTCCCATAGAAGACACTTTTTTTCTTAGCTCCATGTTGACTTGACAGTTAGAGGGGTCACGCCAACCCCTGCTAAATGGTGTTGATTTGCATATTAAAGACTCGCTTGTGTGCAGCAGGACAAAAGCTCTATCGAATCAAAATCGATGGAAGTGGTGCGATCGGACCCTGAGCCACTAGGGAGATTCAGCCTGAATCAATATGCATATTTTATGTTGCATAATTAATTTATAAATATTTATTTATATTCTTGGTTTTTATGTGAGCTTATGATGTTTTCCTTTTTCTCATCCAGTACAATCAGTAACTGCCAATATAAATAACATCCTTACACTTGCAACACTAAGTTTGTCCAATGGAAGAAATATGTTATAGTTGTCTTGGGTTACATGAACTTAGATTATGCATTGAGACATGATGTGCTAGTACTTCGGAAGAGGGATGAATTTTAAAAGTGAGAGAGGTCTAATTGCATGAGTCTAAGTATCGTGAAGTTGTCCATTTTTGAACAAATTAAGGGCTTAATAACTGAGGGGAGGATGTTAGAACTTTCTTGAAACAACTTGCAGACCGTTTAGGTCGAGATAACTATGGTATTATCGAAATTTATCTCAATGTAGTATAATGGAAAGAGAAGTATAAGGAAGTACCTAATTGAGATGTCTAATTTCGCTATAAGATTAAAGATACTAAAACTTAAGATGTTTGAAAGTATATTAGTCACTTTGTCTTGATGTCTCTCCCCATATAGTTCACTACTTTTAAGATACATTACAATACTCAAAAGGAACAGTGGATATTAAATAAGCTCATTGTTCAATGTGTGCAAAAGGAGAGACTGAGGAATGAGGCGTCTAGATGTCTGAGAGTGCACACTTAGCATCCACTTCTCAAGATTTGAGTAAAAAATAAAAAGGACCAATATTAAGAGAAAAGGTAAGCAAACTGTACATTCTAAGACTTTTGGTCATAAGGAGCAGAAAAAATAAGATAAACAATACATTTATTTTTCCGATAAGAAGAAAAATCTTATAAAGAAATATTATCCCAAATACATCAATTGGTGTGTTAAAAAGGATAAACTTTTCAACTTTATTAATTCATAAGTCAAATTAGCTATTGTGCCTACTGATATTTAAAGGTTAAATAACACTATTATTATTCACATAAGTGTCATTTACATAAGTGTCATTACCTAGAGTTGTCTGAAGGACTGACTATCTCTTAATGGTGAAACATACATTTATACGGGCAATGATAAGAAGACTAAAGTAGAGGTCATAAATATTGGTGCAACAGAAGCGGTTCGTCGATCACTAGAGGGGAGAGGTGAATAGCAACTTGCAATAAAATTCAATCGTTTTCTCTTTCTAACATTTTAGCAAGGATACACACTAATTAAAATAAAATGATAACATAAAAGAATATGAGACACAGAGTTTACTTGGTCACAACCCTCGTTAGTCCAAGACTATGAATAACACTACTCAAAATCTCCTCGTCGAAAATGATTCAGAGGCAGAGAAACCTCGTACAACGGTTAAGTGTAAATAATAAAATAAACTGAATGAAAAATAATTAAGATCGTGTCTATCCATTCTTCTTCGAACTTCAGCCTATTATAGTTTTCTCTTCGATCTGACTGTTGTGCTACGTGGCACTTTCGGGTGTGACCTGGATTCGTCAAACTCAATCCACTCTGACAATGGTCCACTAATGGCTTTGGATGACTCCTTGCAATCCAGGCGCCTGAAAATGATCCGGGCGCTTGCATTCGGTTGACATTGACTTCATTTTGATTTGTCTCGGCAATGGCTCGCACTGACCTGGACTAGGTATTTAGGAGCTCGAAATGGATCTGGGCGCTTGGAGTCTAAGACACCTGGATCCACCCTAAATGGATCTGGGCTCCTAGAGTTTGGGACACCCAGAATGGATTTGGGCCACTAAAGTCTGCCGAGTCTAGGCACCTAGAACATTTACAAACGCCTGGGATGGTCAACCTCGTGTTCACCATTTTCTTTCGTTCTGTCTTGATCACTTTGCGGAGTCTTCCTTTCAGCTTTTCATCCCTTGAATGCACTGAGCCCTTCTAGCTCACTCTCATGTCCTTCTCACTCCACCAGAGTACTCTTCTGCAGTTCCTTGTATCTCAGATGCACTGAGCCTATTGACTTTTTTTTCTGTGTCATCATTCTCGCTCGCTTGCGTCTTTTGTCAAGGTTCGCCGTGTGTTCTTCCTAAATCCCTGTACACTTAAACACACACATCAAACATAATAAGGACTTAATTTCAAACTTATTTGACCACACATTAAAATTCCATTGGTACTAACAATCATCTTTTTAATGTTAGTCAAACTAAGTTTGAAATTAGGATAAATTACTAATAAAAACAAATAAATATAATAAAAAAATAAACAAGCATAATGCAATAATAATATTGTTACTCCCCTGCATTTATGTCTAATTTCTAATTTTCTATTACTCTTCCTTTTGACAACAACAAAAAAAACTAGTGTTAATTAAAAATTTTACTACTAATTATTCGGAGCATAAAAATTTTTAAAATTTTTATAAAATATAGAGCACAATATCCTTAATCATGAAAAATTAATTTTCATCAAAAATTTATTTTAATGAATTTTTTAATTTCAAAACTCATGATTTTTTTGATAATTATTAAAAAATATTCCATCATTCAAAAATTCTAAAATTTTATGTGTAGATAGAAAATATATCATATTTTCATAAAAAATAATTTTCATGAATGTTTCATACAGAATATTTTGAAAAAATATTTTTTGCATATCGAGTCAACCATAAAGTAAAAGAAAACTTTCTTGGTTGACTATTAAAAAAAATTTAAGTAGTTAAAATTGATTTTAGAACCCAAAATAAATTTAAACCTATTGGATTTATCAAATATTTTTTAAAATAAATCATTTTGGTACTTTTTAAATTTGGTGTTTGAAATTTTGATAATTATATTTTGATCCTTTGTACAACTTATCTAAACCAGTAGAAAATTTTCTTAAGGATGATGTTAAGGTATCTACCTAGTCCCTTAGTTTTAAATTGTCAATATTTAATTTTTCATATTTAGGGCATGTACTAGAAAATTTATTTTCTAGCTCAAGATTTATTCATTATAATTCCATGTATTTCTTCCTAACTTTACATAATGACCTAGATAACATTTAATTGCATTATAAAGTTGATCGAAAGGTAGATTACATACCTCATTTACCGTTTCAGATTCATCAGTTGAGACTCCCCCTGTACTATTGCTTTCATCGCTTGATGCTTTCTGACTCTTCTTGATGTGCTGCCATTAATACATGCTCCACTATTTATTCGAACTACGAATCTTATGAAGAGTCATCCTAAGTTGCTTTTAAATTTTTGTATTTGGGCTTCCTCTTTTCTTTCCCCTTTTCTTTGGTTATCTTCTTAAGTTTGAGGTAATTATCCTTGATGTGACCTTCATCACAATTGAAGCACGTTATTTTTCTTTTCTCCTTTCTTAGCAATCTTGAGGCCTATTTTTTTATTAAACTTGTTAGATGTAAAAAACTTTTTCATTTTTCTTACCAGGTATACTTCTTCATCCATCTCTAGGGATGTCTCTGAATCGGAGTCGCCCTTCTTAGCTTGCAGAGCGATGTTGTTGTTTGGTTGTTCTATGTCTTTAAATCCTGTACATTGAAATTCATGTAATTCCAAAGTCAAAAATAATTCTTCTAACATATTTACCTCCAAATTCTTTGAGATGTAATACGAGTCCACTATTGATATCTACTCTTAGGTTCTTAGGAATGCATTCAATGCATATCTAAGAGTGTCTTGATTTGTAACTATCTCTTCGAGGTTGTTAAGACCAGTGATTATCTCTTTTAACTTTTCATGTAGTTGCATCACCATTTCTCCCTTCTCTAGTTGGAGATGAGTTAGTTGATTCCTCAGCTTCGTAAGTCGCTTCTGGCTAGCTCTATTTCTGAGGTCTCCTCGTGAAGTTCTAGAAACTTTTCCCATAGATCTTTGGCCGAGTCATTGTAGCCTATCCAGTTGAGCTCCTGTACAGGTAACACATAAAGAAGATGGAACTCTGCCTTACCATTAGCTGTGAACTCGTCTATTGCTTTTTGGTCCATCGTTGTCCATCGATTTCTTCTCCATCCTCGTTCCTAGGCACTTCGTAATCATGTTTAATATAAATCATTATTTCAAAATCTATTTTGAAAAATACCTCCATTTTCTTCTTCCAAACTGTGAATTCGCCCATGAACTTTGGTGGGTGGATGTTTGATCTGGCCATTTCTCAAGATCTAGTTGCTTAGTTGGCAGTTCGTTCTTCTGAGTAGTCCAGCTCTGATACCAATTGTTAGTACAACAAAAGTGGTTCGTGGATCGCTAAGGGGAAGGGGTGAATAGCGACCTACAATAAAATTTAATATTTTTCTCTTGCTAACATTTTAAGAAGGACACATACTAATTAAAATAAAAAGATAACAAAAAATAATACGAGGCACAGAGTTTACCTGGTTACAACCCTCGGGTTGTTAGTCCAAGACTTTGAATAGCACTACTCAAAATCTCCTCGTCAGAAATGATCCGGAGATGAAGAAACCTCGTATAATGGTTGAGCATAAACACAAACAAACTGAACGAAAAACAATTCAGATCTAGTGTGTCCATTCTTCTTCGAGCTTCAGTCTATTTATAACTTTTTCTTTGATTTGACTGTTGTTTTAACATGGCACTTTTGGGCGCCTGGAAGCCTTCCAGGCGCTTGGAATCTTTTCGGGTGCTTGGATTCGTCGAACCCAATCTACTCTGGCAACAGTCCGCTAACAGCTCTGGATGACTTCTTGCAATCTAGGTGCCTGGAAATGATCAAAGTGCTTGGATTCTGCTGACATGGACTTTATCCTGATCCATCTCGACAATGGCTTGCACTGACCTAGAACAGGTATTCGGGCTCCTAAAATAGATCTGGGTGCCTAGAGTCTGGAGTGCCCAAAATGGGTTCAGGCACTTGGAATTTGCTGAGTCCAAACGCTTGGAACAGTTCTAGGTGCCTAGGATGGTCAACCTCATGTTGACCATTTTCCTTTTCCATTTTGCCTTAGTTACCTTGCACAGTCTTCCTTCTAGCTTCTCGTCTCTCAAATGCACCGAGCCCTTCTCACTCCACCGAAGTACTCTTCTGTAGTTCCTCGTATCTCAGATGCACTGAGCTCGTTAGCTCTTTTTCTGTGTCATCCTTCTCGCTTGCTTACGCCTTCTGCCAAGGTTCGTTGTGTGCTCTCTTAAGTCCTTGTACACTTAGACACATGCATCAAACATAACAATGACATAATTTTAGACTTATTTGTGTTAGGTCTAGCTTGGTGCATTGCGCGTATTTACACATTTTGCAAACATATGCAGCGGAAAAAAATAAATAATTATAACTAATTATTACAACACTCATAGCACATGCATGCATGATACAATAGGTACAAGACATAATTAGAAATTAAAATTTTACAGAATAATAATTATTCTAAGCATACTTGATAAATGACATTAAGCGGGAATTGAATTGGCATCAATTGAGTGGCTTTGTCAAAGCTCTGCCTCTACTGGTGATCCACGTCAAGTTCTCGTTTGGACGGCTTCCCCAAACCCACGAGTCACGTCACTGTCTTCGGTACTAGCTGACAATTGGCAACGATCGATTCAAGAGAAAACTTTAATATTAGAAACATGCAACAACACTTGTCACAACTAATTTTCGTGGCTTTCTAACCATCACTGGTAATCGTATTCCCAATATAGTTTTCGATGGTCAACCTTTGACCACCGATATAGGACAAACGGCTGAAAACCCTTTCCGACATTGATGGAATAATCTTTAGAAGCTTCATAAGTTTTCAAAGAGATGGTTGATGGTCGTCAAATAACCAGGGATGATCGATAGTAGTTAGACAACTCTTCACAAGAGTTGTCATCAACATTTCCTTCACCAATGGCTGCTATCCACGAGGAAGAATAAGCTACCGTCTACAAGAAGCAAAAAACTTCTATCCATGGGAAACACGGCTACTAGCGTCCAACGTTAGCTAGTGTTTCACTTCCTCCTGCTACGATCAGTTGTCCATGAGTGAACCCAGCTGCCGACGTCCAACACCGACCGTGCTATATTTGAGAGATGTCCTAAGGCAATCGCCTTACGGTTATACTATTTATTAGATAAATAGTAATTTACTATTTGAGTGCACATTCTATATGTATTTGATTGGATCTTAAACTCATTTACTGAATGTCTACAATACGATTCATAGCATGAGAGAATTTGTGATTGGATCACAACTAGTAAGCATCTCTACATGTGTAATTATGAATATATTAAAATTATCCCTAGTCGAGGAATTGATGAGTATGGACGTCATCGATTCTGTTGAGACTAACATGTTTAAACTCCTTAGTTAGCCAAGCAACTGATCTCGGTAGCTGAAGACAATGGATGTTGAAAGTTAAATGTGGATGCTGGTTAAAGGTAACCAGTTCATTGAAGTGACCTACTGTGAGACTTCATATGATTACATACATATGTCAATAAAAATCTCAGTGTAGCTTAAGTGCGAGTTTTCTTTGACTTGTGGTATTCAAGTCACCTTGGTCATGAAGGTTTATACTTTGACATCTTAAGCAAATATCTTTGAGAATGTGTGGACCCAGGATGATTGGGTATAAGTCGAAGTATCTAAAGGTGTTTGAATAGCTCATAGAGGATTCACTGCTCCTTGAAAAGGAGATGTATACCCTATAGCCACTTGTTAGGATTGTTACTAAAAGTCTTTAGCCAAAGCATCACATGTCAAGAGTATGGTACTCTTGGATATATGTACAAGTAACTTGAATCCACATGACAAGAAAGTTAGCTTGGGCTAGGTGTGACGTAGTTAGCCTAGTGGGGACTGACACACATAGATCATATTCTGACCAAATGGGTATAAGACGGTGAAAGGAATGAGACATGTCTCATTGTAGCTGTTGAAAGGTTTAGAAATGTTCTGGAATTAATCATTAATTTTTTGATCAATTTGGAGTCATGATGTACTACTAGGTGTCACTCATGATCATTTCATAATTAATAGTTAATTACGGCCAACATAACTGAGAACTTATTGGGTCACACGCACTATAAGTTCTCCGAAGGACTTAAAACGAATTTAAAAATTAGATTCTCAGATCTAGAAAAATAAAGTCTTGTTGGACTGGACAAAGGATAAAATGATGGAATCCTTCTTATGAAGATGAAATGAACAAAACTGATTTCGTTCAAATTGAAGATGGTTTGGTTATTAAACCATACGATTCGATTTTAAACCAAATTAAACCAACTTAGTTTGGTTCATGATTGAAGATATTTTGGCAAAACGGAAAAGATGAGGAGCTTTGTCTTGTGAAGATGAAATGAACAAAACTAGTTTGGGTCAAATCAGAGGTCGTTTGGTTAGTGAACCAATTGATTTAGTAGTTTTGAACTCGCTTTGCTACAATAAACCCTAAATTAACCCGATCCGATTTGGTTCTTTTTGGGTTTTCTTTGGTTCAAGATTTCTTTGGTTTTTCTTCTCTAATTCACTGTAGCCGCTGAAAAAACCCTAAATCACGTCCGCGATTTAAGCATGGAGAAGCCGACCGCGGTGAGTGGTGGTAAGGAGCAAAACCCTAGCTCTTCTTCTCCCGTGGCCTTCATGTTCTCTCCTTCTCTCCTCCCACAGATCGCAATCTTTCTCGGCCTGATCGCGTGATCCCCACCACCTCTCTTCTCTGCTTGCCATCCGCTGGAGAAGTACGATCGATGGCCTTCTTCTCGTGAGATTGTGCGAAGGTGGAGTGGTGTATTTTGTGGGAATGTTTTATTTATATACTTTTATTCCCTTATTTATTGTCACTTACACCCATCAAAATTAATTGTTTATTTTATTTATCAAACCCCTAATTACCGCTTAAGTAGTATAGAGAGGTCCGGGTCGTCTCTCTTGGACTCAATGACAGGATGTTCTATCCTAGACTCATGGTGTGGGGTTTTATTGTGTTTTATTCTTCCTAACTATTTACAACTTTATTTATTCACAATTTAATCCTACAATTTACAAAAGAATCCTAATTCTACATCATTTACCATACAACAATATACACCATTCAACCTACACAACTATACAACATGAATTCTAAGTAATACAACATGTACAATTTATTTAACTTACAACATACAACATGTTCTTCATACAACATACTAAGATACACAAAGTATACAATACAAAATAAATTCAACATGTACAATTCCCTACAACAGATAAGTCAAAGTAATTTACAAACACTTTACACTCTATACTTCTTATTCACAAGCATTATTCACAAAATAATTTCATCACATACTACATACAACACATACACATCATGCATCACTCAATCAACACAATCATATACAATCATAGAACCGGTTCCCACAACTACAATTTTAACCAAATGCCACACACCACAAATTCAACATTTAGCATGCTCTTTACAACATTTACAACCAACTATTACATGGTCCAATTCATGATACACAATTAATCCATTACCATAGTTTAACATGCAATGTGAGACAACATCAACTTCTGATACAAGGTATAACATTCAACACTCATTTCCAATTCCACATAAGCAAGCACACATTTGAATTTATCAAGCATACATAATCAAATCCAATTCCACCTTCAACATGAATCAACCGAATCAACTCAATTCAAATGCATTCATTAACATCACAACCAAAATAAAGATCCACATTCAAATCATCAAGCATCACACAACCGAAACTCATCTTTAACAATAGAGAAAGGAGCTAGGTTAGAAGTTAGGGTTAGAGTGAATTAGGGTTAAGATTAGAACAACGTTAGGGTTAAAACAGAATAAGGAATTAGGGTTAAGGTTAATGATCAGTGTGTTCATGGGGGGGGGGGGGGGGGGGGGGGGGGGGGGGGGGGGGGGGGGGGGGGGGTTTTGATTTCAATGAAAACAATTAACACAGGGAAGGAATGAAAGCATCTAAGGAAAAGCGGGATAAAGTTTGAGCTAGGGTTAGAAGTGGGGATTCCCTGATTCATCACCGAATGGAACTAGCAACCGGAGGAGACTTTAGCCGATGAAGATGGATCTCGCCGGGGTGGTTATCGGGAGACGACGGTCGGAGAAGACGAGGCTTGGAATCCAATCGCTGCTCCTTTCCCTACTACAACCGCAGACAAAGTCCGAAAACAACCAATGAAACCCTTACCTGCCCTTTCCGGTGACGGTGGATAATCGAAGCGGTCCGAGGTGCTCAGCTACAACCGCAGACCAAGCCCGGTGTGGAGTCCCAGCTACAACCGCAGACCAGGTCCGGTTACCTATCGGAGCTTCTGTGGTGGTGGAGGAGAGGGCTGTCGTCGGTCGTCCGCAGTTGGGCACTCCGCTCACAGCCACGGAGAACGAATGACAGGGGAGGGGCGGCTTGTCGGCGATGAAGAAACCTTCGTGATGCCGGCACCATTCAGCTTTGATAAGGAATCGGAGGAAGAAGAGGCGAATGGAGTGGAGGAGGCTCAGCGACGATGAAACAGAGGAAGAACAGGGGAGAAACAGAGGAAAAAATAGCGCATGAGGAGGAAAGAACAGTGGCCCTAGCTCCCGAGCCTCCGTCGTTTCTGTGAACTGTGTGATCCTTTTAACGTTATGATTGAACCGGCGCAGGTTTGAACCGCATGGACCGGCCAAATTGCAAATGAGCCGGGTTGAGTCTAACTTGGGCCAAGTTGAATATGCTTTTGGGCTGAATCCATTGTATAGGGCTGAATCAAATGTGTTTGGGCTGATCTGATCAAACTTCTTGGGTCTAAATCCATTTCAATTAAACCGAATTTGAACCAATTAATCTTGAAGCCTGAACTACACTTGAATTGATCCTAGTTGAACCTAATTTGAAACCCTGGTTGAGCCAAATTGAATCCGATTTGAGCCCAACTCGAACCAGAATTGATTTTTCTCCAAATTGAATTTCCTGCAAAATAAATTACAATAAATTAATATTCTTAAATTTTATAAATTAATGCAAAATATAATAAAGATCTAAAAATTCATCCAGCATAATTATTAGCCCAAAATATAATTTGTAGCTGAAATATAACCCAAATTAGCCCAAAATAATCCTAATTAACCCGCTAAAAATGTCAATTATCATGGAGCGATCGGAAACCCTAGCTGAGTCTTCTCCTTCGCGTGAACGCCACCAGCCTGATTCTTCTCCTCCACGTGAATGTCGTTGGACAGAGCTTGTGTTCTATTTTCTCCCGATTACGGGCAGTGGAGCCTGTCTGCGATGGCTGGTTGCGGTATCTAAACGGTGGTGCCTGGCTATGGTAGTTGATGATGGTGGCTGGCTGTGGTGGTTGGCGGCAGAGGCTGACCAAGAATTAGGAGTCGCTGCTGTGGTGGTGGACGCTGTTTTCTCCTCTTTTTTCTCGTTGTTTGTTGTTGCCACTGTCGGATTGTTTGCCAGCGTGGAGTCACTATAGGATTGTTTGTCGGAGCGGAGCAACTATCGGATTGGTTGCTAGAGCGGAGCCGTCGCCGCGTCAATGTTGTAGTGGCCATCGGATTGGATTAGAGTTTTGTTGCCAGAACTCTGTGCAGTCGTCAGAAATTATTTTCGATCATTGGATAGATTTTTCAACCATTGTCGATGAATCCTCGATCGGCTGACAACCATCCACCATCTTCTTAGAAGCTTGTGAAGCTTCCGAAGATCGTTCCATCAATGTCGAAAAGGCTCCGATTAGCAGTTAAATGTTGACCACCAAAAACAACATCAAAAATATGATTGTTAGTGATAGTTAGAAAACCTTGGAAAACAATCGCGACAAATGTTGTTGCATGTTTTTGAAATTAGATTTTCTCTCGAATCAATCGTTATCGATCATCAACTAGTACCGAAGACGATGACACAACTAGTGGCTTCGGAAGTCGTCCAGATGAGAGCTTGACGTGGATCACCAATAGAGGCGGAACTTCGACAAGGACCGCTCAATTGATGCCAACTTCGCTCAAGGTCATCAATAAGGTACGTGTAGAATATTTACTATTCTATAAAATTTAATTTCTAGTCATGCCTTGTACACTATTATTTCTTGTTTATGCATGCGTGTCTTGTAATAAATTCTTGTTAATTATTATTCTTTTTTCGCTGCACATGTTTGTGAAATGTGTAAACACGCGCATTGCACCGAGGCGATCCCAATAGACCAGAGCTTAGGTTTTCCTTCTTCCTTTTTATCAGTCGACAACCATTAGGAAAAGCCAGGCTATCGACATCCAACGTCGGCCTGTGTGACAATTAGGGATCCGACGTTAGGGCTCTGATCGCCCGAAGGTGAGGGAAGCAACTGCCTCAAGTTGTGATTCTAGGGAGGAAGAAGGATAACACCGATTTGGTTTTTTCGATCCGGATCAGGAGTTGTCTCGCGATCGGCCATGGGAGTGGGTTGGAGCACATGAAGGCTAAAGGAAAAATCACGATCTAGTGAAGAGGAGGGGTGACACTCGCACGATCGGGAGGGCTAGTGATGCTCCTTCATAAAGAAGAAACTGATTGACTGGCGCTCCGGGAGAAGCTTCACAAGCCTCTGGGAGTTTGCAATTGGGGAGAGGAAGAAGAGAGGCAGCGACAACTAAGATCTCCTCTCTTCCAGCGGTCAGCGACGGACACACATGATCTGGAGAAGTCGTGATTAGAGAGGAAGGACGGCGTTCTGGCAAGGGTTTCTCATCTTCCCACGCGAAGGAGGCGGCAGCCCTATATCATGACCCACACGATTTCCTCACTAGCGGATGTGGCAATTTTTTCACTGACGAACGCGGGATCGCAAGAAGAAGTCACAATCTGCCTGTGTGCGTACGGAAGTAGGAGGGAGAAAACTAGGAAGAAGAAGAAAAAAACCAGATTTGGCTTGAACCGGATTTTAGTTATTAGGGTTTTATTGTAGCAGTTTAACCCATTACTATAGCAAAACTTAGATTTATGATGTATGGATTTAAATGAATGGTTGTGATCAAACTTAAATTGTAATCTCAACCGTTCATTCTTCTTTTAACGTTATATCCCATGTAAAATCCTTTATTAGGTTTGGATCCAATCCAAAACCTCATCCTTATCAATAACCAAAACCCATATGCCAATTAACTTGAGTTCGGTTCAAACCAAACCAAGTTGGTTCAATTTGGTTCAAAAATCAAATCGTTTGGTTCATTAACCAAAACACCTCCAATTAGAACCAAATCAGTTTTGCTCATTTTGTCTTCATAAGACGAAGCCCATCTTCGCTTCTGATCAACCAAAATATCTTCCATCAAGAACCAAACCAATTTGGTTCATCTCATCTTCCTAGACGAAGTCCATCATTTTTGCCTT
The DNA here is from genome assembly GCF_044706935.1 of Curcuma longa. Taxonomy (NCBI): domain Eukaryota; kingdom Viridiplantae; phylum Streptophyta; class Magnoliopsida; order Zingiberales; family Zingiberaceae; genus Curcuma; species Curcuma longa. The sequence continues at coordinate 21,156,146 of NC_133863.1, forward strand.
TGTTTGATCCAATCAGACTTTATTTCTTTCATTCTGAGAATCTAATTCTCAAACTCATTTTAAGTCCTTCAGAGAAATTTGTAATGCGTGTGACCCAATAGGTTCTCAATTATGTTGGTCGTCCATAATTAACCATTAATTACGGAATGATCATGAGTGACACCTAGTAGTACATTATGATCCCTAATTGATCAAAAAATCAATGATTGATTCCAGAATCATTTTTAAACCCTTCAGCAGCTACAATGAAATGTGCCTCGTTCCTTTCACTATCTTATATCCGCTTAGTTCAAAATATGGTCTATATGTATCAGTCCTCACTAGGCTGACTACGCCACACCTAGCCCAAACTTGCTTTCTTGTCCTGTGAATTCAAGTTACTCATACATGTGTCCAAGAGTACAATATTCTTGACATGTAATGCTTTGACCAAAGACTTCTAATAACAATCCTAACAAGCGACGGCAGGGTATACATCTTCTTTATCAAAAAGCGATGAATTCTCTGTGGGATATCCAAACACTTTGGGCACTTCAACTTATACTCAATCATCCCAGGTCCACACCTCCTTAGAGATGTTTACTTAAGATGTCAAAGTATAAGCTTTCATGACTAAGATGACTTGAATACCGCAAGTCAAAGAAAACTCATACTTAAGTTGCACTGAGATCTTCATTGACATATGCATAGAACTATATGAGGTCTCATGACAGGTCACTCTAATAAATTAGTTACCTTTAACTAACATCCATGTTTAACTTTAAACATCCAATGTCTACAGCTAGTGAGAACAGTTGCTTGGTAAACCAAGAAGTTTAAAACGTGCTAGTCTCAGCAGAATCGATGACATTCATGCTCATCGATTTATCGACTAGGGATAATTTTAATACATTCATAATTGCACATGTAGAGATGCTCACTAGTTGTGATCCAATCATAAATTCTCTCATGCTATGAATCATATTGCGGGTATTCAGTAAATGAGTTTAAAATCTAATCAAATACATAGAGAAAGCACTCAAATAATGAATTTCTATTTGTCCAATAAATAGTACAGCTTAAGACGATTACTTTAGGACACCTCTCAAATATAATAATTTGACTATACATCAAAATTCCTCTAGAGTACTAACGATAAATATTTTTAGATTTTACTTAGGATTCAATATTTTTTTAAATTTTAATAATATATTTATTATACTATCTTTTAAACAGAATTTAATTTTTATTTTTTGTTTGAATGAATCAAATTATTCTTATTATTTAAAAATTAATTTATTCAATATTTTCTTAAATTCAGTGTTAATTGGTAATGATTCATTAATTAATAAGGTATATAAATTAAATACTTTAACTCCTATGGACAACAAAATAATGTATAGTATATATATATGATACAATTTGACTAATAAGAATTCATCAATGTAGTATAAATATTTAGGACACATATTCAAATATCATAAGAAATACTTTGATATCTACATAAAGTGTGTCAAGAAGAAAATAGCCGATAGAGTGAAGTTTTAGAATTAATACATACAAACATATATGGACCGTTCGCTAAGACATCTTGGAACGAGTACACATAATTTATTAGTTTTATAGACAACTATTCTCGATATGCATGATTATTTTTATCTTATCCATAAGAAGTAGCAATCCCTAGACATGTTCAAAGTTTTCAAAGTCAAAGTTAAAAATCAATTAGATACAAAAATTAAGTTTGTCAAATCTAACCATGGTGGTAAATACTATGGTTGATTATGGTAGATCAAATGAATAATGTCTTAGATCATTTGTAAATTACCTATTGAGTGTGAGATTGCCCCTCAATACACCATGCCAAAGAGTCAGAATGATATAACTAAGCAATAAAATTAGACCCTATATAATATAATAAGTGTGATGATTTTTTTCATCTTTACCAGAGTCATTGTGAAATGAGGCACTCAAGATTGTAGTATATCTATTTAATAGAGTACCTAGTAAGATAGTAACTAAAACCTCATTGAGTTGTGGATGAGTAAGAAATCTAGTATTTGACATTTATACATTTGAGGTTGTTCAGCCAAAACTAAGTCTTATAGGCCTAATGAAAGAAAATTAAATTTTAGAACTGTTAGTTGTTATTGTGTAAGTTATTTTAAAAAGTCTAAGGAATCCCTTAAATATGTTCTTTTTCGAGATGGATAATGTTAAATTTATTAAGGATGATGAGAGTACTAAGATTAGGGACACCTTTTGAGAAGGAAAGCATTGATGGTCTTGTTGTGGTTATTATAAGTACAACAAATAATGGTATGATATTTATACACTAAATTGTAAAAGTTGTATACTAGTGAAAATAGTGAATTAAGATATTCTGGCATCACCTCTAATATAAATGAAGGGACATTTCACTTATGTAGAGGTATTAACTCGTATGATTGTGTAAATATGTCAATCAAGTGCCTTTAAAAATATTCAATTTGATCTATTCACTTTTAACTAAATGCTCATCTTTAAAGATCATTACTCTTCTTGTAGAAATTGTCATTGAGTGTGAATCTTTATCCCTTTATTAGGGTAAATGAGATTGGTTGATGCCTGACAGAATAGTGATTATTCTAAAGGTGGAAGATTGGAGGAGAATTGAGGAGAGAACAAGTTCAAGAAATTAGAAAAAATGAGTAAAAAGCCACGACGATGCCGCCTCTAGAGTTTTTTCCAAAAAAAAAATCTTGTTCAATCAATCAAACTAGTTGTAAACAGCTAAACACGCCTATAAATAGGTTGTAAACCCAAACCCTAACTTGAAAAAATTAAAAATATTTTAAAAACCCTAAAAATAGAAAATTACTATAAATAGTAAAAAAAATAATTTCGAAATAAAGGTCCAAAGTTAGTCGGTATAAGTTTTGCCTGGTACCAAATAAAGGTCTCTGAAAGTGCTTCGATTAGCAATCGACTATGTCTTATTCTGATATCCAAGTCAAAAGTTATAGCCCGTTGAAGTTCGACTCCCCATGTGTCATCTCTACATCAGTCATCCCAAGTTGAAAAGAACTTGCCCTCGAGTTCATAGAAGTATCATCAGCATCCCCCGAACACAGATTCAAATGCTTCACATTAAAAACATCAGAAGTCTTCAAGTGACTCGGAAGGCGTAACCTGTATGCATTATCATTATCTTCTGCAGTATCTCACACCGCCCAATCTTTCGATTTTTCAGTTTATTATAATCGTCAGCCGGGAAACGATCACGAGTCAAAACTGCCCAAACATAATCACCCACATTAAAAAGTACCTAACAATGATGATTGTCAACCCAAGTCTTATACTTGGTATTGCTGTCATGAATAGCCAATTTCACTTGCTCCTAAATGCCCCAAAGATACTCTGACATCTCTTCTGCTTTAGGACAAAATCATCCTATACGAGGAATAGGGGCTAAATCCAACACACCAGATAGGTTGTACCCATAGACAATCTCAAAAGGACTTAAACTCGTGGTCCTATTTCTTGATTGATTATAAGTAAATTTTGCTTGAGGTAATGTTAAATCCCATTGCTTCAGTTTAGTTCTTGTCAGACATCTCAAAAGATTGCCCAAACTCTGATTCACCACCTCAGTCTGACCATCTGTCTAGGGGTGGTAGGCACTACTAAAGTTCAACAGTATTCCTATCTAGTTTCCCCCATAAGCTCTTCTAGAATTGACCGATGAACTTTGTATCACAATCTGAAGTCATAGATCTAGGAACGCCATGTAAACGCACGATCTCCTTGAAATAAGGGTGGTCAATCCAAACAGCATCCATAGTTTTCCTGCAAGCTATAAAATGTACCATCTTAGAAAATTTATCAACCACAACTAGAATAGAATCTGAAGTTCATTGGGTGTGGGGTAGACCCAATACAAAATCCATGTTGAGATCGAACCAAGGAGCTTCAGGAACAGGTAGAGGAGTGTACAAGTCAGTATTTGTCAGAATTCCCTTAGACCGTTGGCAAACATAACATCGGTCTATAAAGTGAACAACATCACTGGTCAACTTGGGCCAATAAAAACCTGTGGATATGAGGGCCAGTGTCTTATCATGACCAAAGTGGCCCTCATTATGACGTTCACTGATAATTTGCTGCCTCAATGAACAATCTGAAATGCACAACTGTAATCCACGAAATAGATAACTATTATGCAAAATAAAATCATGATGGTGACCATCTCATACCTCCTAAAATATCCTCCCAAACGAAAGATCAGTTGAACACATAACTGCAAAAATCTCAAAGCCTGCAACCTTGGTACTCATAGTGGTAAGTAATGAAGAGTGATAGCTCAGGACATCTGCAATGTGGTTCAGGCTCCCTGCTTGGTGTCTCAGTGTAAAAGTGAACTCCTGCAAATGAACCACCCACTTGGCATGCCGCCTACTCAGCTTGTGTTGGCTATTGGTGTACTTCAAGACTTCGTGATTAGTGAACAGAATGAACTTTTTCTGGATGAGGTAGTGACGTCGATGTTTCAAAGATTGAACAATGGCATAGAATTCCAAGTCGTAGGTAGAGTAATTCTTCTTGGATCCGGACAGTTTCTCACTAAAGAAAGTAATGGGGCATCTGGACTGACTCAATACACTCCTAATACCAATACTGGATGCATCACAATTCACCTCAAACAAATGATCAAAATAAGGAAGTGCCAGCACCGGTGCCTTAGTCATCTTCTGCTTTGACTAGTTGAAAACTAGGCTTTTTTAGACCATTTGAAATCACGTCTCTTAAGATACTTTGTAATGGGAGCAATCAGAGTGCTAAAGTTTCTGATGAACCGGCGGTAGAAAGAAGTCAATCCATGGAAACTCCGGACATCATGCAAGGTCCTTGGCTAAGGCCACACCAAGACTGCGTCTAGCTTTGTTAGATCTGTGTGAACACTATCAATAGAGACAATAAAGCCAAGAAAAGATACCGATGTAGTAAAAAAAATACTTTTTCTTATTAACATATAGGCACTCCATCTTCAGCTTTTTAAAAATAGTACGAAGGTGATCAAAGAGTGATGCCCACGTTGGATTGTAGATGAGACTGTCATCAAAGTAGACCACCACAAATTTGCCCATAAAAGGTCATAAGATCTAATGCATAAACATCATGAAAGTACTAGGTGCATTCGACAAACCAAAAGGCATGACCATCCACTCGTATAATCCATGTCGTGTCTTAAATGTCGTCTTCCATTCATCTCCCAGCCTTATCTTAATCTAGTGGTATCCACTTTTAAGGTCTATTTTGGAGAAAACCCTAAAATCGGATAGCTGATCCAACATATCAACCAAGCAAAGAATTGGAAATCTATACTTAATGATAATTTTGTTGATGGCTCGGCTATCAATGCACATACGCCACGAACTATCCTTCTTTGACACTAGTAGGGCAGGAACTTCACAGAGGCTCATACTCTCATGAATATACCCCCTTTCTAATAAGTCCATCACCTGTCACTGCAACTCTTCGGCCTCCTTGGGACTGAGGCGATATGATGGTCGATTGGGTAGATTCGACCCTAGAACGAGATCAATCTAGTGCTGGATATCTCTCATAGACGGTAGTCCAGGAGAAAAATCCTATAGCATCAGCTCGACGAAATATGCTAGTAGTTGTTGTACTTCTGCTGGTAAAGCCACGTTGACAGTCATGGCCTCGCCCCGATAAGGCAGCAAAGCATAAACTACATTTCCAGGCTCCATCTCATCTATAAATTTAGAAATAGAAAGCAAGTTAGTATTCTTGGCTAGTGGAATTGGAGTAGTTCCGTCCCGTTGTGTCGTTAATACAATCTTCTTTCCCTTGATGTGTAGAGTATAGGTATTCTTTCGTCCATCGTGAATAACACTGCGATCATACTGCTAAGGTCGCCCCAACAACATGACATGCATGTATAGCCACCACATCACACCAAGCATTATCAAAATATTTGTTACCAATAGAAAATGATACAAGACATCATCTATCTACTATTACTTCATTATCTTTGTTCAACCACGATAACCTGTATGGCTTCGGATGGTGGTCCATCTTCAATTGTAATTTTTGGACAACCTCATCGGATACAATGTTCTCACAACTGCCGCTATCAATAATCATCTCGCACACTTTATCAGCAACTATGCAAGTAGTGTGGAATATATTAGTTCTCAACCAATCATCTCCCGAGTTTCCCTTTGAAGTGAGTAGACTCTTGCGAACAACTAAAGTTTCATGACCATCGCTATAAAGCACCTCGTCAACTTCATCCTCATCATACACTGGTTCACCAATTGTCTCCTTCTCATCTTCCACGTCTTCTTCGATCAATAAATTTTTATCTTTCTGATTAACAGGAGCAGGAGGAGATATCCTACATTTGTTGTCTCTGTGACCCTGTTCACCATAACGATAACATCTAGTAGATTTAGAATTAACCTATGATGGCTGCTATTGTGATTGTTGTTGTGAAGGACGTGAATCATGAGGGTGGGATCGACTGTTTTGGTCACCTCTAACCATTGACTTTCGGTTGTGTTATTTTTCAACGGCTAGTGCATGTTGGTAGACCTCTGAAATGGTCTACAATGAATGAAGACTGAGGGCATCCTGCAAGGGTTGGCGCAATCCCCCAAGTAAGTATCGTGCCACCATCTGTTCCTCTATCTTCGATAAGTCATTTCATGCAATCAACTGGTAAAACTCCTCCATATAATTATCGATCGATCTTGCACCCTACCATAACATGTGAAGTCATTGAAATAGAGTTTGGGTGTAGCTAAAAGGAAGGAAGTGAGCTCTCATCTTCTTCTTCTTCTTCATCTTCTCTTAGTCGGTAATCTTAGTCTTGCCTTGTTTCTCTCGTGAGCGTCGTAGCTGTTACCACCATACGGATGCTTGGTCCTTGAGTCGGATGGCAACCAACTTTACTTTCATCCGATTGGACACCTCCTTGTAATCAAAAAGTCTTTCTATTTCGTTGAGTCATTCAATGAATCCTTCTACTTGTAAGGTTCTTGAAAACTCAGGTAGGTCAACTTGAAAATCAAAGTTTACATACTGTTTCTCTTAACTTTGACGCTCCAATACCCTATCGTGGTGGTGGTAAGGGTTGTCGAAGATGGATGCGGAATCACGGTCATAGCTCCTTCGATCTTCAAAATCTCGTATCGTCAAACGATGGACTAATTCTGCAACTTGCCTCCGTAAATCCTCAATCATCACATCTTGAACAGTACGATCACGTTTTCCTCCATCGGAACTTGATTATTGCGACTGCGACCGCCACGACTATGACCACAACGACCTTCCATTGAATCTGATGCACTTTGATACCAACTGACGCTGGCCAGAATAGTGATTATTCTAGAGGTAGAAGATTGGAGGAGAATTGGGGAGAGAACAAATTCGAAAAATTGAGAAAAACGAGTAGAAAGTCACGACGACACCGCCTCTAAGATTTTTTATTCAATCAACCAAACTAGTTGTAAACGGCTAAACACGCCTATAAATAGATTGTAAACTCAAATTCTAACTTGAAAAAGTCAAAAATATTAAAAAACCCCTAAAAATAAAAATTATTATAAATAATAAAAAATAAGTTCAGAATTGCAGACGGAGCACTAAACGATGTCGGATAGGTCCGAAAGTGAGTCGATATGAGTTTTATCCGATACTGAATAAAAATCTTTGAAAAAATTTTGATTAATAATTGATCATGTCTGGTTCTGACATCAGAGTTAAAAATTATAATCTATTACTGTTGGACTCTCCAAACTTCATCCCCTGCATCATTGGTGCTCATATTTGTTGTTGTGTTTGCCCCCCGAATTTCAACTTTGTTGGTTGATATTTAAGTTTTCAATCCGCTTAACCACGTCATCTGTTGCTTCCAAAAGTTTTAAATTGCCCAAAAAAAAAATCCCAATCCAAAGCATAAATGGGCAGTTGGATGCACAAAGTTTCTATAAATAAAAATTCCTGAAAAAAAACAAATCAGATCTTGTACAGGTTGTTTTTACCATTCAAATTTCTGATCTTAAAGTCAACTTTATCTTTCGTCAGAACTCTCCGCATCCCAACCCAAAACATAAATAAATAAAATCTATATGTTTTTTTAACGACAGATTTCGGAAGCAGCCGTGTCTTCGATTCTTGGAACGGACGGCGTTCGCTGCCTGGTGATGATAATTCACTCGTGGTTTGCAGAGCTGGCGTCTCTCTAAAGTCGGCCACCGGCAGGAAAAAAAAAAGTGAAGAAATTCGTATAAAAACAAGAGAAACGATGAGAGATTCCATGGAATTAATGGACAACAATCGAGCTTTCACCTTATGGATCTGCTGATTTCTACTTCAGCTGCGGTAGTAAACGACTTTCCGGTGTTTCGCCATGATCGCGAGAGCTCTGTTCCTTGTCTACCTGCTCGTTGCTGTCTTCTTCTCCGCCTCCTTCGCCGGCGACACCTTAATCCCCAGCCAGCCCCTCCTTGACGTCGCTGACGCGACCTTGGTCTCCGCCGGAGAGACCTTCGAGCTCGGCTTCTTCAGCCCCGATGCCGGCTCCACCAACCGCTACCTTGGGATATGGTACCATAGCTTGTCTCCCCGAACCGTGGTTTGGGTCGCCAACCGGGAGAGGCCAGTCGCCGGCCGCACCGGCCAGCTTTCCCTTTCCCCGAACGGCACGCTCCTCGTCACCGACGGCGGCAACTCTTCGACCGCCGTCTGGTCGTCATCGTCCGGCTCGCCCGCCCTCGCTAGCCCCGTCGCGCGGCTTCTCGACACTGGAAACTTCGTCGTCGTGGAGGAGGTGACCTCCAGCTCGCCGGCGTGGGAGAGCTTCGGCTTCCCCACTGACACGCTCCTCCCGGGCATGCAGCTGGGGATCAACACAACGAGCGGGCGCAGGACCAACATCACGTCGTGGAGGAGCGCCACCGACCCGGCCTCCGGCGACTACACCCTTAACATCGACTGGCACGGCGTTCCCCAGGAAGTACTCTGGCGCGCAGGGCAGAAGTACTGGCGTGCGGGGCCGTGGAACGGCCTCTACATCACCGGCGCGCCGCAGATGGACACCGAGAACCTGGTGCACTACCAGCTGAGCGTTGACTCTCGCGAGTTCATCCTCGCCTACACCGTTGGCAGCCCGTCGGTGACCGTGAGGATAACCGTCAATTCCTCCGGGCTGAATGAGATCCTCACGTGGGTGGACGAGCGGCAGGGATGGAACGTGCGCGGTTACGTGCCGCTGGATCCCTGCGACAACTACGCCCGCTGCGGCGCCAACGGCGTCTGCTTCCCCAACCTGACGCCGCTGTGCCAGTGCCTGCCGAAATTCCACCCCGCTAATCCCAGGAACTGGGATCTCTTCCGCGATTGGTCCGGCGGCTGCGTGCGGGACACGGAGTTGGACTGCCGGAACGCCACTGACGGTTTCATCAAGCAAACCGGGCTGAAGTTGCCAGACACCTCGACGGCGGCGGTGGACCAGAGCCTGAGCACTCTGGACGACTGCCGGAGTTGGTGCTTGAGCAACTGTTCCTGCACGGCCTATTCCAGGGCCAACGTCAGCGGCGCCGGCAGCGGATGCATCATCTGGACCTCGCCGCCGACGGACATGAAGTTCTTCCCCGACAGCGGAACCGGGCAGGACCTCTACGTCCGCCTGGCGGCCGCCGACGTGATTGCCCGTGAGCAGAGAAGCCTTCCCTCCCTTCTCATTCTCATCCATATCGCCGGTTAATTCATACTTCAAATCTCTGATTTGCAGTCTCAGAATCCAACCACTCGAATCGAAATCATCTGGGAACAATTATAGGCACCTCTTGCGCAGCAATTTTCCTCCTCGCCTGCGTTTTGATCCTATGGAAGATGAGAAGAAGTAACAAACACACACCCACACACACTTTTTCCTATCTTCACTCTGTTCTTAGTCGATCCTATCAACAAGATCGCTTTTGTTTGACAGAGCACCACGTTCCTGAAGAAGCAGCAGAAGGAGAAGACCTCGACCTACCTCTGTTCGATCTCAAATCAGTCGAAGATGCCACCGAGAACTTCTCCATATCCAACAAACTTGGAGAGGGAGGATTTGGCCCTGTTTACAGGGTATGCTAAAACCTTTATCATTTTGCAGTTTCAGCATTTACATTCCAACTAGCCCTGTTTACAGGCATTTTTTGTATGTGTTCGTTGATTGCAGGGTAAATTGAGTGAGGATCTAGAGATAGCAGTCAAGAGGCTTTCCGAGACATCGACCCAGGGAGTCAATGAGTTCAAGAACGAGGTCATGTCTATCGCCAAGCTACAACACCGGAATCTTGTTAGGCTTCTTGGCTGTTGCATTCAGTCTGGGGAAAGAATGCTGATCTACGAGTATATGCCCAATGGAAGCTTAGATACTTTCTTATTTGGTTAGTCTTCCTCTTTTGAGTAATATGGTGATCTTTCCACGAAGCTAACTACTAGTTTTTGATAATTGAGCAGATAAGGATAAGCGTGCACTAGCTGATTGGAAAACTCGGTACAATATAATAGTAGGAATTGCTCGAGGTCTTCTTTATCTTCATCATGATTCTAGATATAGAATCGTCCATAGAGATCTAAAGGCGAGCAATATCCTTCTTGATAAAGATATGAATCCCAAAATTTCAGATTTTGGCATGGCAAGAATATTTGGTGGTGATGAAACAATGAGGAATACCACTAGGGTCGTAGGAACATAGTGAGTATTTCACAAATTTTATAAAATGTTTGCATGCAATATAATTATTAGAATGTTTGCTAATCAACTTTTGTCCTTCGATGCAGTGGATATATGTCGCCTGAATATGCGATGGATGGAATATTCTCAATAAAGTCGGATGTATTTAGCTTTGGTGTTCTTGTGCTTGAGATTGTAAGTGGTAGAAAGAATCGAGGAGCTTATCAATCTATCCACCACAAAAATCTTGTAGGGCATGTAAGTGAAACAAAATTTCATTATAAGATCAAAAAATTGCTTTACTTCATAACACTTTCACATTACTTCTATGATTATTTTCAGATGTGGAGCCTGTGGAAAGAAAACAAAAGCTTAGAATTAGTTGACGAATCCATTGCTCAATCATTCTTCATCGATGAAGTTTTGAGATGTATAAAAGTTGGTCTTTTATGTGTTCAAGAACAGCCAGAAGATAGACCAACAATGTCATCCGTGCTGCTAATGCTGAATAGTAATAGTTCTCTACTGCCGGAACCCAAGCCTCCTGGCTTCGTCATCACAAAGGAGCTTTCTGAAACCGAAGCATCAACAAGTAAGGGTGACGGGTTATCTAGGAATCATGTGTCCGTTACAATATTGGAAGGTAGATAAAAGTTCTTATACATACTCTAATAGTTTTGCTGAGTTTTGAGATAAACATTCTTAGGACTTTGAATGCAAAGCAAACTTATGCTGTTTACTGAGAAGATTCTGTAAGTATACTGATTAAAGGGGACAAGAAGAGAGAGCCATAATGGAGAGAATTGGATTGGAGAGAATCTTTGCATTGGAAAGTGAGTCACTGTAAACAAATCCACATGACAATAAGATTGGAGAAAAGTTTATATCATTGACACACTAAAATCTCAAACAATCCTACTATCAAACAGTTTGTTGTGCCTTTCTTGCCAAATTTTCAAGAGTAAATATCTTATAGAGGCTTATGCCTGTCTTTGGAAGTGTAACCTCGCATAGTCACTCAATAATTGAAGTGTAAGATAAATATCCTGTAGAGAACAAAAAAGCATTACGAGTTGTCAAAACAATAGCACTCACCTAGCTATCTGTTTTTAGTCTGCTACATGTGCTAATACTTGCTACACTAAGTTCTTACTACTATCTTAGTAGCCGAGTTCAGAAACAAAGCTTGCACGTAGCAAAATAACAAATCTACTTGCCTTAGCTCTTCTAATAATCTAATAACAAACATTAAAGATTCTTTAACCATACCTAGTACATTTGGTATCACATTTCTTCTACTTCGATTATTAACTATCGACCTTCTAAGATTGTGGTTGATACTTGATTTGAAGTTGTGTACTGCATGGTACTTGATAAATTGCCTTTCCATATATTTCTTGAACCAACAAAACCTGGTTGACTAGGTTCATGCAGCAATTCATTGTCACTTCCTAACATTAATAGTATCGATGCCATGGTTGGTCTGTCCCTAGGCCTCTCTTGTACACATAAGAGACCGATACTTATGCATTTCATGGCTTCTTCGGTAGAAAATGAAGTGTTAGGGGGCATTTGGTTTGGTCATTTTTTGTTTTTATTTTTTTATTTTCTAGAAGTTATTGGCTTTGTGTTTTCAATCTCATTTTCTAAAAAATAAGAAGTCCTCAGAAAATGATAAAATATCTCCATATCTGAAAATCATGTTGAAAAATAGAAAATACAATTATGGTCACGATTATTTTAATTAAATAATTTATTAAATTAATAAATATAATTTGATAATTTAATTTTAATAAAATAATTCATTAAAAATAATAATTTTAATAAAATAATTTATTAAATTAATAAATATAATTTTTTAATTTTATCTTTTAAAATTTAAAATAGATTTATATATATTTTAATAAAATAATTTATTAAAATAATTATATCAATAAAATAATTCATTAAATTAATAAATATAATTCCTTAATTTTATTTTTTTAATTTAAAACAAATTTATATTTATTTTAACAAAATAATTTATTAAAATAATTATTTTATTAAAATAATTAGTTAAATTAATAAATATAATTTGATAATTTTATTTTAATAAAATAATTCATTAAAAATAATTATTTAAATAAAATAATTCATTAAATTAATAAATATAATCTGTTAATTTTTTTTAAAATTTAAAATAAAATTATATATTAATAAAATAATTATTTTATTCATTAAATTAATAAATTTAATTCTTTAATTTTTTTTAGATTTAAAATAAATTTATATTTATTTTAATAAGTTCTTTCTCTTTTTTTGAAAATCTTTCGACGGTGAAAAAATCTCTTACAAACTTAGATAAATAACAAGTACAAAAATAATTAAAATTATATTATAATAAAGAATTCAAACAAATTGACGATCCAATCTGGGAGTCTTGAATGCGCTCCTGTCACTTCCCGGATTGTATAAGTAAAGTTTGAGAACTAAGAGCAAACAAGGAACGATGGCTTTGATTGTGAGTCGGTGAATAATCCTTGAGCCTTCACCTTCCTTTTATAGAGCATGATTGCCACTTTTCCGGTTAATTGGAAGCTTTTCGATTGACCAAAATTTAGTCATACTTCATTTGAAGATCGAATTATGCGAACTCAACCTTATCAAGGGGTTTCGATTGATTTGACCAACTTGGGTCCGATCGCTCGGACTTGACCTTGTCGCCTCGACCAATTCCAGTAGATCGGACTTGGTTCGGTATCTGGACATGTTTCGGTCTTTTAAGTGTTCGTTTAGCTCCTAAATCTACAAGACAAACATGCAAATAATATACAAAATATACAAATATGCAACCTGCTTGGAGTTTACTTCTCTAAGTTTTTCCTATTCCTAGGTCAATGTAGACTTGTTAGGACTTCTCACTTGCCTAGGTCAACCTTGACCTATCAAGATTTCTCACTAAACTGTTAAACATTTGATCACCCTTGATCTGGGCTTCTCACTAACTTGGTTAACTTTGACCAAATTTCATTAAACATATTGCTCAAATAAACATCAAAATTCTAGAGGTCGATTGTACCAGCAAAAACCTCAACGTTCCTTTTGCTCTTACGATTTCAATTAAAAATATCGGATTTCATTGAAAAGGTTTCATTCTTGATTGCGAGGAATGATTCACCAGCGTGGGGTGTAACCAATATGATTTCAAGAGGTGCGACCAACAGGGATTCCAACCAAGCGAGGAAGAAACACAACAAGGCAGAGTGCATGGAGGTGGAAGAAGCATGCCATTGCCCAAGGCCAGTCCTAGGGGTTGGGCCTCAAGATCTAGAGGAGTTGACCTTGCCCCACAACGATGCTCTGGTGATTCAAACCAGAATGGCCAATTTTGAGGTAGCTTGGGTTTTCATAGATGCCAGGGGTTCTATCAATATCCTTTTTCTAATGATTTTGGAGAAGATGAGGATGCAAGTAGGAGACTTGCAGGTGGTGAAAACTCAACTTTATGATTTTTCAAGACACTCTATTCAACCGCTCGGGCAAATCAAATTGCTAATCTCTCTCAGGGAGGAGCCCAAATGGTAAATTATCATGGCTACTTTCACTGTAGTGGACACCCCTTGTGCATACAATATCATCCTCGATCGACCAACCCTTAGCACTTTTGAGGTAGTGACATCTCCCTACCATCAAAAAATATAGTTCTCCATAGGAACTGAGGTGGGTGAAGTTTGTGGGGGCCAACAAGCTTTAAGGAAGTATTATGTGGAGAGCATACGTGTCGACCAGACGAGAACCTGCACGGGAAGCTCAAGAGATGGGTCTATGTCAACAGCAGAAGAAGTTTGTATGGTTTATAAAGGTGTCCCAAGTTCTATTCAGTTAAAAGAGACAGAGATGCTAATAGTTGTACCTAACCAGCCAAAGAGGGTTACCCATGTATCCAAGGAGTTGGAGCCCTGATGAGTTAGGATTTTATGATTTTAATCGATTCAATTTTGAACTTTTACATGAAAATAAATTATGAAATGAATCGATTTGATTTTAATTGTCCTATATTGCATAATCTGAAGCTTGATTATAATTTTCATGATTTACTGGTAATTTTTGCATTAATTAGATTTTAATTGATTTTAGGGCTCAAATCGAATCAAACTCGAGCTCAATCGCGATCAAATCAAGCCAAGTCAAGCCAATTTACCCAAATTGATCAAACCAACATGGAGGACATGACCTAAATCAAGCCCGATCAAGATCCCTCAAATTTTTGGAAACCCTAAGCTGCCCTAGAGCCTAGATCAAGTTCTGACCGCTGGATTCTAAGATCAACGGCTGAGATTGCTTGATTAATGAAGGGTATATAAGCCGCAACCTTCGGGATGAACAGTGGCTCGCTGACACTGTTCATCGTCTCCCCCGCCGAAGCTGCCCTGCTCGGCGACGTACCAAACGGCGAAGTCCCTTCCACCCAAACCAATTCCGTTGCAATCCTTGTTCCCTGAGGAGTCTAAAATCAGTCGATTGGGTATATTCCGGCTGCGGAGGAGGCGCGACGGCGAGGGTTTCGTCGGCAGCATCAAGCTCTGTTTTCGCAATTTCCGGCCATTCTCAGCTCGATCCGAAGCCGCGATCCTCTGGGGGTTCTCGGAGGGTCGTGTAGTAATCCTAGATCATCAGAAGAGTGACTGGGACAAGTGAAGACGAGTACTCCGATTGTCCAGCTCGAAATCGGCTCATGCAAGGTTCTGTTCGTGCTCGGAGAGGGTTTTTCCGGGTTAACCAGAGTGCTGGCAGCGAGAACAACCACTAGATGACCATGTTGAGGACTCCAAATGGATCAGTGAAGCTGGTTTGACACCCATCTGAGGAGAACAATCGGAAGAGGGGAAGGATGGATGATTTACTGCTTTAGTTTTTGAATGCTGCAGTTCTGATAACTTTCGTTTCTGATTTCTGAATTGTATCAGTTTAACTTCAAATTTGATGTTGTGTTCAAATCAAACTCCGTTAATTTAGTTATTAATTAGTGTTTAGTCTTGGTTTGGATTCAGATTTACCATAACTTAGCTCAAACTCTTCTTGCCAACGAATCTGATAATCTGAATTGTTAGCACTGTTTCGTGCCAAATCTGTCTTGTGTATCAGTTTGTTGGGGTTTTACAGCTTAAGGATGGGTGTTGATGTTAGTTTAGTGAATTCGGTTAGTTAATTGTTGTTAGGATTGTTTAAGCCTTGTTGCCAAATTTTTGAAAACCTAAACTTACTGTTCCGTGCCAAATTTATCAGATTGATCTTAATTAGCTTAGGTGCATTTGTTAGCTAATTTCATTGGTTAAATGCATTGCATTAGGGATGATCAGTTTCATTGTTAGATGGTTTAGTTTTGTTTCTTGATTTCAAATTGATTTGTATGCTTAGGTTAGATTGATACTTAGGTTTATTTGTTGTTTCCATTGCATTTCATTACTTCCTTACGTTTTGCTCTTGCATTTCCTTTCAAAATCTCAAAACTCCCCATTTTTATAGAAAACCCCAAAAGATACGACACCAAGCTCAATTCATGCAACTTTCTACTAGCTTTGGAAAAAACACGACTCGAGGCCCCTATACTTCATTTATTTGAATTTATTATGGGTTTTCGATATTAAAAATTAATTTGCAACCCTACTCGTGACACATAGCAATCTAGGGTTGTCAAGCCCAAGCTGAGGAAGATGCTAATTGTTTGTCTAATTAGGAATTAGGATATCTTTGTGTGGTCTCCTAGTGATTTGATGGGAATCCGATCAAGTGTAATGGAACATCAACTACACCTTCTCCCTACTGCTCGTCTCGTAAAGCAGAAAAGAAGAAATTTTGGCCTTGAGAAA
>NC_133863.1:21172808-21217608 GCF_044706935.1 Curcuma longa
TCAGTGGGTATAAGAAGAAGTGCATGAAAAAGTATCAACAGGAATGACTAAGTGGCAGACCAAATAAATATGTATAGAAGAAGTAAACACTAGACAACAAGTAATAAGTGTCAACAGATAGCGAAAGTCATGGTAATCGAACATGGCATATCAACTGATGAATAAATGAGAGGAATATAGTGCACAGGTATAGGTATCAGGTACATATGATCATGTATGTAATGTCATCCAAATGCAACAATCATAGCAAATATGTGCAACACACGTAAACATATGAGTAAATTAAACTATATAATAATCCTACCAACGAATGCATGTAAAAACACGCGGCAACCATCGCAAACAAATGCAAGTCTCTGTCCGCACTCTGCTTTCCCCAGTCACTCTCCCAGAGCTCAGTGAACTGAGGGGCCAGACAAGACATACTGCACAAACTCCAACAACTGAACCACCACTAATCTAGTGGGGAGCGGCAGTGTAACAGGAGGGCTATATAGCCAGTTCTGGTGGCACCCACCAATAGTGTACATATGCTCTCGCCATTGAATCTCACCACAACATAGTGACGGCCAAGAGCCAACAAGAACAGCGAACAATGCTTTCCACAACAACTATTACTAAGTATGGATGTATGATGATTATCCCAACATGTAATAACTACGATGAATCAGTATGTTCAACAGGAGTTAAGAGGAGTCAACATGGTCAATAGTATAACAGTTAAGATTTCCCTACAGTAGATAGGTCAATTGAAGGTCATACTACAGGTATCAAGCACCGAATACTACGAGTATCAGCATAATGAGTTTTACAGATAACTAGAGTATCAACATAGCAAAGGTAGATTCTCATAAGGTCAAACAGCAAGTTCAACCATGGATATCAACGGTATCATTTAAATAACTACGTCAAATACAGGAAGGGCAATAGAGTAGATAAAACTGAAATAAGACATGCACTGAAAATGGACATGTATTGACCAGATACAGGGTACCCACCTGAATCGATGAACGTCGATAAAGAACCTTCAAATACGAAACTCCGTATAAGCAAGAACAAGTCAACGTCCTACAATTTACAACTTAACACACTAAATACATTATTGTATTATAATAAAGTACATTCTAACTTAATATTTAGGTTGATCCACCCCTCCCCTTAACTATCACCTATTAATTAGTTAATCCAACTAACTAATAATTAAATCTGTAGTAAACTAATTGCTTAATTACATTTTAAATCATCCAGTTCAAATTCTAAAACAACTCCAACTAACTTCCTATTAACTCCCGTTAATACAACTCGGTTATTTTAATGTAAGCTAACCCCATGGCTATCTTGTGAGGAAGATAATCGAAAATTTACAATTTACAACTACTAGGGGAGCTATTAATTACTAACTCAATTAATACATAATTGATATGTTCTAATCAATTATTAATCTAATTAATACTTCAATTAACCCTCCCAAATTAAACTTAAATAATTATCGAATAAGCAGATTAACCCTAAATATTAATTTGATTAAACTTAATCAATTAACTACTCATTACTTATCTAACTTAATGAGGTGGTTACCAAACTAATTAATCAATGAACTAATTAAAGGAATTAATTACTAACTATCAACTAATTAACAACCATTAAACTGATTACTAATCCAATTAAACTAGATTAATTATCTTAATTAATCACATATCATTTGTTTAAGCCCTAATTAATCAACTAATCGTAATCAAATAAATCACTCAATAAACCTTTACTAATTTACCTCGGCCGGCAATAGGGTTGAGGAGGGGATCGACGGCGCGGGAGGCATGGTGCTAGTCAGCGGGGACAACGGCGGCTCTGGCAGAGCTCCGCGTTCTTCTTCACGCGGTGGCAGCAAGTGATTTAGCGGTCAAGTGGCTCTGTGACATATAAAGGGTGGCGGGCGGTCCGTGTGGCGTCAGGCAGGAGAGATCAAATCAAGAGAAGAGGAGGAGTGAACGGCTAGGGCTTCGCCTCTTGCTTCTCCGGCGGATGGCGAAGGGCGCGATGGCGGTCGGGCAGCGGCTGGCTTGATTGTTTCCACGCGATGACAACAAAACCGGCGGTGGACGCGGTCAACAGGCACGCGATCGTGGTTCACGCGGGAGGAAAAAGACGCAGTTATAACGAGGAGTGCATAGTAGTTTTAAATTGGGGTTAAGATTTGGGTTAAACCGGATTAAGTTTATTAAACTAAACCCGATTAAATTTTTGATTCGCTTGGTTCACTAGCCAAACGATCTTTGATTTGACCTAAACTAATTTTGTTGAGTTCGTCTTCGCAAGACGAATCTTTTCATCCATTTTATTTTACCAAAACCTCTTCCAGCACGAATCAAATCAAATTGGTTCATTTGATTCCAACTGATCCACTAAAATAAAACGAAATAAAAGTAAGAATAAAATAAAATAAAATCAAAATTCTTGGTATCTTACAGTCTAGTACTCTGGTATATAACTCTAGTATAAAATTAGGTTCATAGTTAACACCTTTTAATTTTTATCCTTTTTCTTTTGATCTCTATCATCTCACATTTTATCTTTTTCATCAATTATCATAACTGTTACATTCTTTGTATGTATTTTCTCGATTGGTCTAAACGACCGACTCAAGTCAAATTAAAGTTTATCCATTTATTCAGGTATTATCGTAAGGTTGACATGTAAAGGATAAGTATCAACAGGTAAAGGTTAAGTATCAAGAGGATGAAATATTAACAGTGAGGAATATAACAAATCAAGCAATGTAAAGACATGTATCAACGATAGAGTAAGCCAGAATATCCATTTAAATTTTGAAAACACCCTTTCCCATTTTAATTCTCTAGACGAACCCATGCGTGAATAGGAAAATTAAATCAATTGATTACCCTTTAATGATTTAATTATTTTAACCCTTCTCAGTATTTTAAAGATCATTTTAATTTTCCTTTAAACCATTATAACATATATCATATATATAGATTTAATTTTTATTTATTCATGCATAGGAAAAATTATACGAGTCCAAGGATAGGATGTACCCCGCCTAACAATGGAAAAATGTGGGCCACCTGTTGACCAAACCGTCGCACTACGAATCTTTCCGTACCAATCAAGGTCCTGAAATTTACAAATACAACACTACTAAATATTATATTAATTTCCATCAAGGAAAATCCTAATTGATTCTAAGGTTAATCTAACTCAATTAAACTCTCGTTAACTCAAGTTAACCATATTCCAAATCAACTCATCATTTATTAATCCATTGACTAATCAAATTAACCTATATAATTAATCCCTCTTTAATTACATCTTAATCACTTATTTAATTAGTTTTTAATCAATTAAACTAATAATTAAATTTGTAATAAACTAATTACTTAATTACATTAATTAAATTGATTAATAAACTAAATTACATAATTAAAGTAATTAATTACTAATTATTAACTAATTAACTTATTATTAAACTGATTAATATGTAATTAAACCGATTAATAATCTAATTAAACTAGATTAATTATCTTAATTAATCAAATATCATTGTTTAATCAAACAATCCTTAATTAATTAACTAACCTTAATTACTTCCATCAAATTTCCATGCCAACGAAAGGAAATGGAGGAGAGGGAAAGAACGAAGGTGAAATCCTAGCCAAAGAAATTGACTTACCTTGTTTGCCTTCGGGGCTGATTCGAACGATCTCGACTATCGTAGGCACAGTGGTTTGGCCGACAGCAACGTCAGTGGGGACGCTCCTTCTTCATACGAACAGTAGGCGACGTCGGATCGTGGCAAGAGACGATCGAGTGTCAGCTGGATGGGGAAAGCAGCGTCAGACAGCGGGTGGTTGCAGGCGAGGCACGGCGGCGGCGGAGAGGCGTCTCGACGATAACGCAGACGGCGTCGGGCGGTGCAGAGGCCGATCGCGAGAGGTTTATTGGGAGAGAAGCTTGGTTGCTAGGTTTTGGTCTCACCCTCCTCTTATATCTCTCGTCAGCGCGAGAAAATCGACTACGAATTCGGTCATCGGGCGTGCGAGGGTCACGGGTCGCGTGCGGAAGGAGCAGATATGGCCGTCACGAGTCACGCAGAAGAGAAGGAGGCAGCGGCCAGTTATAACGAGGAGTGCACAGTACTTTTAAATCGGGGTTAAGATTTGGCTAAACTGGATTAAGTTTATTGTAATCATTAAACTTAATCCGATTAAATTTTGGTTCGCTTGGTTCATTAACCAAACAATCTCCGATTTGACTCAAACCAGTTTTGTTTGATTTGTCTTCCTAAGACAAAACTTTTCATCTATTCCTTTTTGCCAAAACTTTCTTCCATCATGAATCAAACCAAATTGGTTCAATTTGGTTCAAAACTGATTCACTAATAAAATAATAATAATAATAAATAAATAATAATAATAATAAACACTACAACAAAAATGACTTTCCGCAGCGCGCAAATATGCTATCCGCAGCGCACATCGCACGCTGCACAGTTGCAAGCTGTTAAAAGTCATTAGGCATCCGCAGCGCACAATGCACGCCGCGGATGATCACATCTGCAGCGCACAATGCGCGCTGCGGATGTGAGCTTCCGCAGCGCGCAATGCGCGCCGTGATCATCCGCGGCGTGCATTTCGCGCTACGGATGCGAGCTTCCACAACGCGCAATGTACGCTGCGGATGTGATCAATCGCAGTGCGCAATATGCGCTGTGAATAAAATAAAATAATTAAACCATTTAAATCACAATTATAAATTCAAAGCTCAAATAATTAATAACATAAATACCACACACAAATACCATATAAAATTACACATTTATAATCCAACAATTATATATAACATTCACATCTGTTTTGATAAGCTTACAAGACTTTGTTATCTTGAACATAAAGAAAAACAGAAAATACATGAGGTTATGTGTATATATATGTGCTGATACTTAGCACATATATACTTGTTGACTGGAAGAGCTTTCTTGCTGATGAATCTATCCTTGTTGATGAATCTCTACGAAAATACAGAGTCTCTGCGAAGGAACATCTTGCTGATGAATCTATCCTTGTTGACTGGAAGAGCTTTCTTCTTCCCCTTGCTCGTCTTGGGTATCTGTGATCAGGGTAAAGTTGTAATACGTCGGTCCACATCTCCCTAACATTTTCGAGGACCATGTTGCAGTGGCGATCAAATGCTCTAACTTGACCAAGTAGTTTCTTGTTGTTCCTGCAATTAACTTGAAGACCTCATCAGCAAACATTTCGTAATTTAGATGTAGTGGATGCAAGCAAGCATGTGAGACTAAACAAATGCATGTAGTATCCTATAGAATTTTATGGCTCATATTGTTGCCGAAGCATCTTCTGAATGCCTACACTAGCAACTTTTTGTCATCAATCAATGGTACATTCAGAATATTTGAATGAGTTTACTGGACAGAACTATTTAAATCACAGATGCAGCTTGTGACATATCTCCCATTACACAAGTATGAGAATATTCATTTTTTGATCCACTTGGTCCTCAAAGTAAATATTTATTTAACCTGTTCCAGCAAACTAAAAAAAGGCACTTTTTGTGGGTATAATGCAAGTATTCAGAAGGAAAACAAACAAATATACAATTATGGTCACATCAATAATGAACCTTAAAGATTTAAATTTATGAAGAATAAAACACAAGATAAGATGCACATTAATTTTTTACTTGGTTTATAACATTTTAGGATTGCTACGTCTAAGACATGGAATGCCGTTATTAATTTCTTTCTCTTTTTGGAAAATCTTTCGACAGTGAAAAAATCTCTTACAAACTTAGATAAAAAACAAGTACAAAAATAATTAAAATTACAATATAATAAAGAATACAAACAAATTGACGATCCAATCTGGGAGTCTTGAATGCGCTCCTAGCACTTCCCGGATTGTATAAGCAAAGTTTGAGAACTAAGAGCAAACAAGGAACGATGGCTTTGATTGTGAGTCAGTGAATAATCTTTGAGCCTTCATCTTCCTTTTGTAGAGCATGATTGTCACTTTTCCGGTTAATTGGAAGCCTTTTCGATTAACCAAAATTTAATCATACTTCATTTGAAGATCGAATTATGCAAACTCAACCTTATCAAGGGGTTTCAATTGATTTGACCAACTTGGGTCTGATCGGTCGGACTTGACCTTGTTGCCTCGACCAATTCGAGTAGATCGGACTTGGTTCGGTCTCTGGACATGTTTCAGTCTTTTAAGTGTTCGTTTAGCTCCCACTTCCTACAAAACAAACATGCAAATAATATACAAAATATACAAACATGCAACTTGCTTGGAGTTTACTTCTCTAAGTTTTTCCTTTTCCTAGGTCAATGTAGACTTGTTAGGGCTTCTCACTTGCCTAGGTCAACCTTGACCTATCAAGACTTCTCACTAAACTGTTAAATATTTGATCACCCTTGATCTAAGCTTCTCACTAACTTGGTTAACTTTGACCAAATTTCATTAAACATATTGCTCAAATAAACATCAAAATTCTAGAGGTCGATTGCACCAGCAAAAACCTCAACGTTCCTTTTGCTCTTACGATTTCAATTAAAAATATTGGATTTCATTGAAAAGGTTTCATTCTTGATTGCGAGGAATGATTCACCAACGTGGGGTGTAACCAATATGATTTCAAGAGGTGCGACTAACAGGGATTCCAACCAAGCGAGGAAGAAACACAACAAGGCAGAGTGCATGGAGGTCGAAGAAGCATGCCATTACCCAAGGCCAGTCCTAGGGGTTGGGCCTCAAGATCTAGAGGAGTTGACCTTGCCCCACAACGATGCTCTGGTGATTCAAACCAGAATGGCCAATTTTGAGATAGCTTGGGTTTTCATAGACGCCAGGAGTTCTATCAATATCCTTTTTCTAATGATTCTGGAGAAGATGAGGATGCAAGTAGTGTTGGGTTGCAAGGGTGAAAACATAGTCCCACATCTAAAGCACATGGAAAAGATCATGTGTTTAAAAGGATGAAAGATATCTCCATTGATATGAGGCCTTTTGGGGAGAGCCCAAGAACAAAGTCATGAGGGCTTAGACCCAAAGTAGACAATATCATGCCATTGTGGAGATACGAACATCCTTTTGGACCCAACAAGTGGTATCAGAGCGAGACCGCTCTTCACCGGACTAACCGCCGGATGAGCCATGATCTAGATCTAACCATGTGGTTTGAACCTTCAACAAAAAGAAGTGGGTGCTCCCGTGTCTGAATCAAGAGGACCAGACACCAGGTGAGAAGTCCTAGTAGGTCGGGTGGACCGAGGGGCAAAAAGTCCTAGTTGCGGCTAGGTGGAAGTCCTAGTAGGTCAGGTGGACCGAGGGGCAAAAAGTCCTAGTGGGTCAAAAATTTAGACCAGAGGGCCTGTGGTCCTTTGTTTGAGGGGGGGATTGTTGGGTTGCAAGGGTGCAAACATAGTCCCACATCTAAAGCACATGGAAAAGATCATAGGTTTAAAAGGATGAAAGATATCTCCATTGATATGAGGCCTTTTGGGGAGAGCCCAAGAACAAAGTCATGAGGGCTTAGGCCCAAAGTGGACAATATCATGTCATTGTGGAGATATAAACATCCTTTTGAACCCAACAAGTAGGAGACTTGCAGGTGGTGAAAACTCAACTTTATGATTTTTCAAGACACTCTATTCAGCCGCTCGGGCAAATCAAACTGCTAATCTCTCTCAGGGAGGAGCCCAAACGGTAAATTATCATGGCTACTTTCACTGTAGTGGACACCCCTTGTGCATACAATATCATCCTCGGTCGACCAGCCCTTAGCACTTTTGAAGTAGTGACATCTCCCTACCATCAAAAAATATAGTTCTCCATAGGAACTGAGGTGGGTGAAGTTTGTGGGGGCCAACAAGCTTTAAGGAAGTATTATGTGGAGAGCATACGTGTTGACCAGACGAGAACCTGCACGGGAAGCTCAAGAGATGGGTCTATGTCAACAGTAGAAGAAGTTTGTATGGTTTATAAAGGTGTCCCAAGTTCTATTCAGTTAAAAAAGACAGAGATGCTAATAGTTGTACCTAACCAGCCAGAGAGGGGTACCCATGTATCCAAGGAGTTGGAGCCCAAGCTGAGGAAGATGCTAATTGTTTGTCTAATTAGGAATTAGGATATCTTTGTGTGGTCTCCTAGTGATTTGATGGGAATCCCATCAAGTGTAATGGAACATCAACTACACCTTCTCCCTACTGCTCGTCTCGTAAAGCAGAAAAGAAGAAATTTTGGCCTTGAGAAAGATAGAATCGTTAGTGAAGAGATTCAAATATTGTTGCAGGTCGGTCATATTCGAGAGGTGCTTTTTTCCTTGTTGACTTATTAATGTAGTCCTAGTGCCTAAGTCATCTAGGAAGTGGTGAGTATGTATTGACCTTTGTTACTTGAACATAGTGTTGGTGCAAGGAGCACTAGTTTGTCCCTAAAATTTTGATGTTTGACAATATACCTAGGTCTCGTTGACTAAGGATTGATCTAAACATGATCTAATATTTAGATGTGAATAAAGTCTAGTTAGGTCAGTTTGACCAGAAGACTTGACCAGAAGACTAGCGAGACATCCTAGTTGGTTAGACTGGACAAGAAAGTCTTAGTCTGTTGAACCAGACAAAGTGGTCCTAGTTGGAGGATAGGCAGGAGAAGTTTTAGTTGGAAGCTAAGCGGGGAAAGTACTAGCTGGAGGCTAGGCAGGAGAAGTCCTAGTTGTAAGTTAGGAAGGAGAAGTCCTGGTGAGAGAAGCTAGGCAGACAGTCCTAATTGGAGGTTAGGTAAGAAAAAGTCCAAGCAGGTCAAGGGTGATCGGATATTTGACAAGTGAAAAGTCTACCTATGGAAGTGACTAGTTCTAATTGGAGGTTAGGTAAGGGAAAGTTTAAACAGATCAAGGGTGACCGGATATTTGGTAGGTGGGAAGTCTACTTATGGAAGTGACTAGTCCTAATTGAAAATTAAGCACAGGTAAATCTAGTAGGTTAGACCTATAGGATAAAGTTTAGGTAAGCCTAGTAGGCCAGACGGACTACAGGAAGACTTAGATTGCTTGTTTGTTTGTATGTTAATTTTGTAGGAACCAAGAGCTTAAAGCAAGATTGAAGAAGCATAAGAGGAGCAAACCGAAGTAGCTAAACCAAGTCAAGGGTCAACTCTAGTCAAACTAGAGTTGAATGGATTCAGGTGCCCGGATGTTACTCCAGGCGCTCGGACGATCTAGGCGCCCGGATTAGGAAAAATCAACCCCGATAGACTGACGAAACTGGATCATGATAGGATCGATCCGGACGCTCGGATAAGAATCTAGGTGTCCGAAAGTGTCTATATAAGGAGCCTCAATGTGTAGTAGCAGAACAACTCTTCTTTTGCCAATCTTTTATCCTGCAGTGTTGCTGAACGCGAACGGAGCCAAACTCGTGTGATCGGGGAAGCTTCAGGGAGGGTACGTTACGCTCAGGATTTTCGAATTGGCCTCTTTAAGTCTTACTTTTATACTTGTAATTTATTATTATTTTGGACTAAAAGATAGGTTTCTTCACCTTTAGAATAGTTTCGAAAAGGACATCACTAGTAGACAGGCATCTCCCGTGCATAGGCCTTGGATGTACTAAACATGGGACGTTTGGAACCAAGAAAATCTGCGTGTCTTGTCTCTTTATCTAATTCTGCTGAGTGTTTTATAGGATGAACGACGACGCGCAATTCATCCCCTCTAGCGCACACACTAGTCCTACACAAAGTATGCTCGAAGAACTATACCTCCTACCTCGTATCGACCACCCAACGGATTCAACAACTAGGCATTGGTTTATTTCTATGTTGGATGTGTATCAAGGATACCACCAGATCTCTTCAGCGAAGGCTAATCAAGACAAAGTTATCTTTATAACGACTGATAGAACTCTCTGTTATGTCATCATGCTGTTCGGGTTGAAGAATGTTGGAGCTATTTACTAGAGAAGAATGTTGAAGTCTACATCAATGATATTGGTGAAGTCTCTTATGGTTGATGGGTTAACACCTGATCTAGAAGAAACCTTTACTACCTTACAGAGCTACAACATGAAGTTGAACCTAGAAAGTGTGTTTGTGAGGCAAGCCAGCTTTTTGGGGTATATGGTGACAAAGCGGGTTATCAAGGCTAACCCTTAGAAGATAGAAGTCATTCGGTAGATGTAGCCACCTAGGAATGTCCGTGAAGTACAGTGCCCACTTGTAGAGTTATGACTCTGTTCTGGTTTATTTTCTGCTCTATGGACCATAGCTTGCCATTTGTCAAGATCTTGAGGAAGGTTTCTCGTTTTTAGTGGAGTTATGCATGTAAGAAGGCATTTGTAGAGCTAAAAGAGTACTTGGCAAAATTACCCATCCTAGCAAAACCCTGCTCGGGTGAAAAGTTGATAGTGTATTTTGTAGCTTCTAAAGTGGTTGTAAGTTTTGTAATGGTGCGCCAAGAAGGAGCTGAGCGCCTCCCTATATATTATCTTAGTTATCTAGTTAAAGGTCCTAAAGTTCGCTACACCAGTCTTGAGAAATTAACATTAGGGCTTACCTTGATACCTCGATACTTAAGACCGTATTTCTTATCTCATCATGTAGTCATTTTGACAGATACCTCGTGATACAATGAATCGTATCGTCACATTACAATATCAAATAATTCATAAATCCCTCAATTCTAATGTAGTAAAGAGGATGAGCTAGATCGTCTCACGAGGACTATAATGATACTAGTTAATCTTTAGATTAGGGTTTTTCTATTTTTTATGGGGTTTTGTGTGATCAAACGAGGCAAGGTACATAAGCTAGCTAGTATTCATCGAATATGAAATCTAGCAACCAATCTATGAATGTAATCTAACTCATGCAATTTCAAAATGAACCACCTCACCTAGCCTAACTTATTGATTGAACATCAACAACAACATTTCAACTAATCAACCACAATTCACTAATAAAAAACTAACTAAGTTCTAATCACTTGTATGCAACAGATGAACAAAATACTTCCAACAAATCAAACACACGAATGAAATCTACTCTTCACAATGAAAGAATCTATGCATCTGAATGTGCTTACAAATCAAGCAAGGGTATGCCAATTGGATATGTTGTGAAGAAACGTCACGATCTCGGTTGAGGTTGAACAGAGTTGGGACTGATGCAAAATTGGTATTCGAGCTAATCCAAATTGGAGAGGAGTTAGGTTCCGGCAAAGCTGGGAATCTCCAAAGCTGGGACGCTCCAAGATCAAGCATAGCATCCTCAAAGTTGTCTCCAATCACATATGGTATGGTAAAAACTCTGAGATCCTTGCATTTCTGGGGCATCGGATGAAATAGTGCAGACATATTTTTCCTCATGTTGATCAACTCATTACCTTTCAACTTCCTTTTGTGAACACACAAATCTTTGAAGAACTTAACATACTTGGGAATGTACTTGATTACCTTCAATAAAGGAATATTCACTTTCGCCTTGCTGAATACATCCACGGGCTCTTGGAGTTCTCTAGCCTTTTCTGCATCAATACTCTTCTTAGGCTGGACTGGCCTCTAAGGAAAGGACAATGGCACATGTGGGTTAGAACTTAGCTGTGGTTGTGCATCTGCATCAGAAAAGCTGAGATTTGAGATTAGAGCTGCAGGCATAGGATCATAAATAGATTTGCATCTCCTAAGTGTAATGACACTCACATTTTCTCTTGGATTTGGAATGATCTATGAAAGAAGTTGACTTGAGTCCTGTGATTGTAACTATCCAAGGGTCGATGCAATTTGACTCATTTGTGTATCTAAATTTTGTATAAACACATCAGTCTTTTATTGTTACTGGCTAGTGTGAGTCAATTATTGTTGAGTTTGTAGTGTAAATTGTTGCTATTGTAGTGTCATTTGTTGGATAAGTTCTTTCAGATCCTGAATTAACAACTCTGGTTGACTAGAAGTAGGAACCTGTGTGGGTTGTTGAAATTGTTGTGACTGTTGTTGTCTGTTTGGCATGAGATTATTGTAGAATCATAGCTTTCTCTGATAAGCTAGGGGAGGCTAGTAAATTTGCTATTGAGACTATTGTGCATTCTTATATCTCAACTTCGGATGATTTCTTCATCCAGAATTGTAGGTATTAGACATGAGGTCATATTTACTTTGTTGCTGATGCCACTGCTTGCTCAACAATGACTCTCGTGCAGCTGAAGAGTGGGACATGCATCTGTCGGATAAATGTGCTGGCACATATCCCACAAGCTCTCGTAGCTTTCCCTAACTACATGGTGGGTTATTGAGGTTGATTCAAAGTCATCTATCGAACTGACTACTCAATATGAAATGTTTTCTCCTTCAACTTGCTCTCCATTCGATGCTACTCTAGATAAGGTACATGAGCTTCGTGAACACCTCTTGCAATCATAGGCCTAGTCCCAAACTATTGAGAATTTGTAGCCATGATCTCTATCAGCTCTCTAGCCTAAGTAGGAGTTTTATTGACTAGGACCCTCCACTAGCTGCGCCAATCATACTTCTATCCATGGGAAGCAATCCCTCATAGAAGTATTGTATAAGTAATTGATCGCTGATCTAATGCTGAAGGCAACTAGCATAAAGTCTTTTAAAGTGCTCTGAATAGTCATGCAAAGTTTCTCCAATCAACTGCCACACACCACAAATGCTCTTCTGGATCACTACTTGTTGGTGCAAGGAGGACTAGTTTGTCTTTAGAGTTTTGATGTTTGACAATACACCTAGGCTTGGTCAGTTTGACCAAGGGTTGATCCAAACAGGAACTAATATTTGGATGTGAGTGAAGTCTAATCAGATCAGTTTGACTAGAAGACTAGTGAGAAGTCCTAGTCAGTTAGACTGGGCAAGAAGTCCTAGTCGGTTAGATTGGACAAGGAGAAGTTCTAGTTAAGGTTAGGCAGGGAAAGTTTTAGTTGTGGCTAGGCAAAGGATGTCCTAATATGGAGGATTGGACAAGGAAGACATGGTTTGGAAGACTGGGCAAGGAAGACCTGGTGAGTGAAGCTGGGCAGGAAGTCCTGGTTGGAGGTTGGGTAGGAAGTCTTGGAGAGTGAAGCTGGGCAAGGAAGTCCTAACTGGAGATTAGGCAAGGAAAGTTCAAGCAGGTCAAGGGTGACTAGATGTTTGGTAGGTGAGAAGTCTACCTATAGAAGTGACTAGTCCTAATTAAAGGTTAGGCAAAGAAAAATCCAAACAGGTCAAGGCTGATCGGATGTTTAGCAGGTGGAAAGTCTAGCTATGGAAGTGACTAGTCCTAATTGGAAATTAGGCACAGGTAAACCAGTAGGTTAGATCTGTAGGGGACTTAGGTAAGCCTACTAGGTCAGACAGACTACAGACAGACTTAGGTTGCTTATTTGTTTGTATGTTGATCTTGCAAGGACTAGGAGCTAGAAGCAAGATGTAGGAAGCATAAGAGGAGCAAACAGAAGCAGCCGAACCAAGTCTAGGATCAACTCAGGTCAAAGTTGAGTTGATTGAATCCAAGTGCCTGGATGTTCTTCCAAGCGCTCGGACGGTCAAAGCGCCCCTGGATGGTCCAGGCGCCCGAATTAAGAAGAATCAACCTTGATAAAGATCAAAAAGATCAGATCGGATCAGCTCCAGACGCTCAGAAGAGTCTATATAAGGGCTTCAATGTGCACCACTAGAAAAATCTCTCTACTCCTCATTCTTCATCCTGTAGTGTTGCTGAACGTGAACGGAGCCTAGCTCGTGTGACCAGGGAAGTTTCAAGAGGAGTGTACTGCGCTTAGGACTTCCAGATCAACCCAATGGGTGTTGTTCTTATTTTTATTTAAGTCTTACATTCTTGTATTTCATATTTCTATTATTGGACTGTAAGAAGGGTTTCTCCGCCTCTGGACAAAAGTCCAGAAAGGAGACCATTAGTGAACGAGCATCTTCTTGTGCATAGGCCTTGAATGTATTAACTCTGGGTGGTTATGAACCAAGTAAATCTACGAGTCCCTAGCTTGTTATTACTAATCCGCTACTAGTTTTTGTAAAGTCGAATGAATGAAAAAAATACATTATTCACCCTCCTCTAGCGCGTCCACCGGTCCTACATTACTGTCCTAGAAGTAGGGAAGAACTTATCGAAGAAATCTCTTCTTGTCTCATTCCAACAGGTGATGTACCACGAGGTAAATAATAAAGCAAATCTTTCACCACGACTACTAATGAGAAGGGAAATGCTCGAAGCTTGATATTCTCTTTTGATATACTAGGAGGCTTCATTGTTGAACATACTGTTGGGACCGATGCGTTCGCTAGAGGGGGTTAGTAAGTTCCGTGAGCGAGTATGTCATTCAGGGTATACTTGGAGGCATGTCGACGAGGGCATGCACACCTTCTACTATGAAGAGTTTGTGGTAAGTTATTTTAAACACCTTATAATGAAGTTGTTTTTATTTTCACTAATTTTTTTTTCTTGCAGAAAAAGTATACTTTTGAGCCAGGACATGAGCGGGAGTTTCAAGATGCCTGGAATGTTGCTGTTGGAAAATTATATAAAGATATGATATATAAATGCAGAAGAAAGGGCACCAGACCATCTTGGATCCCAGACGACGTCTGAGCTGCATGACAAGCCATATGACAAGCAGAAAGATGACAGACAAATGCAGCGACAGCTCGGTCCAACAGAAACACCGAGCTAGCTGGTCCTAGCACCGGATCCATAAAACATACAGCTGGATCCCGCTCCATTGTGAAGCATACCTTGGACTTAGTAAGTTTACAATTAATATATTTTTAATTAATTAGTAATGTCATGATTTTTATTTAATTGTCTTTTTAATTTTTCAAGAGCACGAGTTATAGCGTCCTCCTACTTGTTGGGAGATTTTTACGAAGACATACAAGTCCAAGGATGACACTTTTATTGATCCTCGCTCGCAAGCATTAGACGTAAGAAAATAATTTTTAAATTTATTTCACATTACCGCCATGTAATTATTTTTTCTAATCTTAAATTTTATATTATTTTAATTTTAAACAAGCTGAATATTCTGCTAGAGTTGCACAGGCGTCAACACCTGCAGTTGAGGGAGGAGAGAGGCAGGAGCTCTCAACCGACCAGTTGAATGAGATCTACTATGATGTGGTCGGTGGGAGGAAGAAGAGCTCCACCCTCTACGGTCTAGGATCCCAGGCGAGAATCGTATATGATCGTGTGATGGCCCCTAGACCAGGGGTCGTCCCAGCGGATCATCTTATGCGATAGAAGCCTTACAAAAAGAAAATCAAGAATTAAAGGATCGACTCTCCGCATTAGAGGCGCAGCAAGAAAGTCAAGCTCAGCTTGGGCGGCAGATGGCGGCCTGGCCGGAGGCCTTCGGCTAGACGCCACCCATGCCTACTTATGATGCGATGCGAGGTGCGGACCCTGATACGGAGACTCAAGACCCTAATGCTCCTGATCAGTAGCTGTCTGCAAGGTATGTTAGCATTTCTATTACTTTTAAATTTTTTTAAGTTATTACTTGTAAGCATGCATTTTTCAAATACGTTGTTATAATTAAGTTATTACTAACCTATCTTATTAGTTTTTTTTGCAGGATCTTCTATTTTGCCTCAGTTCGTTTAGATATAATTTTGATCAGTTCTTGTATTTTGATATTTGATACAGTATCATTGTATCCAGATATTTGTATTTATGTTATTGTATTCAGATTGTATCAGAGTATTTTGACATGTATTGTATTCAGATGTTATATTAGTGTTGTGTTTTACCATTGTTGGCCTATTTGTGTATATATTATATTGGTTTGGTTGTTATGTAAACAGGAAATTCAGAAAAACAGATTAAATTGTTTTAAAAAAATAAATTATTAGCGACGGAATTATAAATTCCGTCGCTAATAAACAAATATTTTTTTTAAATTTAGCGACGAAATTCTAAATTTGATCGCTAATTAGCGACGGAATTATAAATTCCATCACTAATAAATGAATATTTTTTTTATTTGTTTTGAAATTTAGCGACGGAATTATAAATTCTGTCGCTAATAAAGGAATATTATTATTATTTTTTTTTAAAATAGTGACGGAATTATAAATTTCGTCGCTAAATTAGCGACGAAATTTATAATTCCGTCACTATTTTTAACGACGGAAAAAAATCCGTCTCTAATTATTTAGCGATGGAATTCTTTATTCCGTCGCTATTTAATGACGGAATTATTTTTCCATCGTTAAAGTGACGTCAGTGACCAAAAAATTGACGACGGTCCGTTTCAATCGCTAATCGATCGTTAATCTCGATTAGCGACGGAATTGATCCATTGCTCATTCATAATATTTTTGTGGTGTTTGTGAGAATCCTAACGCATTCCTCGAATTAAGAGGGAATCAAGAAGACGTACGCATAGGGGTTCGACTTCTCGATGAATTTACTTTTTGAGAGATGAGATAAGCAAGTTGTTTTCCGTGACCTGAGTGAGATAGGATGCCGATGTTACTTGCATCCAAATCAAATAATTTTTTTAAAAAAATTATGGATTGAATGTTTTGAAAAATAGAGAATGAGACCAGCTGTCGACGAGAGGAGTTAATCGAAAATAAATATTTTTAGGAAATTTGAAATTGTGATACATCCTTGATAATTACGTAATTTTGAGTATGCCCTTTGCTGAATTTTTTTTTAATATGAGAATAGGTAACTTTGATTCTATTTTATATAAAGCATCAATATTAGCGCAGATAAATTTGATTTTCTTCCTTGACTAAGTCTTGATTCCCATCATCCTTTGTTATTTCACCAAGTTTTACTAACTTTTTTTTTAGTTTAAACAATTTGGAGGAACGTAAGCATGAGCACTTCGGATAACGTGCGGACGTCCTCTCGAGGATAAAATAATACAAACAGGCAATTCTACAGTGGTAAAGTCTGCGAGAAGGTCGAGATACTTGGAAAGTTTATAAGGGCTCATTAGTTTAATTACTGGGACGGAGGAATCCTGTAACCTCGTCCTCCAACCATTAGAATCCAACTCCGATCGTGGCACTCGCCAGAATTGGAAGCCCACCTCGGTCTCCTCCCAATAAAATTAAAACCCTTCCACTAATCGGAACAAGAACACGAGCTACTCCTTCGCACGAGCGCCGCACACCGACAGGCCACCCACCAGTCGATAAGACACACGTCGTACCTCGGCGGGCTTAAAACCCTAAACGATGCACGCTTCTCGACATCCCATCACACCTCAGTTACTCCTTCGCTTCCTATCGAGGTCAGACCGACCCGGCCCACAGCTCCTAATCGGCGGGACCCACGGTGGCGCGCGCATCACGAGGCTACGTCGGAGAGCGGGGCGCGCTTCGAAGTCGATCGATCCGCTTCCGGCCACCGTCGGCGTGCGCCGTTCGACGGGGTGGTACTTGAAGCCCTGCTGTAACTTACCCCCACACTGCCCTCCCTCCCTCGTGGGTGGGTGGGTGGGTGGGTGGGTGGGTGGGTGGTATAAGATGTTGAGGGCATTAATGCCATACATAATTTTAAATTTCCCCCTCTTGGCTCACCGGCTTCCACAGTGGGTGGACTACTTGGGTAAAGAAAGTTGTGTCAGTAGTGGACTTTCTTACGTCTTTATTTAATTTATGTAATTAATTAATTTATTAATAATTCAGGTGCACGACTAAACCTGGGGAGACGTCACGTCTCTATTTTAATTTTTAATTAATCAGTTATGTGTTAATTGAAAATAAGTAAAGAATAAGAAATAAATGCGGAGGAGGGGGAGATGAGTCAGTGATGAGGCATGCGGCCCCCACAGTGGGTGGGCGTCACGTGCGGTGCGCAGTACGGCGCTGCGTTTTTTTTTTTTGTTTTTTTGGTTTTTCAAATCCACGTTTCTTCCCTTCTCCCTCCTCGCTCTGCTGCCAATGGCGTCGATGGCATCGCCAGCGAACACCACGTCTGAGCACTCAGATGTGCCCACGCTTGCAGGCTTTTGCTCATCACCGCACGCTGCCACCGTACTGCGATCAAAATCGGGGTAGAATTGTGGGTTGTAGCGGTGTCAGTGATCCAACAACGAGAATGATCGATGGATTTATTGATCGAGGAAAAAAAAAGAAAAAGAAAGAAGGGCTCTGGTTTGGCAACTGCACTGCGGCTGTAGCAGCTGCTGGTGCCAGCGACGCTATTATTTCCACGCCCACGCCCACGGATCGCGCTTCGGGTGCTGCGCCGGTGACGCTAAGCGACCCTTCACCGTCTCTCGGATTCCCGTCCTCCGCCGCGTACCACGCTATGCCCCACCTGCGGCGCGCGCAGGCCGTGTCTGCCATCGCTTGCGTCGCGATCCCATTCCCATTCCCATTGCTAGCTACTACTAATGCGCGCACGTCTTTTCGGGCGAGGCTACTTCCAGCGCTGCGGATCTGCATCGCCTCGTGACATCGCGTCACCATGGAGCCGACCGTGCCGCCGCCGGTGGTGGTGGTCGCACCTTCCCCTAAGTCGCCGCCCAAGTACCCGGACCTATGTGGCCGACGGAGGTTGCAGCTCCAACTCCAGATCTTGAACCGCGAGATCGGCTTTATTGAGGTAATTCTAGCAAATCATTCGTCTTTTTTGTTGCTGGGATGCTTCTGTTGACTGATTTGTGGAACCCTTGGTGGTTTAGTTTTTCTTCTTTTGGATTCTTGGACGCATCTTTTCCTACCATTTGATTTGAGAGTTGGGAATTGCTAAGCGAAATAGGTAACACAAGGGGCTTGTCTACACCCAAAACTGAGGAAAAAAAGTCTTATCCAATTGAATCGATGAAAAAACATTTCGATTTTGTCAAGCTAGACGGGCATTAAGCCCATCATCAAATACGAAAACGAAAAAGAAGATTTTTTTAATAGGAAAAGTTGCTGAGGTGGCTTCTGAAACGGATCCACATGTCTTCAGCCTAAACTATTTGGGGGACTGTGCTTGGTGACATTTTTTTTTTCTTCAGTGCATACCAGATTAGGCTTCCGACAAATGTTCTCCAGGAACTTGATGTTGCAGCCTATAAACCAGAATGAAACCTATAAATGCCATAACCGTTTAGTTGCCTTTTTCCTTTTTTTCCTTTTGTTGAATGGTGTTTTTTATTTTGCCCTCCAAATTACAACTACACTATAAGTATTTCAATTGCTAGATCTTGTAATTTCAACATGAGAACTGAAGATCTACCGATTTCTAGCCATATGCTTACTGTATAGTTTTGATGTTATTGCTACTCTTATAGCATGAACCTGCAAACTATAGTTGGTGGTTATTTTGTTGTGCTCTCTGTTTGATCTGTCTGGCAAAAATCTATTGTTTCGTTTTTTGTTCAAACAGGAGGAATTACAATCTCTTGAAGGAAGTCAACCTGTGTCCAGATGCTGCAAAGAGTATGATCTACTAATTTTGTCTTCCACATTGCTTCTGTTTGTTCCCTTCTGTGATTGAGAAAGCAACAATATAGGTTGGCCATAGATACACATCCTGTAAAATCTTTGAGAATGTATAGATTTACCATCTTCATCTCTCTATACTAGAAATCATAAACTTATTCATCTCTGATTTTTTAGCTTTAAGATATTCGAGTGAAGAGTTGTGTAACCCGTTTGTGGCATATGGTATCTCCTTTAAAGTCTATTTCCCTGTGGCTGTTTTTTCTGGTCTGGGTTCAGGCCCAATTCCCCGATTCCTATATAGCAGGGCTAAAATTATTCTTTCTTTATTAAACTTATGGGATGGTTGACAGAAAACAATTGTGAAGTTTGTAGCTTTCTTTTGATCTTGACAGAATGTCGCCCTGAAAAACAGGTACTGCTATTGATATATTTTATGGTCTGTCAGTTTATATGGGTTAAAATGGCTTCTCACCTTGCATTGTACAATTGCATTGTTTAAATATTCTGTAACATTTGTTAAGCAGAGTCCTAACTTGTATATCATGCGTTTCAGGGTCGACGAGTTTGTGGGGACAAAACCTGATCCCATGGTGCCTATGTATGATTCTTCCATTTCCCCTGTTATATACTTACATTTTATGTAAAAATTCATAACATCCATGCTTGTCTGTCATCTAGAAATACGAAGATTCACAGATCTTGTTGCTTGTGGAGATGGCTTCGGTACTTTCTCAGTTCTTTTGACATTTATCAGTTCTTCATGCAATTAATATATCCTGTTAGTTTACGGCTCCCAATCATAGGTTGCCTATGTTACCCAAACAGCTGAGAATAAACCTAAGTTAGTATGCAAAGTGAGAGATTGGTCTTCTCCTATGTTACTAGATAGTTTAATTTACTATGGCTTCTTGTTAAATGTTGGGGCATCAACATTCTATATTGGATATTTTTTTTTTTTTTTGTTCTTTGTATTACTATCAGTGAGAATCATAAGCAAAGCCTTGGGAATTATAGTAGGATCAAAGAAACTATATTTTTTGAAAATTCACATTTCATTGCTACTGAAAAATACAAATGTTACTTAGAGGATATCAGCTGGACAATGTAGCTTGGTACTTTATGAATAGGCCTTCTCGAAGATACATGTAATGTGAAAGTGGCCGCATGTAAATCTTTTTCTATTAGAATAAAGATGATGTAAGAAAGTTCAGTGGCATTCATGTTCACTGTAAACGTTCATGCTAACTGCAAAACTTGCTTTTAAGCTAACATCACTAAAATTTGCTTGATTAATTGTATAATTTGTTAGATCCTTTTTGTTTTAGTTAAGATCCTGTTACTTGTGACACACTTGTAGTATTGACTTTTTCCTTGTTGATAAATCTTTTAATTGGATCATATTATGTTTTTTTTTAAAATTAGCTGCAACATATATTATTACTACCAAGCTGTTAGCATCATACTCTGAAGGCCTTTCAACAAGTTTAGTGAAATTACTACTATGATATTGATACAAATTTTATAGGATAACATTTGTAAGATTGTTGTTTCATGTTCTTTACCTCATAATTAGTTTTATTATTTTTCTATATCAGGTCTAAATTGTGCTTCAATTTCTCATGGATTTGCTGCTTCAGTGGGTGTATGGTTGGGCTGCAAAGACCAAGCTGCTCTTGTTCACAGATTTGCACCTGTTGTCAATGTGGATGTCCAATCTCTCAATGTTGTCATGATATGTCATGCAGGCCTTGCTGCAGTTGTTCAGAAGCTACTTGCAGCTGCAGCAAAGCATGCGGTAGTTGTTCAAAGTCTATCTGTAGTTGCATTGGAGCATGTTGTGTTTGCCTTAAAGTTCCTTGCATTTGTGGAATAAAATGCATCAACTGCTCAAAAGCTCCCTGCAGTTCCTGCTGCAAATACTCAAAATTTCCTTGCAGTTCTGGTGAAACATGCTGCAGTTGCTCAAAAGTTCCTAGCACCTGTCCGACATGCTGCAGCTGCTCAAAAGATCCTTGCACTTGCAACGGAACATGCTGCAGCTGCTCAAAAGATCCTTGCACTTGCAACGGAACATGCTGCCTAAAAAAGCCTTACAGTTGCATCCGAACATGCTGCAGTTGCACAAAAACTCAGTGCGGTAGTTATGGAACATGCTGCAGCTGCTCAAACGTGTGTTGCTTCAAACCACGATGTCATTGTTCGAGTAGTTCCTGCTTGAGAACATGTCGGCCATCCTGCTCTTGTTCATGCAGTGATCAACCGTGTTGCTGTGACTGCAACACATCGTGCTCAAATTTGTGCTGTGCTCGATCCTTCTGCTGTGATTGTAAGCCATCATGTTCAAGTTCATGCTGTGACGAACAATGCTGTGGCTGGAAACTTAGGGGCTGCCAAAAACCTTGTGGTTGCACATGGTGCAGTGGCTGGATACCTTCATGCTTCTTACCATGCTGCTCTCGAAAATGGTGCTGCTGTAGGTCTAGGCCTTCATGCTCCAGTTCCTGCTGTTCCTTTCCCAAACTCTCCTGCCCAGAGTATTCTTGTGGATGTGTCTGGTCCTGCTCTAGGTGTACAGATGCATGCCATTTACCAAAATGTCCTAAGCCCTGCTGTGTCACTGGATGCCTGTGTTAAGGTAAAGAGCATTAGTTTTCAGGTTTGACATATCATATTGACTCTTGTATCTCTGAATCATGTTTTTATTGTTTAATGCATAAAATTTTGCCAAGCATGTCTAACTTGTTTGCTTGAGGTCCTGCCTTTTAATTAATAGGTTAATGCTTCTCGCATATAGTGCTTCTTGAGAGCTTTTCCAATTGTTGTTCAGTGGTTATAACAACAATTTTATCCTATTAGATAGGTTCGGCAAATTTCATAATGAGATATCTAATATTTTTGTTTTAACAATTGTATTATTTATAATTTGACATGGTGAAGGAGAGATTAAAATGGATGTGGCAGAAGAATTATATATCTAAATTTACCATAATTGTATGATGAACGAAAAAAAAAAAGGTTGCTATCGGTAGGACATGGATAAGGAAATATGCTGAATCGATATAGGAGATCACAGGTAGGTCATCTTATACTGAGCATGGTTGTTGAAGTTTCATGCAGGTGCAATGAGTGGCAACGATCGTGAGGTAGGACAATGGAGGAAGTTGATCTCCTTGACAGAAGCCTCAAGAACGCCAAAGGGAAGGAAAAGTGCGCACGAGGTTGCTCCTCCACTCCTCTCATTTAGGGATGAAGTCTTGAGATGATTTGGGGAAGCTATGAATAGCATGGTTGTTAAGAGGATTAGTGAGATGACGATGAAGATTCGAGGGTCGAATTGAAGTTGGATTGAGTTAGGATGAAATTTATCTTGGGTTTAAATCAGAATCAATTTGAATTTATTTTAATAAATTTAAAATTAAAATAAAATTTTTAAATGGGAATATCTTAATTTAATTATGTATGGACAAATTTAAAAAAAATAGTAAGTAGTTGAGTCTTTATGTAATCTCTCATCTCTTTCTTTCATCGTATCGTCTGTTCTTATCATACCGAATCCCTCCTCCCTCTCCTCCCATACACTCTCAACTGTCACGGTCTCTCCAATCACACACACACACACACACACACACACTCACTCAAGTGTCATCATCATCATCGGCCACACCACTTTCATGGGCCGCCACACTTGAGTTGGCTACCTCTTTTCCTTATAGCATTCACAATGCTATCAAATATTTCATCCAAATATTTATGATTTCCACATCTACTTTATCAATCAAATATCTCTTTCCTCAAATATCTCAACTTTCATAATCAAATATACCACAAATTAAATATTTATGGGTCCCACTTATTATCACTATCTCACTTTTAAATATCATAATTAAATATCATAACTAAATATTTATAAGTCCCATCTTTATTTTATTAATTTATATTTAAATAAAATTATTTATAATTTATAATTTAATATTAAATAAAATTAATTTAATAATAATATTTATTTAACTATATCCCATCTATTACCAATCTCTCATCTATTTATCCCATTTAATTTAATATCTTTCTTTTATTTAATTTTAATTATTAAATATTTTTTTATAATAAAATAATTGAAATCATCGGGCAAAACCTTTTGCTCGGTGATTTCTAATCACCTCTCAAATATCCCCTCCAATAGGGGATATTTGATACATGGGGATATTTCTTTAAATATCTCCATCAAATATCTCCTATTGGAGATGCCCTTATGAGTTGCTAATCTTCTCCCTCTTAATTTCATTTTTTTTCTCCTTTACTCTTTTGTAAAGTTGTCAAATGGATCAATCCATAATGGAGTGGATCAATTCATGACGAGTCCATCATATGGCAGGGCGAGGCGGACTGCCCACCAACTTGATGGGTTGAGAAAACTCCAACCCAACCCAATTCAAGGCAGACCGCGGATTAGGTGGACCAATCCACGGGCTTGTTAAAAAATAAAAAAATTTAAAAAATTTTAAATTTAAATTATAATTTAAATTGATTAAGTTGAAATTTTTAAGTTTGAATTATAATTTTTAAATTTGAATTGTACTTTAAATAGATCAAACTAATTAATTCATTGAGTTTTCTACTTTAATTTTAAATTTTAAAATAAATAAATAAACTTTCTCAACTCGCGGGCTATCCCAAGCCCGCCGCGGGCCAATCCACGCAGATCGTGGGCCTAGGCGGGCCAACCTATCTAAATCCATCTTAAATTGGATTGATAAAATTTCAACCCGACCCGCCTAAATTACTTAACAGGACGGACCAACCCAGTGGACCTAACCCAACTTGACAACTATACTCTTTTGTCGGGTTGTCACTAAAAAGTTAGAAAAGAAAATGGTCTAGCCATGACCAATCCCCTTAGAATTATTCTCTATTCCAATTAACTCTCCTGAGCGCCTCGTTCGTGCGTGCCTAGAGCGCCGTCGGATCCATCGTTCATCATAGATCGCATGCAAATTTGACTGTCCAAATGTGGGAATGTACAATATTCCGTCTGTGACTCACCGCCGCACTGTCCGACCACCATCGGGCGCCGGGCCGGGCGCGATCAACGTGCCGCTCGTCGATGTGTCAGTCGGCGTCGAATTCTAGCCAGATTGTGGTCGGAATCCGACGCAATTTGGCCGGAAACCGCGTGAGCTACTGCCGGCCGCGTTTCCGGCCAAATTACGATCGGTTTCTAGTCAAATCGTGGCTGGAGACCAGCCGAGGAAGGACCGACGTCGGACGCCGATCCTTCCTCAGTCGGTCTCCGACCGCGATGTGGTAGGAAACCGATCACGATTTGGCCGAAAATGCGGCCGGCAGTGACTCGCGCGATTTATGGCCAAATTGCGCCGGATTCCGACCACAATCCGATCGGAATCCGACACCGGCCGACGCACTAGCGAGTGGCGCGTCGATCGCACCCGGCCCGACGGTGACCGGATGGCGCGGCGAGGAAGACTCCTTGGGTCGGGGACGGCACTCACGGACGCGCACGAACAAGGCGCTCAGGCCACGCAATTTTTTTAATTTCTTTTATCTTCATTGTCCATGTCGATTCTTCCCTCTATGCAATTAGATTTTTCTCGGTCGAAACAGTCCTTCACCCTCTCGCCCTCTCCGTTGGACCTCACCGTCCTCCGTCAGACACCCTCTTGCCGTCAGACACCCCTCATCGACAGACACCCTCTCGCCTCTCGCCTTCGTCGCCAGACACTCCTGGTGATATCTTGCGCGACTCTTCATTCACAATTTGTTTGTGACTGCCATCGTGGCCCTGCCATGCAACTTTTTTTTGTTATTCTTTTTGTTCGTTGCAGTTGTTGGATTTGGGAAGAAAAGGGTACAAACTCGTTCGAGAAGTAAAGTCATCGATAATGGTACCAAAATAAAATTTTGAAATGTTTTCCTCTAATTTTCTGGCTTATGCTTATGCCTCATTGTCTTTCTTATGCATTTGAATCGTTGTTCCCTTATGTAGAATGGTTAAGTGGTAGATGACTTCAAACTGTGTAGTATGGTGTATCGTTTAATCATCAGTTGCCTTGCATTAACTTTATTGCCCGTTCTTGCATTGCATTGAAAAGTCTAGATTATCAAATATTATATTATTTTTCTCTTGAATTATTTTCTAAAATCATTGTGTTTAACGAATCATGAGTGAATTGTTAGTCGTTGTAATTGGCTAGATTTCAATCTCTTAAATGATTTGTCTGATCCAAAATGGCTCATTTTTAATTTTAACTCATCTCATTCATATGGTTTGATTGTGATAAATAATTAACAAATCAAAGAGTGAAATGTACAAGTGAAGATGAACAGTTATAGGTGAACTCTAGAGTTTCATGAAGGGGTCTTTTCTATAATTTTTCATTTAAGAGAGAAATCTAACCTAGTCATAATCCTCTACCCAAGCATTGCACATGTAGACTTTGAAATAAAATAGCTCATGTCCTATATCATGATCTTTGATGATTAATGTTCTATCTCATCCTAGATTATAGTTTTGTCTTGAGCACAATCTAAAAGTGACTTAGCTTTTGGGAAAAATTTAGGCTCCACTCATAAACTCTATCCTTCTTCACTTAATAATTCCGTAAATGATTTGTCTCATTTGGAGAACCCATAGATGCTCCACGACAACACAATCTATTTACCTTTTCCTCTCCTTGCCGATTACGCAACGTGGTGAAGGTTTTAGCTAATCTACAGAAGCTATTTTGGTTAAACCATGAAAAGTGGTATTCTAATGGTATAGGGAGAATGTTGTTGGTTTCAATAGTCATTAGCTTCTGCTAAGTACTAAGGCTTAGATTACTTGAAGATATGATTTGTATGATGTGATCCCTTCTATTCCATGGAAAAAAATAACTAACACTACAAAAATAACAGAGAATAGCGACGGAAATTATTTCCGTCGCTATTTTAGCGACGGAATTATATTTCCGTCGCTATTGGCTAATATTAGAGATGGAAATATATTTCCGTCGCTAATTCCGACGTAGAAACCCTAATTTAACGACGGAAATAACGACGGAATTTATATCCATCGCTAAATAAGGGAATTAGATGGAATGTTTTATTCCGTCATTAATTTAGCGACGGAATAAAAATTCCGTCTCTAAAATCGCGATTTAGCTCCTTCCCCGACTTTTTTTTTCCCCGCGCGTTGTTCTCCCGTGCGATTAGGGTTTTCTCCTCTGGCGTACTGCTCCCTCTCTACACATTCTGCTTCATCTCCTCCGGCTGCTCCCTCTCCTCCGGCGAACTCCTCAACCTTCTCCTCCGGCTGCTTGATGAGCTAGAATTTTACGGTATTTTGTTAATTCATTTTGGGTTTAAGTGTTAATTCATTTTGGGTTTAAGTGTGGATAATTAAATGTTTAATCAACATAATTGGATTGTATTTGTGGTATGTGATATAATTGGATGATTGATATAATTTCTGTGATTTTGATGGTTAATTTGGTATTAATTGATTTTAATTTTTTATAGGACTCGAGTGGAATCATGATTCGAGCCAATTGGGATCAAATCAAGCCAAGATTGATCAAACCTATTGACCCAAATTTCATGATCAAGATTTAAGTTGAATGGGTCGAACCGGAGTCGAATTGGAGCTGAATTGGGCTTGATTTGGAGCTGAACCGGATGGAAATGGGGCTGAACCGGCGCTAAACCACAAATAAACCCGGCTCAGCACAGTGATTTCAAATCCCAGTTATAATGAGAAAGATCATTGTAGCACGGGGGATCACGATTTTCCACTGTAGCTGCGTCGTTCCGCTTCGTTTTTCTCCTGTTTTTCATCGTTTTTCATTGCCAGATCTTCGGATTTCTTCTTTCCAAATCGGTTTCCAAGTTCCAGAAGACAACTATAATCTGAGTTTGGGATCAATCGCACGCAGAAAAGCACGGTGAGGGTTTCATCAGAGTTTTGTTTCCGCCGCAGATACCAGCTAAGATTTTCAGATCTAAGTCGATTGGAGCTATCAAGGGCAATCCGAGGGGTTCTTTGAAGGTTCTTGATGGTTTCCTAGCATTGAATTGAAAGCGTTTTAAAGGATCTTTAGCTGGATTTTCAAATTCTGATCAGCTCTATTTGGCACGATTTTGGAGGGTTTCTGATACGCGGCCAGCCGAGTTGATTCAGATCCAATAAAACTGAGATTGATAGGAGTTTATATGGGATTTGTAATCTTTGGTTTGATCTTGTGTGACGATAAGATTGGAATTGGTTTGTGAAGGGAAGATTTTGAATTCTTCAGATTTCTGTTTTGTATCAACTGGTGAGGTTTTATTGTTTCAAGCATTGGTCTATGGCTAGATAAGCTAGATTAGATAGTACATTGCATAATTGGTTAGCAAATTAGATTTGTTTCTTTAAAACCCAAATAGATTGTTACCTTAACGTAATTTTACTTTTCTTTGTTTCTCTAATTGACATTTCATGTTTTAGTTGTTCACTTCATTGCTTTGAGGATGTTTAAAGCTGGGCATTAGTGTTCTATAGTTTTTAGCTTGATTTCTGATTTCCTATTTCAATTTTCATCATCAATGCTATTAGGTTTAGGATGATACTTTGATTTGAGTGAATTGCATTTTTAGGTTTATTTTGATACCTTGTCTCAATAGTTTCACTTCTAGATTAGCAAATTGAATTCTTCATTCATTTCATCGAATTTTAAATTTAC
This sequence comes from Curcuma longa, assembly GCF_044706935.1. Lineage (NCBI taxonomy): Eukaryota > Viridiplantae > Streptophyta > Magnoliopsida > Zingiberales > Zingiberaceae > Curcuma > Curcuma longa. The sequence continues at coordinate 21,200,970 of NC_133863.1, forward strand.
ATTATCTTTGGAAAACACCAAAACCCCCATTTCATATTAAAAACCCAAAAATAGAACGACATCTTAGCTTATCTTTCCTGTTCTTTTTTGAATGGTGGTCCGGTCGTCACTGTGTTGTGTTGAAGTTAGGTTTTTCATCCTACATGAGTTATTATCTTTCTTGTTTTGAATAATGAAAATGTCCTAAAGATTGTTTAATCTTTTCTTATAATATATAAATTGTTTAATTTTTGAAATGCTCGTATTAGGATTTGTCCAAAACTGTGTTGTCTACTAGGAAAGCTAATGAGAATTGTATTTTTGAAATTCTCATGTTAGGATCTGTCCAGAATTCTAGTAATCTATCTGAAACATAATGAAGAAAACACCGATTATTGAGATTAATAATTATCATCCCATTTTCTGAAGGAAGCAGATATGTTTTTTAGATCTATTATTTTTTTACAAGAAACTTGCAAATCAGTGATTCTTTATATCAAAAAATGGTATGTCATTTAATTTTAAGTTCTAATATTTTATTTATATAAAATTCTAAAAGTCATTTTTAATATAGGAAAAAATATATGTGGTCATCATTAGACGTGAACTGGGTATTTATGACATGTGGGTAGAAACATCTAGTCAAATTATTGATTTTAAAGGTGTTATATACCAGTCTTTCAAAAATAGAGAGAAGATAGAAAGAACTTGTCAAACACATTTGAATAAAAAATCTACACTCACTTCTATAACATCGAGTGGAAAAGAAATTTCATGAGCAACTTCAAGTTCAAGATCAAGTTCAAATTCAAGAAAAAGCCTTTTGAAGTCTGAAAAAATAATTAAGTTGAAAGATGTATTAGAAGAGATAAAGCAATAAATGAATTCTTTATAAATTAATGGTGATAATTAGACATGTTGTTTCAAGTTGTTATCTAAGTTGGACTTCAAATATTGATTTTATCTAAGCTGTTGTAAGTGTTTAGCAAGTTCAAATAATAAGTTAATGTAAGTTGTTTTATCTAAATTATTGTATATAGCGTGTTGAACTTGAAATAAGATTTAAGTCATTTTATTTGAGTTGTTGGTGTGATGAAATTTGCCCCTTTTTTTTCTCGATGTCCTTAATGATCTTTACCTTTTTGTATTTTAGCATGAAGGAGGATGTTTGTGAATGTCTTTACATCATTCACTTGGCCTACAAGATCAATAAAGGCCTCAGGGTAGTATGCTACTTACTAGCATATTTAAGGTTGTTTGCCTAGGAGCCTATTGAAGGAATTGAAATTGCTACAATGAAGGTCCTCTTTGAACTTCCCTTGTTTTAAGTATTTCTTTATCACAGTTTTCACATTTTATATTCACCTTGCTATGAGATCCCTAAAGCTGGTACCAACACATTGTAGATTCATTCTTCTAATAGTTTCCTGTGTTGCATAATGTAATGTAGTAAAGAATTATTCCTATTGCTAAGCTTATGTTTATACTATTTGCCCGCACTGCACTTTAATATAATAAGAACCTTCTTGTTGGAAAACACATTAGTTGGATCATCACCATTTGTGTGTAAATATACAACCACGTATGTTTTTAGTTCTTCTAATAGAGGGACCTTTGAAGGTCCTAACTGTTGTCTCATTTTGTTTTCCATTTGAAGGAAAGGAGAGCATATTGTCGATCAAGAGAATTTGATCAACGATGTAGCAGAAACATGTATGCCTTACTACCAGGATGTAGCTACCAATGAAGTTCTTCAATCTCGGGAAACTTTATGTGCAAATATATGTGCCCCAGAACTGAACCCACATGTTGCTAACGGAGAGGCTAGTTCTGGCAATGATCAGAGAAGCATTGAGTGTAATGATCTCCTTAAACAGTAGTATGAACTTGAGGAGAAGAGACAACAAGTTATCCAGCAACTCTAGCATGCATATTATTGGTATTCACAAAATATATCTTAGGAAAACATAAAAGAAACTTAATTTAATTATTCAAAAGTTGTTATATCTGGAAAACCAATAGATAAAGCTGAAAAATAGTGTTAAATGTTAGATGACTAAAGACGACATCTAGAGCAAAATTACTTTCATGGATGCAACTTCCACATTAACTGATGCATTTCAGTACAAGATTGAAACAACATATCTCAACTAAACCTAACAAGTGACAAAACTAGCAATAAGCTCTAGTCTTTCTCGAATCAATTCAAAAAACATTGAATGAAGCACCAATTGGAAATGTCATAGAGAGTTGGGTAGACAGATGTTATTTGTATCTTTCCTCTTTGAGATCACACCAAGATTCCTGTGTCTTTGGCCATTCATCAAAGAAAGGTAATATGAATTAACCCTCATGCTTTATGGTTTCTGGTGCATCAACTTCATTTCTAGCAAAAGAATGATGTTATATGGATGTTGAGCTGAGGGTTGCTTGACTGCTCAAAATAAGCAATCAAAATAAGTAGGCTACTATATTGATACTATTAAAACCCATGGAAGAAATACAACTTGCTTCACCACCAGCTGATAAGTAATGCCTCATATTGGCCAAGGTTTTTGTGGCCTGCTGAAGATCCCCAGTTGCAAAAACATCCTACACACTCACACTTAATTGGGTCACACCAACAACATCCTACTTTTTTTTTAAAAAAAAGAACAACAAATCTAATTAGATAATAAGATCTATGATATAGTTAATTGGAATATGAAGGATAATAAAATTAAGCTTACCATGAAATCACATGAAATCTAATCAGACAACAAATCCTCTAAATCACATTAAGGATAATGATTAATTAAGCTTACCAAGACCTTATCAAGACACAAGGGAGTCAAAAATAACATAAAATAACCGAACAAACTAAGTAAATCAAAAAAAGCCTAAATAAATCTTATCTGAAAAACTAATTGCAACAGATTATAGTTAACTGAATACAACTACTAATTATAATAAATTATAAAGTTTTATCAATCAACACAATTAACATTGTCCAAAGTACAAATGGTGATTCAAGTGTCATCACATGAATGATATTATTTAACACAGATAACTACAGGAGATGACCACCTGATACACATAACATTGAATCCTAAACCATGTTGTTAGAATCTACAACAATTAAGGCAATTATTAATTTTGATTTCTCAATTAATCAACCACTATAATTTTATAAAATTAAACTTTGTTAGTACTAGCTATATATGGTAATTCTTTTTCATATGTATCGTCAATGCTGTTATGATGATTATCTACAATTGACACATCATTGTCATATTTACAACAATTAATAAAATTAATTGATTTACAAATAAAATTATCATATAAATGCAGAATTAATCGACACATACCCTTGTTGTAAAATTGGAGAGTTGCGCTTGTCATGTGACACACCTCGATGCTCAAATCCATGACATAGTCGGGACTTCGAGATTGACTTTTCTTTTGATGATTTCAATCTCTTCTCACATCCCTTGTTCTTACTGTAAAAGGATAAATAATAACAGAAGTCTCATTTATGAATTTCTTCCTTTGAATTACATTATCATATTTTTTGACTAATATTCATCTTTTAAATTTTGTTGTAGATACAATCGAATTTTTCATCCAAAAATTTATCCCCTCATTAGTCCAAGATGCATCATCAATTAATACTAAAGCTTTATAGGATAACTTCGAGTGCCTTGACATCAAAAATCATTCTAGACCATCGATGAAATTTTGCTCCCCAAACCATATATTATTTCAACCTTTGCATCTTGTGTCCATTGTTTGAGTATATACATATCAAGCAAATGAAACACTTAATTGATATGAAAAAAACTCAACATATTCATGCATTGAATGTCATCAAACTTAAATTTCCTACAACTATAGGATATGTCGTCTCTCTATTTATCATGCGCGAGGACCCTTGATTTGGAGGAAGAACAACTTTAAAAATTTATCACATGGTAAACTACAAACTCAACTCCTATAGATGTTTGTTTCACATAATAACGATGACTCTCACTCATTTTACTTTGAAATTCCACCCATTTATTTTTTGTGTACAACTTAACAATTTGAGTTTCTATCAACCAGTTTATCTTAATCCTAGGATGCTGATTCATATCAATATGGTTAGTAATTAACTCATTGTGTCTTTGATGTCTCAGTGCCCTATTAAAATGAGTGATAAAATCCATTAATGAGTTCTTATTTGAGATATATTTTTTGAAAAATGCATGTGAGCTTTCAAATCTTTGACTACTTGATATTCCAACACAAAATACATGGCTAAAATATGTTGGCAACCACTTGTGTTGCAATTCGTACATCAAAGACAATCAATTATTTTTCTCCAAGTTCGCACACTTGATAATCTCTTCCCATGAATTCTCAAATTCATCCGATGTTGTAGAATTTTCAATGACATTCTTTATACTTTGATAGTTGTTACAAAAAGTCAAAGGATCTAATTTCTCTGAAAATTCATTTAGTATATACCACAAATAATATCAATGCATTGTCTAAGGAAAACTTGTGCAATGGCTTTCGTCATAGCAAGTTGCTAATCTATGATGATAACTTTAGGTGCACCTTTGGGCATGATTTCTATGAACTTGTTAAGTAGCTAAACAAAAGACTCAACTTTCTCATCACTTAAAAAGATGTAACCAAAATAGTTGTTTGATGATGATGATTAACTTCTACAAATAGCACAAAAAATAATCCATATTTGTTGGTATTATATGTCGTATCAAATACAATTGCATCACCTAATACACTATATGCCCTCCTTGATACATGATCCGTTCAAAAATACCTACTAAATTTGTTATTTGAATCATCCTTGTAATCAAAGAAAAAAATCAAAATTCTTCTCTTTCTCAAATGCAAATAACTCAATTAGTGTTTCAATATCAATACATTTTTCTTCATCCCTTAGCTCTTTCTCAAAGTGTCTATTATCTCTTTCTGTGCAACCTACCAACTTAGGCCCTTCATACTCTATCTCCAATAATCGCATTTGTTGACAAGTTGGCAAATTGACATCTGAAAACTACTAAGTCAATGCTTTTTCTTCCTGCCCAAATATTACGATGTGAGTGTAGCAAATGCACCTTTGAAGGAGTTGAGAGTGGATGATTATGACTTTCAATGAAGTTAGCAACAATCCAATTAGGTCCAATATGTTTCTTTACAAGTGAAATCTTTGACTTACATCCAGTTCTAACTTTGCCACATGCTCTTTCCCTTCTCCATTGATCACCTTTTGCTTGTTTATTTTGTTAATCATCAGTATGTCCTTATTTAAAATATAGAAACATTTTCCAAATAACTTCATTTATCATCTTATTTTTATTGCTACTATTTATCCTTAAACTAAATATGGCTTCTCACGCATATTTGTTATTGTAATATCCTAAAAATTTTAGGGTTAGAACTAACCAATTAAAGACCATGCCCTAGTTAGTTTGAATTTAAGTGGGTTGAAACCTAAATTTAGGCAAACCATTTAGGTTAACTAGGTTGGACCTAGAATTAGTTTAAGATTATGATAAATAAATGGGATGGGAAGATTCGTCTCGCGAAGACGAATCAAACGAAACTAGTTTAGGTCAAATCGAAGATCGTTTGGTTGTGAACCAAATGAAAAAATATTGAACCAAACTGAACCAAGTTGGTTTAATTCATACCGAAAGGGGTTTTAATAAAATAAACTAGACGGAAAGATTCGTCTTAGAAAGATGAATCCAATAAAACTTGTTTGGATTAAATCGGAGATCGTTTGGTTAGTGAACCAAGCGAACCAAAGTTGAATATGGTTTGCTACAGTAGCCAGTTCAATGGTTTTAATAATTCTTAAGATTTTAATTTGATTTAGCCAATAAAATATGGGTTTAACGGTGTTAGTTTAGTTTTAATCGGTTAAATCGGGCAAGGTTACTGTGCATTCCCTATTAAAACAGCCCCGCGTTTATTCCCTTACGAACCCGAAGCCGTAGCCCTCTTCCCTTCCTCGCGCTTTCTTCCGCCTCCCTTCTTCTTCTCTGCTGCCACGCCGCAGGAACCCTAGCCGCTTCCCCTCCTCTTCGCCGCTACACAAGTTGACGCCGCCGGCCTATGCCTGCTCTATTGCCGACGCTGACGCCGACGCCGCCTTCCATCTTCTTCTCCGCCACATCCTTCACCAACCGCCGCCGCTTGGAGCCGACGCCACCGACGCCAGAACGCCTTCATCCTCTGATTGACGCCACCCTACTGCTTGCTTGGAGAAGACCGCCGTCTCCTCCGTCCTCCCCACACGAAGACCGCCGCCCTCAAGGAGCCTCGTCGCCGCCATCCCTTGCGCCGACGCCACAAACCCGCCACCGCCGGACCAGAGAGCTTCTTGCTGTGATTTGGAATTGACCAGAGATCTGGGGTTGGTTCTATTTCAAGGGGAAGAAGAAGAAGAACCGAAGCTTTCTTAGGGCTTTATAGGAATCAATCAAAGGAGGAGTGAAGACATTGAAGCTAAGACTTGATTTGGAATCGAGAGAATCTAGAGCATAGATCAAAGGACCTTGATTTTATTGGTCCTCATACATGGAGCCTCTTATTTTGAGGATTCTAGCGGTGACAGACTTCTGATCAGGTGGGTGATTTACTGTATTTGATCGATATAGTTCCTTTCTATTTACAGTGCATGTTTGATTCTCTATTGTCGTTGCTTAGTTCTTGATCACTTTCCTATTCTTAAATGTGAATTTGACTCTTATGATACTCATGTTCATATCATGCTTGACCTTATTTCCGTTGACCTTGGATTAATATTCCTGACTGTGTTTCTACTTTGGATATGACATTTATGATCATTATTGTTATAGTTCTTTCCTTATGATACTTGAGAGCTTTATGACCTATACCTACACTTATTGATTAGCCTGGTAGGTGCTAATGACTATGAAATGAACATCTCATCATAACGTCTGATAACGATTGTAAATCCCAATGATGTGGGTTTATCGTGTCTATAGTTGGCCTTTAGTAGTATATTGATATAGGTGGTTATGACCCCTACTTCCATCATATTGATGGCGACTGTATGGCAGTGTACGTAGTCGATGGTTGTATGGCAGTGTACGCAGCCGAGTCGATGATCTGATCCCGACACCGGTTAGGGGTGATACTCGGAGAGTATTAGAGGACAGATATCGGCCATAGGATATGGGATCACCGGACGCGGAGCACTGATCCCTCGATTTGGATCACCGGACTACCTTGTTGTAGGGCGCGGAGTACTGATCCCCCAATGCCGGCCATACCCAGTGTAACACCCGTATTTTCCTCACTTAAGATTATTGGTTAGATTTAGAATATTTCATAAAGAGATAAGGGTTAATTATAAATTGTAGCGCTTAAAAATTCTCAAAAATAATTTTAGAAATATTCTATGATTTTTCTGGAATTTTAGAATATTTTTCTGGAATTTTTAGATTAGCGGAAGTAGCAAAATTAAATAGGAAGAAAAAATATTCAAGGCGAAATTCGAACCCACAACCTATAGGAATTTGTAATTCTTTAGATATTTCCAATAACCAAAAACTCAATAGATCCGTTCTGAAAAAGAAGGAACCGAAATTTAATTATAGGCGAGTTAGTTTAAAATAAATAGGAAGGAAAATGTCCGAGACAGGATTTCAACCCGCAACCTTTAAGAATTTGCAACTCTTAAAATATTTCCAATAACCAAGAGACCCAGCAAGTCTGTTCCGAAAAAGAAGGAATCGAAATTTAATTATAGGCCAGTTAGGTCTAGGAATCACTTAATATAAATAGGAGGCTTAAGAGAGGGTTTTGATTATCTTCGAAAACCCTTCCCTCCCCTCTCGCCCAGAACGCCATCGCCCTCTTTTCTCCTCTCTCTCGGCGCCCCAAACTCGAAGAACGAAGAGTCCGTCCCCCAGGATCACAAGGAAAGTTTCCGGAGAACTTCTTCTACAAGGACGCTCCTCTCTGCGATAAGAACGCGTAGATATAGGAAGATCACCGAGAAGATCTTCTTCTCTAACGGAAGAATTGTAAGGAAATTAGCGCAAAAGGTAAGTACATCTCTCACCTGCAGTATAAGTTGTTTTCGTATTGTTCTTTCGCATGGTTATGTTAAGTTTTCTATGACATGATTTCTGTTAAACATGAATGTATTTATATGTATGCTCTTTCCATGACATGATTTATGTTAGACGTGAATGTATTGATGTGTTCTTCCTCTAGTATGATTCATGTTAAAATAGGAATATATATATATGTTCTTTCCATAGCATGATTTAGGATTTAACCATGAATATGTAAATTATTCTTCCTATTTAGGATGGAAGTAAAGCATGATAAATGATTGATGAAAGGACAAAGATATAGTAAGTAAAAGTATAAGAACTTTATGATATGTAAAGAAATGTATTTTACTTTTAAGAGGCGAGTATCGGGCCAAAGGTTCGCCCACAATGAATTCCGGGCCAAAGGTTCGCCCATAAGGAAAGGAATTCCAGGCCAAAGGTCGCCTGATAAGATAAGTCCTCTGGTAGCATTCGGTGGCTAGCTACCCCGAGTCCTGTCAGAGATGCGCACATTGATACTCCGCCAGGGCCCATAAGTATGTTTAAGTATGTTTACTTATTTTCAAATGTATGAATTTTCAAATATAAAGAAGTTTAGAAATTTTCTATGCAATACAAGTATTTCCATGTTCAGGTAGTTTCTGCTTAAGTACATGTCTTTATAATTACAAGTCCTTTCCTGTTTAATTCCAAAAGAATGCATGCAATGATTTTCGTTGTTTTGTGAGATTAGGTGTGTACTTACTAAGTTTTGTTTATAGTTGCATTCCTTATACTGCAGATAGATGTAAAGAAAAGCGTTAAGCGACGGGAGGCAGCAGGAGCAGTGTTCGATGTGTGTGGCGGCGGAACCGCGGATTAGAATAAATAAATAAATAACCATGCTTAGTATTGATTATGTCTTTTATAGTAATCGCTTCCGCATCATAAGAGTTGACCAGTTGTTTTATTTTATTAAGAATAATAACTTTCCGTTATTTTAAGAATATTTCTTTTTAAAATTTATCTATGGAAATTTATATTTAGGATTTAATAATGCTAAAGTAAGTAGCATCCCCTATAGGTAGGAAGGGGGATGTTACACCCAGTCTCAGATGCTTGCACGAGTGCTGTAGCGTGTGGGGCAGTTGCATCATGCATATGCATATCATGTGCATATTATATATATGTATTGGACCGCATTGATCTTGCATTTTGGTTGTTTATTGTTTGATTCTTGATTGTTGCATTCTGTTTGACATGTCATTCATATGATGCATTACATGAGACTATTCTAGTTGCTTACTACCTGCAGAGTTATTTCTGATATTTTGTTGAGATTTGGTATGTATCTTTATCGTCTTTATTTATTTGTCATGTACTATCTTTCTATATTACCCATTGAGTATTTTGTACTCACCCCTTTGGACCCTGGGATTTTTCTGTCTTCCCAGGTACCAGGTAGGAACTTACAGATGATGCTAGGGATCTGCCAGCTGTGCCATCTCACATCAGAAGAATTGGTAGATTTAAGTTATTTATTTTAGTGGTAGTTCAATATGGTTGTATTAACATTCATTACATTCGGTATGGTTGTAGACCGCGCTCCCCCCGACGGCCTGTTTCGCCCGCGCTCGGGCCCGCTGTAATCAAAAGTTTTTTTTTTAAAGATATTAGCTTTTCGTTTCTAGGGCATATAGTGGTTTATTTCTGCGATCGAAGCTGAAAATTAGGGATACTGTCGTTTTTGTTTCTCTAGTTTACTATGATTAGATCCAGTAACTGAAAATTGCAGCTCTTGGGCTTAAGAACAGTATGCTATTGCTTTCGGAAACTCTGCTGAGATGTTAAAAATGTTAAATATTTGGAATTGAATGTACAGGTAGATAGAAGATGGATAGCTCTCAAAGGAGATCGGGATTTGTCCCGGTGTCGCCTTCACATACTCCGAGGTCCACGGAGAAGCACGGGAGAGATTTTCGGTCGTTGGATGGGAATGGTAATTCGAGCAGCAAGTTCGATAGGGAGAGGGGGGTCAACGTTCAAGTGATCCTAAGATGCAGGTGAGAACCAATTGGGGCTAAAAGATGGGATTTTGCCTGGATTTTCTAAGATTTTTTGTACTTAATCTATCTGTATTGACTGCAATATTCCCAGGCCATTAAGTGACGACGAGAAGAGAGGGAGCGCCCAGGCGGTCATTTCTTGCAATGAACATCGCAGAGAAGTTTCAGCAGCTCAGAATATTGCTAACAAGCTGATCGAGAGAACCTTTACCTTCGACAAGGTTTTTGAGGCTAATATTTTACATATATAACGTAACTATGATCAGCTCCATGCACGAAAAATCTGCCTTTGTATATATATATATATAAATTATATAGGTTTTCGGCCCAACCTTGAAGCAAAAGGATTTGTTTGACCAAGCTGTAGCTCCTGTAGTAAATGAGGTCCTAGAGGGCTACAATTGCACCATATTTGCATATGGGCAGACAGGCACAGGAAAGACCTATACAATGGAAGGCGGGGGAAGAAAAGTCAAGGTAAGTTTTTTCCTTCACTGATGCAAAATGAAGAATTGCAGCTACTCCGCTTCTCTTAAGGGCTGTGAAGCAAATTTTGTGAAATACCGGAGGCACAATTTGCTGAAAATAGCATGAAAGTCTCATTTCTTGAGCTGTACAATGAGGAGATAACTGATCTTTTGGCCCCAGACGAATCAAAATTCTCTGAACAACAAGAATAAAGAAGCCCATCGCTCTCATGGAGGATGGGAAGGGTGGGGTGTTTTCATGAGAGGATTGGAGGAGGAGGTAGTCTATACTTCTGATGAAATTTACAGAATCTTGGACAAGGGGGTATTACAAAAAGGCGTACTGCAAGACTTCTTCAACAAACAAAGTAGCAGATCCCATTCCATTTTTTCCCATTACAATTCACATCAAGGAGATTACTCCTGACGGAGAAGAACTGATTAAATCTGGCAAACTTACTCTTGTTGATCTTGCTGGTTCAGAAAATATATCACAATCTGGTGCTAGAGATGTGAGTAAACCCTTCATGTTTATAGGACGAGTTTTTTGTTTGCTAATTGATATTTCCACTAGAAAAGTTCACTAACCATTTAAGTTCTTGTGTCTTTCATGTTTAATCTTGTTGTTTGCGTCATTCAATATTGATATTTCTTGCCTGAATATCTTCGATTACAGGGAAGAGCAAGAGAAGCTGGGGAAATTAATAAAAGTTTGCTCACTCTTGGCTGTGTGATTAATACTCTTGTTGAGCATTCTGGCCATATTCCATACCGGTATAGTCTAAATCTGTTTGTGTCACATTTTCTTCTTTTCTTCTTTCCTGTTATAATCCTTTATATATGTATATATATCAAATACTTAAGGAAAAAGCAAGTCATGTAGAAGGTCTATTTCTTTTGTATTAGACTAACAATAATTAATTTGTTTGTAAAATTAGGTTGCTAGTGGTGTCATTGGTAGCGGTATTGAAAATTATATTAGTGGCGATATCAATGTTGCAGCTCAAGTAACTATCTTAACATAATATTATACTTTCTTTTATTATTTATAGCCTGCTCTATTATAAAATTTGTTTAATTATTATACATCATTTTATTGTTATATAGTCAAAACTAAAGAAGGTGAGTGTTGGAGATATCAGTGTTAATGCTAAATGTAAGCTGCTTAAATTAATTGGTCTGTTGATGGAGTTGTTGCAGAAGGTTGAATTGCATCCACGGATTCAAAACCAAAAGTACATCATGTTCCTCTTGGTAGATCTTATTGGAAAGTTTGGATTGATAGAGTTTTCGTGGAGAATGTGGAGCTAATTCGACCAAATGAAGAAATGTTTTTTCTTGAGGATGCAATAGGAAGCACAGTTGCTTAGGCATCAATGTTTATAATTTTGTTTGACTGATCTAGATTTGACCATATACTTTTTTTAGTAAAGACGAATTTTTGTTTGGATTGTTTTATCTATGTAGATGGTTATCTTTGATATATATGCACATTGTTTGAGATATAATTATGGTAATTGTGAATGTGATTTTATCTGATATTTGCATGTGATATTTGTATGGTGGATTATAAATGTTAAAGCTTTGAGCAGGTTATAATTATTTGTATTTGTATTATATTTGTATATATAGGCATATTGTACTTTAAAAATATAATTATCCGCAGCGCGCGGGGCGTGTGCTGCGGAAAATTACATCCGTAGCACGCGGCCGCGCGTTGCGAAAAATTGCATTTGCAGCGCGCGCCCGTGTGCTATGGATGTAATTTTTTGCAGCGTGCGGGCTGCAAATGCACCCGTGTGCTACGGATGTAATTTTTCACAGCGCGCGCCTGCGTGCTACGGATGCAATTTTCTGCAGCGCACGCCCAACGCGCTACGGATGTATTATAACTTTTAACAGCTTAGGGTTATGCAGCATACAATGTGCGCTGCGGATATATATATATACAATCAAGCTGAAAATGAGAAACCTAAAGATAATAAAAAAGACAATCCAATGCATAAAACTCTCTCCAATGCGATGTCTCGAGAAAGGGTTAGACAACAGTGTGTCTATCGTACGCAGTTTTATTTTACATTGCAAAAAACTATTTTCGCGACACAAATCCTGATCACACGGTGATTCTATCAATAAGAATTAACAAATGTTATAGTTGAAAGCAGAAATCAAATAGTAAATGTTAAAATACAACTAATATTATTTTACCATTGTAGCATAACACAATATTAATTTTCAACAAAGATATGCATAAGATTAAATACCTGTATAATGTCGTCAATCGTAAAAGACTCTGTCAATTGTAAAGAAAAGCCACTCAGTATATTTATAAATAAGTCTTTGCCAACAAACGTTGTAGCCTAATAATTCCTTGTTGGCAGGGTTAATTAGGGCTTATTTTGGACTTTCTTGATAGCATTTCATGTCGTATTTGGGTTTGTTGAGCTTAATTCTTGTCTTGGATGAAATTTTGTCTTCATTCTAATTTTTCATGATTTTTGGGTGATTTTTGGATATTAATTTTGTGGTTTTTAATTTTTGCAGGAATTAGAATGAAAAGAATGATAAATTGGAGGGCTAAATTGCGAGAAAAATCAATTTGGTTCGAGTCCGGATTTAAATTAGATTTATATGTGGCTCAACCAGGTCCAAAATCAATTCTGGCTCAGCTTGGGTTCAAAATTGGTTCAATTGTAAACTCAAGTCAAGCTCAGGTTTAACCTAAATCAAAATCAAGCTCAAATCAAAACCTAGTCCACCAAATCCATCAATCCAATCCATTTCCAAATCAAATTAGCTCAGCCTGTTCAAATTAGATTTCGGTTCAATGGAAATTAAACCCGGTTTAAATGTCGCCGGTTCAATGCATGGGTTTAAAGGGGCACCGGTTCAGAGAGAAACAGGAGCTCGGTTCGCTATTCTCCCGATCCCTAATCTCGCGACGCCTTCTTCTTCGCCGAGCTCCCGTCGCGAGCTTCCACCTCCCCTTCTCCGATCAACATTCAAGCGGAGTCAGGCAACTTCCATGGACGATGAACGCCGACGCCAGCGCAGGAGCCGTCGCCGTGAGCGGAGTGCCCGGCGATCGGTTTCTTCACCCCCGTTTGCTGCAGGAAGTCGTCGGGAGTGGCCAGCTCCGGCGACCGGCGGCCGACGTCCATCCCGCACAGTAGAGAGCAGGCCGTGAGTGGTTGCTCCGACAAGCTTTCTATCCTTCCGCATCCACCGGAATTCCGAGCAGTGGAGCCTTCACTGACGTGGATTCGAACGTGGAGGAACCCCTGTTCTGATCTCCGACCATCTCATCCACCGAAGACGCGAGGTAAGGCTGTGTTTTGGGTTCTAACTTTGTCTGTGCATGGATTCAGCAGGGAAAGAGCTTGAGCAGAGACCGCATCTAGCGTTCTTCTCCGATCTGAGCTCGCCGGGGTTGGCCATCTCCGGCGGCGTTCTTCCATCCATGTTGGTGTTCTTCGACTATTGGTTGCCATGCCCCTGTTCTGTGCCGATTGGAGCTACAATTCCATCCACTTCCACGATTCCCCTGTTTTCTTCTCCTCATTGGTGCCGACGTTGTTGAGGGAAACCCTACTCTCTAGTTCTATTTACTTCTGGTTTTGTTGAGTTTCTTTAGTTCTATTACCTGTCAATTTCAATTAATTAAAACCCCCACTTCCTTGTTATTCTGTTTGGTGAAGTTTTGCTGAATAATTTGTTTTAACTGTTGGTTACGGTTTGGTATGAAGGATCTGTTCTTGATAGTTGGTTTCGATTTGAATGGATGAATTTTTGTTGATGTTTCAGTTGCTTGGTTGATTATGAATGTAATTGAAAGATACAAGTAGATAGCATGAGTTTTCTATAGCCGGTTAAAGTCAATGCTGTGTTGTTTGATTTATGTGGAGAAAGGTTCGTTTGTGGGCTATGAGATGCTCATCTATTTGGTTTAAAGCCCATGTTGTTGTTGGATCTTAAGTATGAATGAATTCGTGGTATGCCATGGGATGTTTGGATATGATAAGTTTGTTAAAGCCGGTTGAGAATGTTTAAGTGGTTGATTCATGTGCACATGAGTGGAGTTGTGATTGTGGTGAATTGTTGTAGAAAATGTTTGGTTGAGGATTGTGTATGGATTGTGTTATTTGTGTATATTAGTATGATTTATGCTAAGTTATTGGTTGTTGTATGATTTTGAATTCATGATTTTAGATTATGTAAATGAAATCTTGTTGTGTTGTATATTATAATAATGCTCTTGAACCATAAATTATGGATTGTGAATGGTTGTATGCTATTGTAGCTTAATGTTCATGTGTTTGTGTTGGTGCCCCGGTTAGTTTTGATGTGGTCAACTAGGTTAAGTTAGGTCCTGTTGTTTTTCTGATCCCTCTGCTAAGTGTGCAGGAGCTTAGGTACAGAGGAAGTCGAGCGTAAGACGTAGTGGACGAGAAGGGTTGTGCGGGGAAGTGAGCCGTCGGGCTCGGTGCAATCCGAGGGACGCGGAAGCTACGGAAGAGTACGCAGGTGGATTGAAAAGGACGTGTGCGAAGTCCGAGGGACGAGAAGTCGGGAGGAAGCACGCTCGAGAGGTAAAAGGCCGGAGTCGGGTTCGGGTGAGCCTAACTCCGGTTGACCAGAAATCACCCAACTGAAGATTATATAAAAAGTCAATAAAAGTCAAACTATTGACTTTGACCGTTGACTTTGATCAACAAAGAAGACTTGGACTTTTTTACGTGACAGTTGTAAAAAAAAAAGAAGAAAAAAATAAGATTTATCTTTTATTATATAAAAGATAAATACTTAGTTTTATTAAGGATAAATCTCTTTATCTTTTATTTAAGATAAAGTTTATCCTTATTTAAATCAACAGCTACGATCAAAGTCTATCTCCGATCAACAGTTAGGATCGTATCAACGGATCAACGGCCAGGAGAAAATGTATCTACGATCAACAATCCAGATATATTCTCTTATGCTATAAATAGACTTAGAATGTTTAGAGTTAGATATCAATTATTCTTTTCTCTTCTAAGTCTGTGAGCTGTAATTGTCTGTAAAAGACTTCTCCGCCGTCAACGAAGGTGATTGTCATACTGCGCTTCAACTGCCTTGGATTTGCAACCATCTAGGTTGAGACCAAATAAACTCCGGTGTTAGTCTTTTACTAGTTTTAATTATACTATTTTAATTAATACAACAACAACAACAACCAAGCCTTATCCCACTAAGTGGGTCGGCTATATGGATCCTTTTACGCCATTGAGCTCTATCTCCTATTATATCATCATTTATATTTAAATAAATTTTATCTTGTTTTATTATTGCTAACCAAGTCTTTTTTGGTCTACCTCGCTCTCGTTTGATATGCGTATTTGTCATAGTTTCACACCGCCTAACTGGAGCATTTATCGGTCGTCTAAGTACATGTCCGTACCACCTTAAACGTGTCTCACGAAGTTTTTCCTCAATAGATGCAACTCCAACTTTCTCTCTAATGCTCTCATTTCTTATTCTGTCCATCTTCGTATGTCCACACATCCATCTTAACATCCTCATCTCCGCAACTCTCATCTTTTGCTCATGTGCTCGAGTCATAGCCCAACATTCAGCGCCATATAACATGGCAGGTCTAACTGCCGTTTTATAGAACTTTCCTTTAAGTTTTAGAGGCACTTTACGATCACATAAAACACCTGATACTCTTCTCCACTTCAACCATCCTGTTTGTATTCTATGTAAGACATCTCTCTCAATGCCTCCATCGGCTTGCAAAAATGATCCTAAATATTTAAAACTCTCAGTTCCAGACAACTCATCATCTCTCTCCTCCACTTCAACGCATCAGGATGAGCATACATGTGCTAAATTTCTTCTGAAGTTCTGATTTTTGTTAGTGTATGGGTTAAGCATTAAAATATTTGCCGTATATCCAATACTACTATTTTAATTAATGTTTGTTTTAATTAATTGCCACTAATTTCTATCCTTGAAAAGAACGCAAGAGATCGATTTTTATTTTTCAGGCAATTCACCCCCCTTTCGCCTGTCCACCTTGATCCTACAG
>NC_133863.1:21217708-21222906 GCF_044706935.1 Curcuma longa
AGAAGGTTAGGCAAGGGAAAGTCCAAACTAGATATTTGATAGGTGGGAAGTCTACCTATGGAAGTGACTAGTCCTAATGAGGAGTTTGGCATGGGTAAATCAGTAGATTAGACCTACAAGGTAAGACTTAGATAAGCTATTAGATTTGAGAGATGTCCTAAGACAATCGCCTTATGGTTATACTATTTATTGGATAAATAGCAATTCTTTATTTGAGTGCACATTCTCTATGTGTTTGATTGGATCTTAAACTCATTTACTGAATGCCCACAATATGATTCATAACATGAGAGAATTTATAATTGGATCACAACTACTAAGCACCTCTACATGTGCAATTATAAATGTATTGAAATTATCCCTAATCGAGGAATTGATGAGCACGGATGTCATCAATTCTATTGAGACTAGCACGTGTTAAACTCCTTAGTTTACTAAGCAACTGATCTCACTACTGCAGACATTGGATGTTGAGAGTTAAATGTAAATGCTAGTTAAAGGTAACTAGTTCATTGGAGTGACTTGCCTTGAGACTTCATATGATTTTATACATATGTCAATGAAGATCTCATTGTAGCTTAAGTGCAAGTTTCCTTGGACTTGTGGTATTCAAGTCACCTTGGTCATGGAGGGTTATATTTAAAAAAAATATCTCTAATGAGGTGTGGACCCTAGGATGATTGGGTATAAGTCGAAGTGCTTAAAGGTGTTTGAATAGCCCACAGAGGATTCACCAGTCTTTATAAAAAGAGACATATACCCTACGATCGCTTATTAGGATTGTTATTAAAAATCTTTGGTCAAAGTATTACATATCAAGAGTACGACACTCTTGGACACATGTACAAGCAACTTAAATCCATAGGACAAGAAAGTAGCTTGGGCTAGGTGTGACGTAGTCATTCTAGTGGGAACTGACACATATAGACCATGTCTTCAACCAAACGGGTATAAGACGGTGAAAGGAATGAGACACGTCTCATTGTAGCTGTTGAAATGTTTAGAAGTGTTCTGGAATCAATCGTTGATTTTTTGACCAATTGGGGATTATGATGTACTACTAGGTACCACTCATAATCGTTCTATAATTAATGATTAATTACGGACGATCAACATAACTGGGAATCTATTGGATCACACGAACTACAAGTTCTCCGAAGGACTTAAAATGAGTTTGAGAATTAGATTTTTAGTTCAAGAGAATAAAGTCTAGTTGAACCAGATAAAGGACAAAATGATGGATTTCATCTTATGAAGATGAAACGAACGAAATTGATTTCGTTCCAATCGAAGGTCATTTGGTTATTAAACCAAGTGATTCGATGTTGAACTAAATTAAACCAACTTGGTTTGGTTCATGATGGAAGAGATTTTGGCAGAAAAAATGTGATGAAAAGATTCATCTTGCGAAGATGAATTGAACAAAACTATTTTGGATCAAATCGGTGGTCGTTTGGTTAGTGAACCAAGCGAACCAAGATTAAATCCGATTTGCTATAGTAAACCCTAAATCGGTTCAAATCAATTTGGGTTTTCTTTTTGGTCCGATTTAATTCCTCCTCCAGTTCACGCTCATTCGGCCGCACGCATCCCACCCGCCGCCATAAATTCTCGCGCGAGACATGGTCTTGCACGTTGCCCACGTCTGTCGGATTTGGCAATTTTGGTTTCGACACCGAAGAACTCATGGTGGTCGCATATAAAGGAAGGGCAAAGGGTGGAGGAGAAAGGCAAGCCAAAACCCTAAGTGAGAAGGGAGGGAACACGAAAGAATCCAAGCGCCGCCATTGATAATTCCTTGTTGGCAGGGTTAATTAGGGCTTATTTTGGATTTTCTTGATCGCATTTCATGTCGTATTTGGGTTTGTTGAGCTTAATTCTTGTCTTGGATGAAATTTTGTCTTCATTCTAATTTTTCATGATTTTTGGGTGATTTTTGGATATTAATTTTATGGTCTTTAATTTTTGCAGGAATTAGAATGAAGAGAATGATAAATTGGAAGGCTAAATTGCGAGAAAAATCAATTTGGTTCGAGTCCGGATTCAAATCAGATTCATATGTGGCTCAACCAGGTCCAATATCAATTCTGGCTCAGCCTGGGTTCAAAATTGGTTCAATTGCAAACTCAAGTCAAGCTCAGGTTTAACCCAAATCAAAATCAAGCTCAAATCAAAGCCTAGTCCACCAAATCCATCAGCCCAATCCATTTCCAAATCAAATTAGCTCAGCCTGTTCAAATTAGGTTTCGGTTCAATGGAAATTAAACCCGGTTCAAATGTCGCCGGTTCAATGCATGGGTTTAAAGGGGCGCTGGTTCAGAGAGAAACACGAGCTCGATTCGCTATTCTCTCGATCCCTAATCTCGCGACGCCTTCTTCTTCGCCGAGCTCCCGTCGCGAGCTTCCACCTCCCCTTCTGCAATCAACATTCAAGCGGCGGCAGGCAACTTCCACGGATGACGAACGCCGACGCCAGCGCAGGAGCCGTCGCCGTGAGCGGAGTGGCCGACGATCGATTTCTTCACCCCCGTTTGCTGCAGGAAGTCATTGGGAGTGGCCAGCTCCGGCGATCGGCGGCCGACGTCCATCCCGCATAGTAGAGAGCAGGCCGTGAGTGGTTGCTCCGGCAAGCTTTCTATCCTTCCACATCCACAGGAATTCCGAGCAGTGGAGCCTTCGCTGACGTGGATTCGAACGTGGAGGAACCCCTGTTCTGATCTCCGACCATCTCATCCACCGAAGACGCGAGGTAAGGCTGTGTTTTGGGTTCTAACTTTTTCTGTGGATTCAGCAGGGAGAGAGCTTGAGCAGAGACCGCATCTAGCGTTCTTCTCCGATCCGAGCTCGCCGGGGTTGGCCATCTCCGGCGGCGTTCTTCCATCCATGTTGGTGTTCTTCGACTATTGGTTGCCATGCCCCTGTTCTGTACCAATTGGAGCTACACTTCCATCCACTTCCACGATTCCCCTGTTTTCTTCTCCTCATTGGTGCCAGCGCCGTTGAGGGAAACCCTAATCTCTAGTTCTATTTACTTCTGGTTTTGTTGAGTTTCTTTAGTTCTATTACCTGTCAATTTCAATCAATTAAAACCCCCACTTCCTTGTTATTCTGTTGGTGAAGTTTTGCTGAATAATTTGTTTTAACTGTTGGTTACGGTTTGGTATGAAGGATCTGTTCTTGATAGTTGGTTTCGGTTTGAATGGATGAATTTTTGTTGATGTTTCAGTTGTTTGGTTGATTATGAATGTAATTGAATGATGCAAGTAGATAGCATGAGTTTTCTATAGCCGGTTAAAGTCAATACTGTGTTGTTTGATTTATGTGGAGAAAGGTTCGTTTGTGGGCTATGAGATGCTCATCTATTTGGTTTAAAGCCCATGTTGTTGTTGGATCTTAAGTATGAATGAATTCATGGTATGCCATGGGATGTTGGGATAGGGTAAGTTTGTTAAAGCCGGTTTAGAATGCTTAAGTGGTTGATTCATGTGCACATGAGTGGAGTTGTGATTGTGGTGAATTGTTGTAGAAAATGTTTGGTTGAGGATTGTATATGGATTGTGTTATTTGTGTATATTAGTATGATGTATGCTAAGTTATTGGTTGTTGTATGATTTTGAATTCATGATTGTAGATTATGTAAATGAAATCTTGTTGTGTTGTATATTATAATAATGCTTGTGAACCATGAATTATGAATTGTGAATGGTTGTATGCTATTGTATCCTAATGTTCATGTGTTTGTATATGGGATGTTTGTGTATGTATGTTGATTTGGTGTTAATACAATAATCTGTGAAAGTGTAACAAGTTGTATATTAATTTAGTTGTAGGTTATGTATTGTTGTATGTCGTGTAAATGAAATTTGTTTGTAGATTTATTTCTTGGTGTTGGAATTGTAAGTCACTATGAATTAGGTTTGTAATTATTGTGAGTGTATATATGAGTGTTGAATGATACCTGATGTGAGATTAGGATTTAGCTATGTGGGTATGATGTTGTATACTTAATGTATAGAATTCATTTTGTATATTAAATTTTGTTAATAAATGTCACTTTTATATCATTAGTTGAATAAATGTATAATTAGGACTGTGTATTCTGTATACTTAGGATTCATTTATTAATTGTAAATTAAATTGTGAATAAATAAAATTGCTTGTAGATAGGAATGAATAAAACATAAATACCACCGCAGCACAGGTCTGGAATAACATCCTGTCATTGAGTCCGAGAGAGAGATGACCCGGACCTCCCTATACCATTTAAGGTGATAATAAGAGGTTTGGTAAATAAATAAATAATTAATTTTGATGGGTGTAAGTGGCAAATAAATAAAGGGATTAAAAGTAAATAAATAAATTTCCCATACAAAACACACCGCATCAGCCATCCACCTCTCTGTTCTCTATCGTGACGCTGAAGTTCTTCTTCTTCACATATGGTTTGCCCATCGGTCTTCGGCCTTCTTCTGATCGAGTGGCATCGCATCCCTTCTCCCAAGCACGTGGACCATTCCCGAACGCAGTCGAGCAGTGTTCCTCCTCCTTCGATCGTGGCATCTTCCTCTATTGCTCCCGGCTGGGTAAAGTCATTGATGCGTTGAGCGATAACAGCAAGAAGGTTGCAGAAGGGGAGTGGCATAAACCCTAGTCACTGCTGGCTGGCGTTTGCTCGCATCGGCTGCTTCTTCAAGGGTTTGTGAGGAGAAACAAAGACTGTAGGATTGTGTATGCGCTAGAGGGGGGTGAATAGTGCGTGTAGCTTTTTACTTTCGTTCGTTAACTATCCAAATACTAGCAGCAGAATATTAGAAACATAATGCAAAAGGACACACAGATTTTTACTTGGTTCCTAACCCTCCAGGGTTAGTATGTCGAAGGCCTAATCACGGGAGACGCCTGTCCACTAGTGGTCTCCTTTCCAAACGTCGTTCAGAGGCAGAGAAACCCGTCTTACAGTCCAAAACAAACAATAGTAAATGAAATAAGGACAGTAAAATAAATGCAAACTCTTGGTCGCCGATCTAGAAGTCCTGAGCGCCACGCACTCTCCCTGGATCTTCCGTGGTTGCAAGAACTTGGACTTGTTCACGTTCGGTAGCGGCTCTTTACGGAAAGGAGGACGTATATATTCTTCATTAAGTTGTTGGTTGAAGCCTCCTTTTATACTGCTCCTAGTTGGGATCGATGCGTTCGTT
>NC_133863.1:21223006-21287964 GCF_044706935.1 Curcuma longa
ACAACTTGCCATGGTATGAGTGAGTTGAAATTTCCAAGTCGCAAACTCAAGTCGTATTTGTATACATGCTAAGACGAGAAAATGCAAAACTCTTTCCATGTGCATCTTATCCTATCAGGCAATTTGATGGGGTATATGACATGGATCTTGTGTTGGCCTTGGCCTTTCTTCTTTTAGTGAAGTCTCAAGCTACTCATCAATTTATATGGTGC
The DNA here is from genome assembly GCF_044706935.1 of Curcuma longa. Lineage (NCBI taxonomy): Eukaryota > Viridiplantae > Streptophyta > Magnoliopsida > Zingiberales > Zingiberaceae > Curcuma > Curcuma longa. The sequence continues at coordinate 21,223,219 of NC_133863.1, forward strand.
AGTTTAACACTAGTTTTTTTTTTCTTATATTGGACTCATATTTAATTAAAATGGTTTTTAAATTGTTTAAAGTTTTTAAAAGTTTTGAATTGATAACTAAAACAACTACTAACATGTCCAGATAACGTGTTTTAACCTCATAAAAGTCCAATCCTCTTCTCCATTTGATGTAAAAAAACCTCTCTTCTTTTCTTTGACCAAAGCCTACTACCTATTTTAGTATTCCTTCTCTCAAGATGTTGGAGCCTTTTTCATCATTTACAATAGTCATGCTCATGGGAGGAACATTCCCTGTTGCATCTAGGGGCTCCAATCAGGCTTGTAGGATAGAGAATTTGGCCAAGATATGATTAAAACAATGCCTACAAAATTTGCTTAATAACTCTCATTAGCATTTGTCACTACTACATAGAATCTTTGGCAGATTAATCGTTCTTATAAATTGCTACTGACTAGCATCTACCTTGCACTATGGATTGAAATTTTTAGTAATCATTAATATATGAAGTTACAATGCAGGAAATGAAGCACTTGTTTTGACTCTGATCTTGGTAATGCTACTAAAAAGTAGAAATAAAACAGCTTATTTGAAGAAATATCCTAAAGTTGAAAAAAATAATTGAATCTTCAAATTCTGGTATTGCAAGATTTCAATTTAACAAATACTAGTCCACCAAGCACTTTCACATCATCTACAGCAAATAGGTAAGCAAATAATACCTATCAACAAGGTGGACTAGGCATTATTCCAAATAGAACGCTTGGGAATAAAAACCTACCACCTTCAAAGTCCAAGCAGATTCTTGATTTCTTGTGGTCAATGGATGCCTTAGATCAAGGTGGCTTGTAGGATAGAAAGTAAAGTAGTGGTATGCGGAACATAAATAATAACGCATGAATAAAAATTGTCCTCACTAATGTTTTAAATGAAAAGGATCAAAATACATGATACCATATAAAACACACGTTGTGGAAATCTTAGAGTGAAGATTGGAGCCATATATGGAGCCTAGCGACAAAGACTTGTCCCGTAATCAGGCTAAAAAATCTTTCTGAGCACATTCAAGCTCACTAAACCAACTCTTGGCTACAGTCAATTAAAGATTCTTTAACAAGTTTGACAAATGAAAAGTAAATGTCTTTGGAAATATTTATCGATGTAATCACCCAGGAAGCAACAAACCAAAAATAACCACGCCTACGACCCAAATAAAGAACTGAAATCTCTAACTTTTATTGAGCAAAAAAGGAAGTCGTTTCACGATCACAGATATAGTAACATATTAAATGATAACTTTGAAAATGTAGCGGCACAATAGCGAACCAAGAAAAAAACAATTCCCGAAGGAAACAAGCCCACCTGTAGAGTGGATCGACATCACCTTCACTGGCATTAGCAGCGCTGGAGATGCACGCAAACGAAAGAAACACCAAAATCCAAGAGCGATCCATTACCAAAACGCTAACAACAGATTCGGCCAACTTCTTTCCGACGACCAAGATCGAGAACCAGTCGTCGTCGAAGCACCCGGCGATGACCAGATCTCCCTCCAGAGAACCACCGTTCAAGCAAGTGGGGTGAGCAGGAGGAGGAGGAAGAGTGGGAAGAAAACGAGCGGAGGAATGCTCAAGCCCCATCTTTTTATATCTTTCTCCCTCCGCTCTTCGAGTACTCCCTCATGCCAACCCATACGTGGGTCCCGCTTTGATTCGCAGACAGAGAAAATGGTACAAAGGAGCGTATCCGTGGAGGCGTATGATGGAGTGCGATTTAATCTGGTGGAAGGCCACGAGCGAACTCGTGGGCGTTCCCCTTCCTTTTTATCGGCAATCTAAGTGGGCCAACACTGGGCCTGAATATAGTGAAAGGAAAAGGGTTTATTAAGCCCGTTCACCTATTTAACTAACTATCCAGCCTCTCACTTCGTTACTCACCGTTTTTGATCTAGTTTTCTTAAAGAAATTATTCATCTACTCACGCACCCAGGTCGCTTCCGGCCTCCACCTCAAGATATCAGATAGGTGTCTGGGTCCCATTCCTATAATTCCAATTAAAATTGGCACGTACCATCTTTGCGTGTCATATCTGCGTGGGTGTATGGCTTCTTTGCGCCGCGTCGGATCGGGTCCAATCCTCGCTGGTAATAAAACCCTAGCGCTCAGATCTCGGCCGTGGCCGAATCGATCCGTTTCCGCTTGCCATCTCATTCTCGGCCTCTCCACCTCCTCGTCCCGTGTCCTACGTCGCTGCCTCCACTTGTGGCGGAATAGATGGGCTCCCACAAGGAGAAGGCCGCCACCGCCAAATTGTCGCCGGAAGCCCCTTCCAAAGGTCCACCAGAACCGCCACCGATGCGGCTGACCGCGGTCCACCCCATGCAGGCCTTCTACGGGCACGGTGTCCCGGCCGTGATGGCCCAGGCCTTCTATTCGCCTTCGCCTGTCGCCGCGGCGCAGCCGGTGGTCTGGGGACCTCAGGTTTGTGGAATCCCTCTTGGCGGGGTTGGAAAAAGTTTGCATCGGAGTTAAAAATTTGCATCTTTTAACCCTTTTTTGATATCTGCGGGTGATTTTTGGCAATGGAATCTCCTAGCAAGTGATGCCGCCACCCTTCGGAGGCCCGATCCCTTACGCTTCGTTCTACCCGCACGGAGGATTTTATGCTCAGCCTCAGATGAACGCGGTAGATAAATATTCGAGGAATCCCTGTTGTTCTTTGTTTAAATTTCTTACTGTAGCTTTCCGTTAGCTCCGATTTGGGGTTTTGATCGGGGTCGAATAATATTTGGAGCTGGTGATTTTCTAGGGCGTGGCTTATCGGACGACTGAAACTGAAGGGAGACCCTCGGAGCAGAAGGACCAGCGTCCGGTGAGCAAGGATGGTTCTGGAGGTGAATCTCTGGGGAAACGAGAAAATAATGGTAGAGGAGCCTCCATTGTCGGGGAGGATGCCACGCAGAGGTTAGCTTTGCGGACTGGAACGATGGACTGTTGATTTTTGTTGACGTTTCTGTTGATATTGCTTTTCTGCAGCGATCATACTGAAACAAATGGGTCATCTGATACCGTAGGAGGCGATGGGCAACCAAAGGTAAGCATGGGAAATTTCCCCTTGATTCTCTATTTTTGTTTGGGGGCTTGTCACAGTTCTCCTGCTATTTGCACCTCTTTGGAAGCCTTATGAAAATGATGGGTCTATTTCTTTGTTACATTTGTTTATGCCATTTCTACTTTTGCTTTGTTGAAAATGTTATCTTGGGACCAATTGATACTGTTACTGCTCAGGCTCCTTGCCTGATTAAAAACACAAGAATATATTTCAAATTCAGTTAACACAAAGTTCTCTTGATTATTCAGGAGCATTTCTCGAATAGAAAGACAAGTCATGACACTGTAGTTCCAAAAGGTAAATCTGCTATATGAAAAATGATTAATCTCTGTCAATTTGAAACTTTTTGGTCATAGTCATTCCTACTGAATTTGCTCAGGTGGAACCTCTCATTCCCTCAGCAATGATGAATATAGTGGTGCTAATGCTCAATCTTCTTATAGTGGAAGAGTGCGAACTGCCAAAAAACTTCCAGTCTCTGCCCCAGGAAGAGCAGCACTGTCTGGTTCTCAAAATAATATTGAAATGGATTTGTTGAGTTCGTCCATTTCTGGATCTGTCCCCACGTATGGTAGATCTAATGCGGCAAATTCAGGAACCATAATGGTAGGATGTGAAAGGGGCTTACATGATGAACCATGATCTAAGTTTCTCTTTTTAAAATATGTTTTTATCAATAGCTTTTTCAGGATGAACGTGAACTGAGGAGGGAAAAACGAAAACAATCTAACAGGGAATCAGCTAGAAGATCAAGGATGAGGAAGCAGGTATTATTTAGATTATTGAAATGTGTTCTTTGTTTCTGAAACACTTATCAGTTTTCTCTTTTCTTGTTCATTTTCTTCACCTTATCAGTTATCCATACTGTCAGAGTTACCAAAAATTATGTAGCCTGTTGTATATCTCTCTTAAATTTGTGCTAAAGAAGAATGAAATTTTGTGGAGTCGACTTGCTTAAACAGAAAAATGAACTCTATCCAGTTTAAATCGTACGCATTCAGGTGCTATTCATTTGATGTTGCAATTACATTGTGGTAGTACATACCATATGGTGTTGCAATTTTGTACATTACCTAAATGTCCAAGTTAGTTTATTGTCAATTGATGTTATTCTATTTTATTTGTGATTTTCTTCTATCTTATACATATGGCGAACCATTCTTTGCAAGTGTTAAGAAGTAACAGTATATAAAACATTAAAGAAATAATACATAAAACGTTGTACCTAACATAAAGATCTTCAAATGCATGTGCAAAGTTACTATGAGAAACTAGGGAACATTGAGGCAGAATCTTTATTTATGAAATGATAAAAACACCATGTTCAAAGATGACCATCAAATGTCTAAAGTTGAGAGGGTTGAGGGACAGGAGAAAATAAATATTAGATTATGCAACAGTTACTGGTCATATGAGCTACTCCGAAGCATCGTTTACAACAGGATAATGCTTACAATTTTTCACTTACCTCAAAGTCACCTATCAGATGAATGTCATAATATCAAATTTACAGCCTTTAGGATTTCATTATTTAAATTAGTTGTTAGGCTTGACTCTTTTAGTGAATAAAAATGCATACACTTTGTACACTTGTTTTTCTGATCTTAATCTTATGATTCACATTGACCTGGAAAAGTTTCACTGCATAATATCTACACAACCAAATTGAAAATACCTTTTTCTCTTCTCTTGTACCAGCAAGAATGCGAAGAATTGGCAAGGAAAGTGAATGACATGAGCAACGAGAACACTGCCCTCAGATTAGAATTTCAAAATCTCAAGAAGTTGTGTGAGGACATGGAAACTGAGAACAGAACAATCATGGTTAGTTTCTTTTCGTATTTGTATTATATTGGAGGGTGTCATGGTCAGTTTCTTTTCTTGTTTGCATTCTGCTGGAGGGCGTATGCATCTCCTTCTGATAAGTTTGTACTTATGTTTCTTGGAACAGGAGGATCTAAAACAAACTCAAGGAGCAGAGCTTTTGTCTGAGCCTAGCATCAAGCCTAAACCAAACAGGCGACTTGTGAAGTTAACATTTTCCAAAAGCTAATCAAATTCTAAATGGTCTAATGGGGCTTCTTGGTAACTTTGTTCTACGTCCATTTCACTGGCGTTCCACCCTTGACACATTTTTTTCATTGAGAGGATCTTTCTTTCTCATAGTTGGCTATATATTTTAGAAAATCAAGTTAGAACACTTTAATTTTTTATCACAAGAGAATTGCAGTTTGTGGTGCCAAACTGTTTTACCTGATGTGTGGAGTGATTTAGTGTGCTTTCCGCCTGAAAAATCAGAGGGAAATGTGGTTAGAATCCTAATTCTACTTTAATATCTTGTAAAATGACTGTTGAAATATAATTCTCAGTGGATCAATATCAAATATGGTTTACCGTTTAGCACTATCTGTTCATGCACTGTGGCTGTGTCTGTATGCACTTTGCTGTCAATTTGTCTTGAAAAGAGAATGGATCTTACTCATCTTTATTTATCTTTTTTTGCATTAGGCCTGACTCAGCTATAGAATTACTGATGTCTACCTTAAAGGATGGAATTTAGGGTTCATCTTTTGGTTCCACAACCATATGTGCCCTCCCAGTACAGATTTCAATGCTGCTTCTGCACACTGCAAATCAGCATGTCTTCCTAATGGCTATCAAGTTGGAACTTCGAAAAGGTAAATATGTGCCCCCGGGGCATGCGGCGAGCTGGTTGACGACGTGGAGGCCAGCAGACTGGTGAAGCCCACGAGGGCAAGGGTTTGAATCTTGGCGAAGTCAGGCAATACCTTCTTGCGTCGTAACCAACTATACTTTCTCGATTTACCTCTTCACATATGGTCGTGGGATCGATCGTGTGGGGCCGCTAAGGTGGCGGACCCACCTTTTGCAGAAGAAAAGGTAAATATGCTACATATGATAAAGCAAATGTGACAGCATTGTTTATATAAACATTTTTCTGGAAAATGCCAAACAGATGATTAAATGTTAAAGTATTTAACATTTATTTAGTGGAAATTTATGAAATGTTTATAAAATGTTTATAAGCATTGTTTATAAAATGTTTTTATTTATGAAAAATATAAATTTATTTAGTGGAAATTTTTCCTTATTTCAAGCTCTTGCATTAGAGTAATTATTATCTTAGTTAAAACTTATAATATTAAATTAATTTTGATCAAAATTGTTAAAGTAGTATTGGACTAATTCGATAAAAAAATAATTTAATAATTATTTAAGCACATCAAATTAGGGAAGGTTTCTTTCCTCTTCCTAATTCCATTTTTTTTCCTCCTCAAGATTCTTCTCCAATGGAGTAAAAGATGATTAAATCAACAAGTGCTTAAAATCCTTTCTGTTACTAATGTAATTTTTTTAATATGGATTTAGTCATATGGTTAATACTTATACGGCTATTAACAAAAATACAAATTAGAAAAAACAAACAAAAATGATAATGTTGCCATGATGTGAATTACAGGGGGCTTGAGCTAGATGAATGGTATAGATATATTTGAAGAAGACCAAATCGATTAAAGTTAAAAGTTTAAGAAGCAAATGATGTTATAAGAAAACCTGAAGAAAAAAAGAAGAAGCATATATACGTAGCTTAAAAGGAGAACTCGAAATTGATTAAAATATTTGGGACATAGAAATAAAATAAGATTGTTTTGAAATGAGTTTGTATAACTCTTAAAGTTTGTAATATATTACTTTTGATTAGTAGCAAAAATTATCAAGAGGTATGGTTTGTATTGTAAATTTTGCTAACATTAACTCATATCAATTCGAGTTCATAGTATTCTACAAGTCATTAAAATTCTTCTTGTATTTTCATTTTTTATAGTATAATTTAGTTGTACGTACACTCTGAGTTTTAAATAAGTTGATTTTGATTTGTTTACGTCAATTTAGACTCAATTGGACCATTTAAGAACGGCATAATTAAATAAGGGAGATCGCTCTTTAATTTTATATTTCAAAATAAAAAAATTTTAAAATGGATTTATATATCAGGAATTATATTAAAAAAATCAATCAAGTTTATAAAATGTTTTTTATTTATGGAAAATATAAAAATATTTATATTTTTATATAAATATTTTACCTTGGCGCAACGGTAAAGTTACTGTCTTGTGACCTAAAGGTTCAAATCCTAAAAACAGTCTCTTGCCAAAGGCAAGGTAAGACTGCGTACAATCATTGATTGGATAAAAATATTAAAATTACGTGTAACCCTTTTCTAAAAAAATATTATTATTAAAGTAGTTTTAATTAAAATTATGCTTTAATATTGAACTAATTTGATAGTTTTAATTAAAACTGTTAAATTTTATAATAATTTTAATTCTCCTTTAATTTTTAATAATAATAATAATAATAATAATAATAATAATAATAATAATAATAATAATAAATTAATGTCGAACGTTTGTCCTATTCACTACTATGCGTGTTACGGGGATAATTCATAGGGTCCCTCTGGTTTGACTCGAGTCCGGTCCTAGTCTCACTCGAGGGTCGAATCGTCCCCCACCTCTAGGTTCGATTGACCAAGTCCGTTCTTTCCCCATTCGGGAAGGCCATCAGCCGACGCTCCATTCAGCCCCGAACGAGACAATTGTCGAACCCCATGAAACCGAAACGACTCCTAGCTCGGGTCCTCCCGATATCCTTCGGTAGACTCCTTCTAGTTTTCTCCCCGTTCGGTCATACCTTGAACCGAGTCGTCAGTCGACTGAATCCCCATTCGGTCATACCTTGAACCGAATCGCCAGTCGGCCAAATCATCATTCGCCCTCCCCTCCGCCCGATTGACCGATCGATCATCCTTCCGATTCGAGCCGTAGGAGTAACCGAATCACCAGATCGCCCTACAGTGCCTTGGTATATCCCATCATGATGTCTGATCAACCCACGCCCCTCATTTATGGTGGCCGCCCTCTCTGACGCCCACGTGGGTAATGATACGACGACTACCTACTGGCGATGGGACTTAGGACAATTATGCTTAATTGTTCCTGACATCTCATTAATCATGATGGGACATCCTTTAATGATGACGTGACAGGTACACGCTCATTTCTATAAAATGACCACTCCTCTCTCACACAGGGAAGTTCTTCCTCCTTTTCACGCTCAAGCTCTCCTCCTTCCGTTACTATTCTTCTTCTTTCTTCCACCATCACTGACTTGAGCGTCGGAGTGGTCGCGCTAGAGCACCCCCTGGCCTTCCTACTCACGTTCTTTGTGCTCGCAGGTCTTGGAGGTCTGCTCCCTCATCGCCCTTCTCCCTACTCCTCATCCTCACTCTTCTTGTTCATCTCCGGTGAAAGCGAGAAGGTCCGGTGACTTGTCCTGCTGCCAGTTTCAATCGGAATATATTTTGGCGTTGTCTGTGGAAAATTCCAAAGTTTGGATTTGAAATGTCGACGAATGACTCTCATCGACCTCCTCTCCTTACCATGACCTAGGAGGACTTTGAGAGGGCGGTGGCCGCCACCGTCCTGGCGGTCTCTAGACTTAACAGCCAGCGGCGTCGACCGCTCCTTCAAGACCCCCCTCCCTCTCCGCTGAGGCTCCGCCAGGGCCAGCCCATCGACCTCCTGCACCTGTTGAAGCCCAACAGGCCCAGGCCCGGCCATACATTGACGATGATTACTATGGCATTTCCGTGGAGTCAACTATGGAGCGAACACCTCCTCGCGACCCTACTAGAGGCAAAGGCCCCTGCCCGGGTGAGGGTAGAGGTTCCAGCAACTCTCCCTTCTCTCGCTGGATACTCGAGGAAGAACTGCCTCGTCACTTCCGAGCTTCGCAGTTCTCGGACTATACCGGAACCACTGATCCCGAGGACCACCTAGGCCGATTCGAGAATGCAGCCCTGTTGCACCAATATACGGACGCCATTAAATGTCGAGTCTTCCTTACAACCTTGGTCGGCTCAGCACTCAGATGGTTCAATCGGCTGTCCCTCCTCCATTTGCTCGTTCGCTGACTTCAAAGGTGTCTTTCTAAGGCAATTCGCCACCAGCAAAACCTACCGGAAGACCTCCATGAATCTTTTCTCAATCAAACAGAAATCCAGAGAGTCCCTCAAGGAGTATGTACATCGATTCAACCAAGTGGCACAAGAGGTCCCGACTGCCGCCTCAGACGTTCTCGTCAGTGCATTCTCCCAAGGGCTGATAGAAGGCGAATTCTTTAGATCACTCATCAAGAAGCCTCCAGAGAATTTTGACATGCTGCTGACTCGCGCAGTTAAATATATCCATGTGGAGGAAGCCCAGTTGGCTCGGCGCAGAGACTCCGATCCCCAGCATCACAGTGGTCCCTGTCGGCAATCTGTTCCGGTCAGTCAAAGTGAACGCCGCCCTTTACCTCAACCCCTCCGAAGACCCGAGCCGGAGCATCCGATGGTATCGAAATCTGGCCCTTGAGCCATACAAGCCGTGGACTCCCAACCCGCTCAGTCTTCGGGACCTTCGCGATGACTGCCTCAGTTTTGCACCTACCATTAGACGCGGAGCCATGATACCGGGAGTGCCATCAGTACGCCAGAGTGCTCCGGGGGGCAGACGAGCAGCGCACTCGGAAGCCCAAGCCCGCACCAAAGTCTCGAAGGGACGCAAACAGTCAGGTAGCTCAGCCTTCACCGCCGCATTCTCCCCGAGCTACCTACAAGCGCCACCGGTCCCCCAGAGAGCTGACTCCTCCAACTCAGAATGAAGATGCTCGAGGCCAAGGAGCCGGCCCCCGGGATGTCCATGAGGGCAATCTGGACAATGCCTCTCGAAGTGGCATTCACATGATCACAGGAGACGCCACTGACGGAGACTCCAACCGAGCTAGGAAGGACCATAGCCGACTGTTGGAAGTATGCGGAGTTGATAGGGGCATTCGGAGAGACGGCATGACTATAGGTTTTGGTCCGCAAGACTTAGAGGGTGTGGAAACCCCTCACGACGACGCTTTGGTCATACAAGCTACCATCGCCAATTATGACATCGTCCGAGTGTTCGTCGATACAGGCAGCTCCGTCAACATCATCTTTAAGAAGGCCTTCGACCAGATGCAGATTGATGAGGATGACTTGAAGCCCATGGCCACTTCCTTGTATGGCTTCACTGGGAACGAGGTGCGCCCGCTCGGTCAGATCCATCTAGCGATCTCCCTTGGTGAAGAACCGGCTCGAAGGACTCGGTACCCTTTCTTCACCATAGTCGACGCTCCCTCTTCCTATAATGTGATACTGGGACGACCAACCCTCAACACCTTCTCAGTCCTAGTCTCCACTCACCTCCAGAAGATAAAGTTCCCTGTGGGAGACTTAGTCGGCGAGGCGCGAGGTAATCAACTGACTTCCCGACGCTGCTACGTGGACATGGTCCGGAATGAGGCGCTGAAGACTCGGAAGAGCCAAGGAGCTGAAGTACACTCAGTCCAGGAAGCGCTGAATCCCCGCACCCTGGAGGAGAAAGAGCTGCTGCAAGTCTGTCCTAACTGCGCCAAGACGACGGTCCAAGTGGCCGCCGAGTTACCCGCCAAACTGAAGCAAGAGCTCGGCGCCTGCCTTCTCCGAAATCAAGATGTTTTTGCATGGGCGCCGACTGATCTCACGGGCGTCTCCCCTTCGGTAGCAGTCCATCATCTCAACGTGCTTCCTGGAGCTCGGCCAGTCAAGCAGAAGCGACGACACTTCGGCCCCGAACAGAACAAGATCATCCGAGAGGAAGTACAGAAGCTACTGAAGGCCGGACACATCAAAGAAGTGCACTTCCCTACCTGGCTGTCCAATGTAGTGTTGGTGCCGAAGCTAGGCAACAATGGCGGATATGCGTGGATTTCCGAGACCTCAACAAGGCATGCCCGAAGGACTGCTACCCATTGCCGAGGATTGATCAGCTAGTCGACTCGACCTCCGGCTGCGAGTATATATGTATGCTTGATGCTTATCAGGGGTACCATCAAATCCCCCTTTCTATAGATGACCAAGATAAGGTCAGTTTTATAACGGCAGATGAAACTTTTTGCTACATTGTTATGTCGTTTGGACTAAAAAATACAGGAGCCACTTATCAACGGCTAATGGACAAAGTCTTTCATCATCAACAAGGCCGCAACATAGAAGTTTATGTGGATGACATTTTTATCAAGTCAGAGCAAGGTGACTCTCTTATAGCCGACATTGAAGAAACTTGCAGCACCTTGCGTCGATATGAGCTTAAGCTGAATCTGGCCAAGTGTCTATTTGGAGTCAGCGTGGGAAAATTTCTCGATTACATAGTGACCGAGAAAGGGATCGAAGTCGACCCGGACAAAGTGCAAGTGCTCGCTCAGATGGCTCCACCCCGCAACCTTCGAGAAGTACATAGGTTAGTCGGCCGAATCACCGCCTTGTCCCGATTCATCTCTAGATCGGCAGAGCGAAGCCTTCCTTTCTTCAAGATACTGAAGAAGGCTAAGAAGTTTGAGTGGAACGAAGACTGCGCAGATCTCAAAGAATATTTGTCCCAACTGCCCCGACTCGCCAAGCCATCTTCCGGTGAGCCACTATGGATGTATCTCTCGGCATTCGACGTCGCTGCCAGCTCGGTTCTCGTTAAGCAAGAAGGTCAGGCTCAGCATCCTATTTATTTCTCTAGTCACCTCTTCAAAGATGTAGAGACTCGATACTCCAACTTAGAAAAGTTGGCGTGCATGCTTGTCTTGTCGGCACGGAAACTCCGCCCCTACTTCCTATCTCATCCGGTCACAGTCATGACCAACAGCAACCTGGATCGACTACTCACGCAGCCTGAAGTCTCGAGCCGGCTCATCAAATGGACGGTGGAGCTCAGCGAATATGACATTAAGTATTAGCCCCGAACGACCATCAAAGCTCAAGTCTTAGCAGATTTTCTCACTGAAGTACTTGAAGGCGACTCTGAAGAAGCCTGGAAGGTATATGTGGATAGATCCTCCACTCGGCAGGGAAGCGGAGTAGGTGTGGTGCTGATTTCACCCAAGAATGAAGAAATTCGGCTCTCTATCAAGATAAATTTTCAAGCTTCCAATAACGAAGCCGAATATGAAGTCGTGCTCGCTGGCCTCCAGGCAGCCAAGCGAATGGGAGCTGCTCGGGTGCATCTTTACTCTGACTCTCAGTTGGTTGCACAACAAGTGGAGAGGAATTATGAAGTTCATAATGATGACTCCGCCGATACATCGAAGCCTGTGCAAAACTAAAGGCAGAGTTCAAAGAAGCTTGTCTCCAGAAGATTCCCTGAACTGAAAATGGCAAGGCAGATGAGTTGGCTCGACTGGCAAGCTCTATTACCGAATGGACAGGCGAAGAACCAGTCACTCAAGTAGCTTTTATAACTTAGATAGACCAACTCAAGCCTGCAGCCGAAGTCACCGACTGGAGAGGCCCACTGCTTGCTTTCCTCCAAAAGGGCGAGACGCCATTCGATCCGGATCAGGTGAGAATGCTCAGAAGACGCCCCGCTCGGTTCACGCTCGTGGGAAATCAGCTATACCGCCGAGCATTCTCTTGTCCTCTCCTCATGGGACCTGAAGATACTGATTACGTTCTGAGAGAAGCTCACCAAGGGTGTTGTGGCAGTCATCCCGGAGGAAGGTCACTAGCTTGGAAGATCTTACTAGCCGGTTATTTTTGGCCGACTCTCCAAACCAACTCTGCTAAGATGGTGTCCACCTGCCTACATTGCCAAAAGTACCAATCTCGGCAGCCGACGGAGTTGCTGAAGGTTTCTACTACCTCCTGCCCGTTTGACCAATGGGGCATGGATATAGTCGGACCCCTTCCAACTGGGTCGCAATAGAAGAAGTTCCTCCTCGTTGCTGTCGACTACTTCTCCAAATGGGTTGAAGCTGAAGCTCTCGCCCGAATCACCGAGGAGGTTGTGCTCAAATTCCTGTTGAAAAATATCGTCTGTCGGTATGGAATTCCACATCGATTAGTCTCAGATAACGACCGCCATTTTCAAGGAAAGAAGCTGCAAGAATGGTACAAGGGGCTCGGCATCCAGCAAGCCTTCACTTCGGTGGCCTATCCTCAAGCCAATGGTCAAGCGTAGATCGTCAATCGGGAGATAGTACGCGGCTTGAAGATCAAACTTGATCATGAAGGGGGCAGTTGGGTGGAGGAGCTGCCCTGCATTCTTTGGTCTTACCGAACCATGCCAAGGGAAAACACTGGCATGACACCCTTCCACTTGGTGTATGGAGGCGAGGTTGTCGTGCCTCTAAAAGTCGAAATCCAATCGGATCGGAGACAGCTGTATGATGAAGACAATGGGAGACGACGACTGATGGAGCTGGATCTTGTCTCGAAAGACAGAGACCGAGCCGCCGCTTGACTCACAACCTACCGTTAAAGAATGTGCAGCACTTATAATCGACGGGTCATACCTAGATCATTTCAAGTATGCAACTTGGTGTGGAAGAAGGTAAAGCTAGTTGGCGACGTTGGCAAACTCGAGCCATCTTGGAAAGGCCCTTATTGGGTAAGCAGGAAAACCAGCACCGGTGCCTACTACCTTACCAATTCGGCTGGTAAGGATTTGACGAGGCCGTGGAACGCTACCCACCTCCGACTTGATCGCATTTAGATGCCGCAAGGACTGACTGATAGACTACCGTTGAGTGACAACTAGCAAATTAAATGCATATTAAAGAGTCGTTTGAAGCCCATCAGTTGACTGGCCCCAGAATCAGTCGACTGATGTACGGAATTTTATAAAAAGAGCGATCAACGTCGTAGAAAAGAAGACTTGATTACTTCATCTTTCTGACAGCTCTATGTGATTGAAAAACTCCATTCTCTTCCTCCTTAAACTTCATTAAAAACCTTTTAAGAGGAAGAACTCTGTTGTAAAGGTTTCTCCGCCTTCGAAGCGTGCTTTGAGAAGAAGATTGTTTCATAGTGAAATCGTCAGCTGCGTGTGTGGATCCTTGGATTAGTTACCTCATTGAGGTGGATACCAAGTAAATCGAACGGGTTAGCGATTGTGATTTTCTTTCTTGCATCTAGAAAGTTCGTGTCCACCTAAGAGAATTCTATTAGAATTCTGTTAGGAATTTTGGTTAGAAATTCTCTTAAGAATTTCTGAAATCCCGTTAAGCATTTTCTGTCAAAAATTCTGTTAAGAATTTTCTGTTAAGAAATTCTCTATTAAGAATTTCCTAACGGGAAATTCTGTAAGAATTTCTGAAAATTCTGTTTAAGAATTTTTTTGTGAAAAAATTCTGTTAAGAATTTCCGTTAGAAAATTTGAATAAGAATTCTATTTCTTCTTAAATAAAATTTTATTATAAAATTTTGCTAATTAATTTTGTTAAATTAACAAAATTTAATTATGGAATTTCGTTAAGAAATTAACAAGATATAATTAAAAGATTTTGTTAAAAATAAGAACAAAATTATTTTTTTATAAAATTTTTTAAATTAATTTTGTTAAATTAATAAAATTTAATTATGAATCTCGTCTAAAAAATTAGTGAGATATAATTAAAAGATTTTGTTAAAGATAAGAACAAAATTAATATAATGGAGACTTATTAAAAAACTAACAAATTTTATCCATAGATTTTATTAGATTTGTTCTAATTAAGTCTTATAAAAATTTATTAGACTTTTTCTTAAATTTCGTAGATGGGATAGCTATATTAGGAGGGGTTTAGGAGAGGCAAATAATCATCAAATCTCCTCCTAGAGAAGCTAGGGCCGACGACCACTCTTTTCTTCCCCTTCTTGCTGCCACCTCTTATTCTCCCCTCCCTCTCTTTTCGTTTTTGTTCCTACTTCTTCTCCCCTTCTTGTTGTTCGGTTCTCTCCTCTATTGTCTTGCTAGGGTCGGCGGGCAAAGGTGCTCAACCTTGCTAGGGCCGGCGGCAACAAGAAGAGAAAGAACAAAGGAAAAGAAGGAAGAAGGAGAGGAAGGTTTCTAGTTTGCTTGCCATCAAGAAGAAAGGTTGATGGAATCATCTTGCAAGATAGTTGTCCACACAACATCCAAGAAGAGGAAGAGGAATACAACAGAAGATCAAGAGATCTTCAGGTAAAGAATTCCTTCTAGACATCTCGACAAGAAGAGGTACAATTTAGTTTTTGCTTTTATAAATTATTTTCTCTCCCATGGATCCTGAATACCAAACACAAGAGCTCAATGATCTTAATGCATCGATCAAGCACCTGTTGATCGATTATGAGGGCCACTTGATTCCGTCTCCGAAAAATTTTTGTCCGACAAGAATTCAACGGAGTGGATTTTCAAGAGTTTCCCATCACAGTCGACTGATGTCCTTAGTAGCCGACTGACCCATTTAAATAAAACTCACAGATTTATTGGTTAAGTGAAAATCAAGTCGCAATTGACTGAGACCAGTCGACTGTGCAGCTTTGTAATACGAATTTCAGAAATACCTCTAAAATTTCACAAAAATTCAGAAAAATCTGAAATTTTGCAAACAAGTTTGTTTTCATATATATTATCAAGGAAAAAAAAATATAATTTTATGAAAAATGATGTTGATGCAGTTTGTCCCGATTGTTGTTTTGATGTTGACACAGATTTAAGTTCATTTTAGTTGGATAAGAATTAAGTTCAATATATTCAGATTGACCAATGACGGATGAGATCGGAGAGGGCTCGGTAGCTCGTTCTCCGGATTAGGTCAGAGAGGGCTCGGTAGCTCGTTCTCTGGACCGGATGGAGTCGGAGAGGGCTCGGTAGCTCGTTCTCCGGACTAGGTCAGAGAGGGCTCGGTAGCTCGTTCTCTGGACCGGATGGAGTCGGAGAGGGCTCGGTCAGAGAGGGCTCGTAGCTCTCCGGACTAGGTCAGAGAGGGCTCGGTAGCTCGTTCTCTGGACCGGATGAAGTGGGAGAGGGCTCGGTAGCTCGTTCTCCAGATTAGGTCAGAGAGGGCTCGGTAGCTCGTTCTCTGTACCGGACTATGGTCGGAGAAGGCATGGTAGCCTGTCTTCGGACCGGATCATTGTCAGAGGAGGCTTGGGAGTCTGTTCTCTGAATACATGATCCAATGCGGTTGGCTCGGGTGAGACCCAAGTTAACCAAGTGATCAGATTGCATGAGTTTTGATTTCACTTTGGTTTAATCGATGGGTGAATCGATTAACCAAGGGTTAGTTGGTTAGTCGATCTGGTGATCGATTATAGAGCATTCTGTAAGACCAAGGGTTAGTTGGTTAGTCGATCTGATGATCGATTACAGAGCATTCTGTAAGATTTTGAAAAACCCACAGAATACACCATAATCGATTGGGCAATCGATTATGGTCGACGGTAATCGATCAGTTGATCGATTACAAGCTTAATGAGAAACCAGTTAGCGATCGGTAATCGATCACCTGATCGATTACCATACCTTAATCGACCAACTGATCGATTAAGGTATGTGGTAATCGATTATTGCTTAGGCTTGATCGATTACACGGTTTATAGAGGAAAGAATTACGACGTTTAATCGATGGCCTGATCGATTAAGACATTTCTGATCGTGTTCAGACTTCTGCTCTGCTCATTTCTGATTATTTCTGTTGCTTCTGATATTGCTGTGCTAATCCATCTCTGAGGTTTGCAGATGGAGTTTGAACTCAAATGAAGAACAGGAAGAGTCAAGGGTTGGCTTTCTATCATGGCAGTTTGTCGACCTTTGGTTTTCAGGTAAAAGACACAGCGGGACTCTGAGCTGCACAGGAGGATGATCAGTGAGTGTGCTGAGAGGAGCGTGGTCCAGCACAGAGGAGAGACCTCAGTGTGGTGCTGGAGAGCTCAGATGGCTCAGCAAGGCTCAGTGTGCAGTGGACTCAGACGACCGTTGAACGAGCAGAACAAGGAGACTAAAAGAAGAGATGAAGGAGAAAGAGAACAACTCTAACGAAAACAAACAAGGCTGTGTGTGCTTGTGCTGGCTGTGGTGTGTTCTCTGCTTGCTCGTGATCATTGCTCTTCCTTGAAGCTCTCTGCCTGAGGTGGTGCAAGGAGTTTGTGCCTTGCTCTCGGGAAGCTCTGCTTGAGGTTTTGTTCTGTGTGATTGGGGCTGTGCTGTAAGTTCTATTTGTTTGCCTCAATCTTGAGTTTTCCTTCTATAATCTCTGTACTTAACAAATATCTTTGAGATTGGCTGTGGAGAGGTCACTCCACCGAGAAGGAGACTTCATCTAGCCGGATTCATCCGGGGTTTGATCTACCGAAGATCAAGGGATCGTCCACCTTACGGACACGCCGAGGAGTAGGGGCAAGTTATCCCCGAACCTCGTATATCTTAGTGTTTGCATTGATTTCATTTTGTTAGCTATTTTCCGCTGCGCACTAACCTTTTGTAGGAGAAAATCAAATTTCAAAGGGAGGCTATTCACTCCCCCCCTCTCTAGCCATCTCCCGATCTTCAACAAGGGCATAAACGCAGGTTTCAATATTCATGGTTTAAGCAATATCCATCTTGGTTGGAATATTCTGTGAGCAAAGATTGTGCCTATTGCTTTGTTTGCTTTCTTTTTAGTAGCAATTTGAATAAGAGATCTGGATTTGATGTCTTCACTGTACAAGGTTATTCTGATTGGAAAAGAGTGCGTAATGGAAAGAAATGTGCATTTCTAACTCATGTTGGCTCTAGTCCTTGTTCTGATCATAACAATGCTTTGAGATCTTGTCAGGATTTGTTGAACCAATCTGGGCATGTGGAAAACATCATCAATGTGCACACCAATGAAGAAAGAGAAAAGAATCGCTTAAGGTTAAAAGTTTCAGTTGCTGCTGTCAGATGGCTTACTTTTCAAGGTTGTGCTTTTCGAGGTCATAATGAGTCAATTCAGTCAAGGAATCGGGGGAATTTTCTGCAGTTAGTGAAACTTTTGGCTGAATTCAATCCTGAAGTTGAAAAGGTTGTCATGGAAAATGCTCCAGGTAATTCTAAATACACTTCGCCTGATATTCAAAAAGAAATTTTGAGTATTTATGCTGTTGCAGTACGTAAGCATATCCGAGATGAAATTGGAGACTCTAAGTTCTCTATCATTGTTGATGAAACTTGTGATGTTGCAAAAAGAGAGCAAATGACTTTAGTGCTTAGATTTGTTGATGGAGCTGGAGTTTTGCAGGAAAGGTTTTTTGATGTAATACATGTCAAAAACACTAAAGCTATGACGTTGAAGGATGAATTATGTTCTGTTCTACGCAATCATTCTTTGGATATTAAGAATCTTCGAGGTCAAGGATATGATGGGAGCAGTAATATGAAGGGAGAATTGAATGGATTGCAAGCTCTTTTTCTCAGAGAATGTCCTTATGCTTATTATGTGCATTGTTATGCTCACCGTTTACAGCTTGCTCTAGTTGCTGCTTCAAATGATGTGGTTCCAGTGTGTCAGTTTTTTCAGAAACTTTTGTTCATTGTGAACACTGTGGACTCATCTGCAAAACGTCATGATGAACTCCGAGACTCTCAAGTAATTGAGCTAGCTCACTTATTAGCTATTGGTGAACTTGAAACAGGTCAAGGAGCAAATCAGGTTGGTTCACTCCAACGACCAGGTGACACTAGGTGGGGTTCTCACCTAAATTCTATTTCTAGCCTTATGAATATGTTTAATGCAGTAAGTTCTGTTCTTCAAAATATTGCTGCTGATGGATCATCTGGTTCAATTCGTGCTGATGGAGATACTGCTTTTGGTTATCTTGTGTCTTTTGAGTTTGTGTTTATCTTGTGCTTGATGAAGGAAGTATTGGGAATTACAGATATGCTTTGTCAAGCATTACAAACGAAGACACAGGATATAGTAAATGCTATTCGTATAGTAGCATCTACAAAGCAACTTCTCCAAAATATGAGGGAAGATGGATGGAACTGTTTTTTCATGAAAGTTAAAGAGTTCTGTGAAGAGCATGACATTGATGTTCCAGATATGGAACAAACTTATATTCTACGTGGTGGACGTGCACGTCGGCAGCCTGATCATTTTACCAATGAACGATTCTTTCGAATTGAAGTTTTCTTGGTTACAATAGATACTCAGTTACAGGAATTGAATTACAAGTTCAATGAGAAGGTAATGGATCTTTTATCTATTATGGCTACTTTAGTTCCAAGAAATGAGTTTAGATCCTTTAATGCTGGAGAGATATGCAAAATGGTGGAAAAATACTATCCAGAGGATTTCAGCCTACAAGATAGGTATGTGCTAGAGAATCAGTTGAATCATTTTGTTTTGGATATTTCTCAAGATGCTGAGTTGAGAAAGATTGGGACAATTACAGAGTTGTGTCGATGTTTGGTTGAAACTAGTAGACATACTGCTTATAACTTGGTTGACAGATTGCTTCGTCTACTTGTTACTCTTCCAGTTTCCACAGCTAGTGCTGAGCGAGCATTTTCTGCGTTGGGTGTGTCATATCCAACAATTAAATATCTACAAATATTGCTTAATCTATTTAAGTGAAATTTCCATATATATATATATATATATATATATATATATATATATATATATATATATATATATCACAAAACATCTCCCTATTATATTAGAAATGAAAACTATTTTCCATTTTAAATAAAATTTGACAACAATTTAAACTTTGATTCATTTAGGGATGCCTAAAGTATATATAACAAATATAAATTAAGAATTAGTTTTTCGATAGTTCATGTATTATTACAATGAAATTTGATGAAAATATATATCTAAGAAGCTTAATTACCTTTTTCTTCTCTCTAATAAAACCACTCTATTTGGTCGAAGATTCAAAGTTTGATTTCTTTGCATCGAATTAGCCGAATTAGACCACTCTAACTAGAGTAGCCAAAGTTGACATGAGTGATTTAGACAATGTAACTAGACACAACAATCAACTCTAATGTACAACACAACAATCAATTCTAATGTAGATCGACTATATAAATCCTCCTCCTCTCCTCTCTATATATTTAACCTAACAAACAAAATGGCAACGAGTGTGCTAATAAGAGTTTCTTGCATCTAGATATGACACCAAGAAAAGGGAAAACAGTATACACATGTCCTTGTTTATGGACTCCGACTAACCGAAACCACGTCGAACCATGTCCTTGCTGATGGACTCCGACTAGGAGGTAGGTACTCATCCAGGGAGCCAAAGTCTCTCTTGATCTATTCCAACGCAAACAAACGTGTGTAAGAAGTAGCAAGAGACAAGGATGGGATTAGTTTGCTATCCTTTCAGCTTTTGCCTTTTGATAGAGTTAGGGTGAGAGAAATTAAAGCCATCTCTTAATTCAGTGAACTATCAATTCATGATGACATTTCTGGATGATAGTTGAAGTAAATTAGCTGAGACTAAAGGTGCCGAAAGCTAGTTTGAGAAGTCATAGTCATCAACTTACACTTCAAAAATATGATACTATTATTGGTACAGGGAGCACTAGTCTACCTTTAAAGTTTTGATATTTGATAATATATCTAAGTCTGATCAATTTTACCAAGGATTGATCCAAACAAGATCTACTATTTGGATGCGAGTGAAGTCTAGTCAGATCAAAATTAACCATAAGGCTAGTAAGATCTTAAAATTCTAGTCAGTTGGATCGGACAAGAAGTCCTAGTTGGACACTAGGCAGGAAAAATCATAGTTGGAGGCTAAGTATGAGAAGTCCTAGTTAGAGACTAAACAGGAGAGGCAGGAAGTCCTGATCTGAGAGAATGGGCAGGTGGAAAGTCTACTAAGTGACTAGTTCTAACTGGAGGTTAGACAAAAGAAAATTCAAGTAAGTCAAGGATGACTGGATGTTTGACATGTGGGAAGTCTACTTAGTGACTAGTTTTAACTGAAAGTTAGGTACGTGTAAGCCGAGTAGGTTAGACCTACAGAGTAAGACTTAGGTAAGCATAGTAGGTCAGACAGACTACAAGCAGGTTTAGGTTGCTTGTTTGTGTGCTTGCTTATCTTGCAGGAACCTGGAGCTAGAAGCAAGATCGAGGTAGCACAAGAGGAGCAAATAGAAGCAGTCGAATCAAACCCAGAGTCAACTCAAGTCAAACCTGAGTTGACTGGATCTAGGTGCCCGGAGCGTCCAAGCGCCTAGGGTTGGTCCAGGCACCCAGATAAGGTAGAATTAATCCTGATAAAGACCGATGGAACTGGATCGAATCAGATCGGTCTGGGATGCCCGGAAAGAGATTCAGGCACTCGAAAAAGTCTTTATAAGGTCATCAACGTGCACCATCAAGGATATCCACTACTCTACTAATTCTTTATCCTGCGGTGCTATTGAACGTGAACGGAGTCTAACTTGTGTGACCGAGGAAACTCCAAGATGGGTGTGCTACGCTTAGGATTTCCACATCGGCCAACTTGAGATTTGGTTATTTTAATTAAGTCTTATTTATTTGTACTTTCATTTTATATCATTACTTGGACTGTAAGATGAGTTTCTCCGCCTCTGGAAAGAGTTCTGGAAATGAAACCATTAGTGGACGGGCGCCTTCCCACACATAGGTCTTGGGCGTACTAACCTTAGGGGTTAGGAACCAAGTAAAATCCACGAGTCCCTTGTGTTGTATTTAATATCCACTATTATTCTATTTGACAAAACGAACGAGCGCTATTCACCCCCTCTAGCATGTACGAGTCTTACAATTGGTATCAGAGCATACCTGCTCTTGATTGAACTAACCGTCACGGGAGCACGAAGGCAAAGATGGAGAGAGAGAAAGATATAAATTTTAAAATTTATTTTAAATTTTATATAATTTATTTTAAGTATAGGGAAAGAGGACATTACAAAAATAAGTGTCATACTCGTAAAACTCGGATGACACCATCGGCGGCAAAGGTGCAACCGATATAGGAGTTTGACGATACAAAGAGCACATCACATGCTTCAAATATCAGAAATACGGACACTATAAAAATCTGTATCCGGAGAAGAAGACAAAATCGAAATTAGGGGTTCTGATTCCGATAAGCACAATAGTTTATGAAAATGTCCCTAAAATTTTATATGCTAGATCTATTTTATTGATAATTTAGATAATATTAATTTAATTAATAAAAACATTAATTTGACTAATTCAGATAATTTAAATTTAATAAATTTAACTAATTCAATTAATTTTAAAAATTTAAAATTAATTAATGGGATTAAAACAACATCTAATAAATTAAAAAATTTAAATTTAATCTATTTTTTGATAATTTAAATAATATTAATTTAATTAATAAAAATATTAATGTGATCAATTCAGATAATTTAAATTTAATAAATTTAACTAATCTAAATAATTTTAAAAATTTAAAATCATCTAATTTGACTAAGTCAAAATTTAATAATTTAAAAAATTTAAATTAATTAATGTGACTAAAACAACATCTAATAAATTACAAAAATTTAAATTTAATTAATTTGACTAAATCAAAATTATCTAATTTAATAAATTTAATTAATTTGATTAATTCAAATAATTTTTTTAAAAAATTCAAAATTAATAAATTAAAAAAAATCAAGTAAATCAAAAATTTTAATTAATATAAATAATTTAATTAATTTAAAAAATTTTAAAATTAAATATTACCAATAATAAAAATTTATCTAACTTAAATAAATTAATTAATAAATTTGACTTAAATAATAATTTAACTAATTCATATTTAACCAATTCAATAATTAAAAATTTAAATATAATTAATTCTAATTGAAATATAAATCAAATAAATAAAAAATTAAATGAATTCTTTAACCTATTTAATCAAGATAATGAAAAATTAAATAATTTAAATTTAATTAATTTAATAAATATGAAAATAAATAATAATTCAACTTATTAAGATAAAATTAATAATAATCAAAATAAATCTAATAATTTAATTAATAATTTAGAATTAAATAATCAAGTTAATCTTAATAATGAGATAAAATCAAAATCTAACCAGATAAATTTTAAAATTAATAATTTAATCACTAAAAATAAAAAATTAAATACTAAAATTCTTATAATAAATTTTTAAAATTTAAAAATACTAATTCAAATTTAAATATTCAAAATCTAAATTTAAATAATGAACTTAATTACAATCATGTACTCTTTAATTATGAAATAATGAATAATCTTAAAAATTTAAAATTAAATTTGAAAAATTTTAAATTAAATCTTAAATTTTTTAAAAAAATAAATTTATTAATTTTAACAAGTCAAACATAAATCTTAAATACTTAAATTTAAATGATAAAATTAACTATTATAAAGTTCTATTTAATTATGAAATATAACTTAATTAAATCTTAAAAAATCAAAAATAAATTCAAACAAATAAACATAATTAAAATTCATAAATTTAATTATAATAAGATATTTGTAATTATGAAACTAATTAAAAATATTATCAAATCAAATAAAATTTAAAATATATCAAAGTAGATTGATATATTTGTAGGTCTACACGAAATATATCAAATTGAGAATTTGATACATTATTAAAAATTAAAAATTATTTATCTTAATCGACTTATGCATACCTGCCATGTACATGCATACTCTTTATTATTTATGCATATAAATGTCATGTCATTATGTTTAATTTTTACTTAACTTAGAACGGTTAGTTAAGAACAAATGACTAGTTGACACTTGCCCAATATAGTATCAGGGTGAGGCGAGATAATAGTACGTCAGGGAAGTTTGGTCCATGTAGTCAAGTGGGGTAAAGAGTACCTTGCTTAGTCTGCTTAGCTAGTGGAACTAACTGAAACTACATCACCACATCCTAGACTAGTTAGACCAAAGTTTCTCAAGAAGTCGATTAAGGATATGATTTCTTAAAAAGGCTTTGTCTAAGGAAGTGATCGTTGTTTTGATAACTAAGAAGGCTCCTTCCTCGCTACAATTTGGAAATTGATTTTTGAAATGTTAACTTAACTAAGTGACAGTTAAACATAAATTTAATATAAGGTCAAACACTCAGTAGAATTAACTTAAATTAATAAAGATAAAATTAACATAACATCTCATAAAAGTCATAAGGCGACTCTTGTATGTCATGTACTGAGGCACTTAAAATATGTGAGATGATCAGGATAATTAAATTATCAAAATTTGAAAATATTTTCAAAAAAAACTATTAAACTATTTTTCTAAAACTAATTTTAAAATTTTGATAATTATTTGAAATTCATGTTTGCTTAGTGTAATTATGTTATAGTTTTTAAAATCTCTATATATTTGAAAATTGATTGACTAATACTTAGACACAAAATCTTTAAGCCAACACTAGGTCTAAAACGCTATGACACATAGGCAGAAATCTTTATAATTAACAAGGATGCTCTAAGAGAGTACTTAGTTAAGGGGGAGGTTATTCTTAAAAGATCTTATCTTCAAAAGACCTTTAAAAATATTATTTGAAAATCTTTTTGAAAACTCATGTTTGAAAAATATTTTAAAAATTATTCTTTTGACTTGGAATAACCTCTTAAGGCACATGGGAAGATTGCCTTGTAGTTAATAAGAAGTCCTAAAGAAGTATCAGATTTAGGAGAAATTCCAAATTGAAAGCTCAATTAAAAGTTATATTTTAAAAATTCTTTTGAAAAATTACTTAAGTTAATTGTTCTTTTGACCTAAATCAACCTCTGAGACACACAAGGAGTTTGTCTTATGGTTAACAAGGAATCCTAAAGAAGTGTCAAATCAAGGGAAAGGTCTAAAATTAAAAGAGCAAACCTATCTTTAAAAATTTATCTTTTATAAATCCTTGAAATCTTTTTTAAAAATTTTTACAAATCTATTTCAAAATTATATTTTAAAATTATTTTAAATTATTCTTTTGATTTGGGATCAAACTCTAAGATAAATAGGAGATTATTTTATGGTAAACAAAGAGCCCTGAGGACATATCAAGCTAAGGGAGAGATTCTAATTGAAAGAATAATAATGAGTATTTCAAAAATATCTATTTTAAAAATCTTTTGAAAAATATTTTTTTAAAACTTTCTTTGCAAAACTCTTTTGAAAATCTTTACAAAACTTATTTTGAAAACCTTTTTGAAAACTTTTGTTTGAAAATTTATTTTGAAATTTACTATAGTCTTTCAAGAAATGTCTAGACTAAGTTGTGACCATAGAAAATATCTTAATTGTTGGTGCAAAATAACTTTTTGGTGTATGAAAAGGGAGGAAGGAAACTTAAGTTAAAAATATAGAATTCTCCCAGATTCATAAAACTCTGACATGATTTAATTATTTAACTTAAGAAATTATCAAACATCAAAAATGGAGAAATTATTGGTACAAAGAGCACTTATCTACCTCCAAAGTTTTGATGTTTGATAATATACCTAAGTCTGATCAGTTTGACCAAGGATTAATCCAAACAAGACCTAATGGTCAAAATTGACCAGAAGATCAGTGAGAAGTCTTAGTCAGTTGGATTGGACAAGAAATCCTAATTGGAGGCTAAGTAGGAGAAATCCTAATTGAAGATTAGGTAAGAGAAGTCTTAGTCAGTTGGACCGGACAAGAAGTCTTAGTTGGAGGCTAAGCAGGAGAAATCCTAGTTGGAGATTAGGTAGGAGAAGTCTTAGTTGGAAGCTAGACAGGAGAAGTCCTAGTTGAAGGCTAAGTAGAGGAAGTCCTAGTTAGAGACTAGGTAGGAGAAGTCTTGGTGAGTGAAGCTGAGCAGGAAGTCCTGATACGAGAGATTGAGCAGATGGGAAATCAACTAAGTAACTAGCCCTAACTGAAGGTTAGGCAATAAGGTCAAAAATGATCAAATGTTTGACAGGTGGAAAGTTTAACTAGTGACTAGTCCTAACTGAAAGTTAGGCATAGGTAAGCTAAGTAGGTTAGACTTACGGGGTAAGTCTTAGGTAAGCTTAGTAGGTCAAACAGACTACAAGTAGACTTAAGTTGCTTGTTTATATGTATAGGAATCAAGAGCTGGAAACAAGACTAAGGAAATATAAGAGGAGTAAACAGAAGTAGCCGAACTATGCCCAGAGTCAACTCAGGTCAAACTTGAATTGACTGAATGCGGACGCCCAGATCATGCTTCGGGCGCTCGAAGTGTCCAACACCTAGGGTTGGTTAGACGCCCGGATAAGGTATAATTGACCTCGATAAAGACTGACGAAACCGGATCAGATTGGTTCAGAGTGCTCAGAAAGGGATCCGGGCGCCCAAAATTTATAAAGCCATCAACGTGTACTATCAAGGATATCCACTACTCTACTAATTCTTCATCCTACGATATTACTGAATGCGAACGGAGTCTAGTTCGTGCAACCGAGAAAGTTTTATGAAGGATGCGCAGCGCTCAGGACCTCTAGATCGACTAACTCGAGATTTGGTTATTTTAATTAAATCTTATTTATTTGTACTTTCATTTTATATCATTGCTTGGATTGTAAGTCGAGTTTCTCCGCCTCCGAAAAGAGTTTCTAAAAGGAAACTATTAGTGGACGGACGTCTTCTCGTACATAGACCTTGGACATACTAACCCTAGGGGTTAGGAACCAAGTAAAATCCATGAGTTTCCTGTGTTATGTCTAATATTTGCTACTAGTCTATTTGATAGAACAAACAAAGACTATTCACTCCCCCTCTAGTGCACACCGGTCCTACAATTATTATCCCTTTTCTCATGCATACTAAGGGACACAGATGTTGTTCTATAATATATAACTCATGAAATAAGATGATATTATTGAAGAAATCTGAGAGATACATTTAAGATGACATGAATATGTACTTAGACGATCAATAAATACTCCAGTTAAACGATGTGAAATTATGATAAATACATACATCAAACGGAGAAAAAGAAAACAAAAAAAGATTTGGTTAGTAATAATAAAACAACATAAATTTTATTTAAGTATAAATGATGATATAATAAGGGATAAAATTCAATGGCGTGCATAAGAATCTGATAATTTTCACCTCTAATAAGCACAGAAACTCTACTAAAGAGAAATATATACCTCTAAGATTCTCTTGGAGTTTTTGACAATTCCACTAACTTTTCCTAAATCCAGCCTCAGTTCCACACTGATGGAAACCATCTGCTTCTCTGTGAACTTGGAGACAGACTCTGCGTCGAATTTAGCAAATGCTATGCTTCCATACAAATTTATTCATCTCATTCAAGATTCTAAATTGTCTCAATACAAGTTTTTTGCCCTGAATCAAAACTGTTTCTTGGATTGGATTTGCTTCCAACCTGAACTCGTTCCTCTTCTTCGACATGTAGTCCAGTCCATGAGTCCATCCCAACCTGAGCTCCTGTTAGAACAAGTAACTCAAACAACATCCTGCAAATTGAGTCATATGGATCTTGTTAGGGTGTAAATTAAGTAGAAACTTGTGTAGATGATATGGAGAAATTTATATCTAAACAAAAAAGAAATCACCTGTCACCATAGAACTGGAATTCCGCATAAATTATATTGTATTATTATTTAAACATATTCACCGGAAAGAGGATCAAAAATCAGTAATTTTTTTCTTGCAATTTGCTTTAGTATTAAAATTTAGAAGCACCATTTTTGGAACCTGAACTTGGAGTTATGAAGCTGCACTTCTTCTCTTCCTGGGCGCTCACGACAATGCCGGGGCTCTCAAACGAATCCGCCATCTCCCCCAGCTTCGCTGGAGTCCTACCGTAGTGGGCGATCCGAAGATTCCTCTGGGCTTACTCGAGACCCTCTGCGCCGCGGTGATGCTGCCGGGAACCATGTCGCATGGCAGCCCCGATGAGAAAAGTCGAACGGCCGCGCCGCTAGTGGAGTTCCGCCACTTGATTTCTTGGGCTGCTTCTTCTTCTTTTATCCAGGGGAGCTGATCTGGTCGAGGCCTTCGTCGTGAAGAGCTTGTCGGTGTTCGAGTCCGTCGGGATCGCTGCTCCGCTCGAGAAGCGTAGTTTCCGATTTCTCCGGCGAAGTGTGGTCAGCGGAAAAGACGTCGGCTAAGCTGGCGGCGGTGGGGGGTTTCGGCGAATGAGGCGGGGAGAGAAGCCGATTTCTGGAGCGCGTGTTTGATCGGGCGAGGAGACTCCGGCGGAGGGACGCGGTTGGAGGTCGGCTGAAGGACCTCCCAGCCGTCCATCGCCGGTGATCCGGCATCGGATGACCTAATCTTGGACCTGCACATTCTGGTCCTCGTGGAATTGGAGCAGGAACGAAATTGAAAGGATCATAGTGTTTATATAGATTCAAAAACTTAATAATATTGAATTATTTAAATTGTAGTAAATAATTATATTTTATTGGATAAAAATTTACAAAGGTGCTTTTCAATAATTTTTTATGTGCAAAAATTAAAAGAATAATTTTTCTCTAAAATCAGTGTTTCATTTTATTTATTTATATCAAAAGAATATAAAACTGTTAAACGAGCTAACTCATGATGAATCAATCCATCAAAAATTTATCATACGACGATGAAACGAACATCAACATAGTGGATTAGAAAATTTTCAATCCAACCCAATCCAAGAAAGATTACGGATTGGCGAGGCAATCCACGGGTCTATTAAAAAATAAAAAAGTATATAAAATTTTAAAAATTTTAAGTTTGGATTATACTTTAAACGGATAAAGTTGAAAATTTTAAATTTGAATTATGGTTTAGATGGATTAAGCTCGTAGTATATTGAGTTTTCTACTTTAATTTTAAATTTTAAAGAAAAAAATTTCTCAATTCGCGGATCAACCTAAGCCAGCCACGGGCCAACACATGCGATTCATGGGCCTAGGCGAGTCGACTCACCTGAACACACCTTAAAATGGATTTATATAATTTTAACTCAACCCGTTTAAATTGTTTGGTGGGGCAGGTTAAACTCACAGACCTAACTCAAATTGACGACTATAAAAGGATGTCTAAATTTCTATAAAATGATATATTATTTTCTGACACATATTAAATTGGGAGCATATTGTAGCAGCTACGAAATCGTAACTGTTATATAGTTATAGCAATTACGATTTCGTAGTCATTATAACTTGAATGTTAGGTAGGTGGGTTGAATTTGCATTGTAGTAGATATGAAATTATAGTTATTATAACATGGGTAGATTTTATAGAGTGAGAAGAGATCGTTACGAATGGATAAGTTTAAAGAGGTCATATCTTTTGACATAGCATAATATATTAAATCGAAGTTCGTTCAGAGACCTACAATTGATTTATGAGGTGAAACCCATAACGATCCGATTTCAGGTAAAAAAATATTGTTTAAAATCTTTTTGGAGGCTTTAAACAATATTTTTTTAAGATTTATTTATATCGTGTAGCAATTATGAAACTACAACGGTTATAATATGTAGTAGTTACGAAATTGTAACTACTATAATTATATGACAGTTCAGTTATAATAGTTATGAAATTGTAACTGCTACCACATGTCAGATTAATTCAGGATTTAAATAAGAAATAATATGATACTAATGAGAATCATACTGAAAGATAATTATATTATTTTTTAATGGGTGGGGTGTCCTATTTAATAAAAATCAAAGTAGGACACCTGTTAGACAATTTGGAAAAAAAGATAGTGCTCTTTTAATTTATATCCTTTTATCCCTAAAATATTTTTATTTCAACACTCTTATATTAAAATACTATTTTTTTTATTAATTTATCAAAATTACTCAAGTTTATTAAATCACTTCAAATTATCAAATTTATCTAAAATTAAAATAATTTTGCCTGAATTAAAATAATTTTAATAAATTTAAATAATCTTGATAAGTTAATAAAAATTATTTTGATATAACAATATTTTATATATAATAATTTTAATTAAATTGAGTTGATTTATTACAATAATATTGAAATAAAGTTATTTTTGAGATAAAAAAATATATCAAAGTGCTATTTGAGTATTTTTTTTAAAAAAAATCTTATTGACAAAAAAAGGTAATAAATAAAGTGTTTTTTAATCCAAAATTAATTATCGTACAATTTTAATTGTTATACAAGGTTTATGCTTCCCCTTCTTTACTGGGAAAAAAGGGAGCTTCTAAATCAAATTGCACGTGAAAGTTCTTGAGAGAAAAAACTCAAAAAGAGGCTTTCAACTTGAAAATTGATTAATTTAAATTTGGCGATAAATTGAATAAAAGGGCGTCATTTTTTTTTAAAAAAAATTTTGCTCGATGCTACTTCACAACTGGTTTTGTTTGTCCGGCGGCCGTTCACGGTGAGTCCTTTGGGATTCAAGCGCTTCTCGCTTCCAGGAACGCGTGGAATTCCTCGATCGCCTTCTGCATCGTCGGGCTGATGGAAGCAGAGGACGGGGACGGAGGGCACGACCCCGGCGACGTCGAGAACTTGACGTGTAGGTCCGACGCCGCCTCCGCCGACAGCTTCTTCAGCGCCGCCTTCCGGTCTCTCTCGAACACGAAGGCCGCCGTCACCGGCAAGTGGGTCGCGCTCTGCCTGCTGCTCTTGATCAGCTCCAGGGGAAGGTCGAAGTACGACTGCGCCGCGACCTCCTCGTCCCCGTCGAGTATTGCCGACGACGACCACGAATCGCACTCGAACCGCTCGAGCGAGGCCGCCCTCGACGCCGTCGTGGTGGCGCTGCCCTCCATCGACGCTGCTTTCTCGACTAAGTTAGCTTCTTCCGGGGGACGAGGTGGTGGCGGGTCGACGTTGACCAACGGCGGAGGCCGCGGTTTGACCAACCCCTTCTCGAGCGCCGACCCGTTCCCGGCAGCCGGGACGTAGAGGCAGCCGCAGTAGTTGAACATCTGCATGCCGCTGCGCCGACGTCGCTCAGTCCCCTGCTCGATGGGGTCGACTCCGTTGATCCTGTCGCCGCTAGCGCGGCCGCAGCGAGACTGCTGGCTGTTTCGGTCGTGGCGTTGCGGGCAGTTGCAGCAGGCGGCGGCGCAGGCGAGGCACCTGGGGCGGGAAAGGGGAGGCAGGATGTGCCATTTGGTAGGCGCCATGGTCGCCGGAGATCATTCTGCTCTGATCAACTTCTTCTATGTATATGGACAAAGATCATGGTAAACTTGCAAGCACGAAGTAGACTACAGAAAGTGTAGTGGTGAACATGATGAGCTCTTTGTCGCCCTCATCACTTTATTTTTTATTTTTTACAAACAGTAAAGAGATACAACAACAATAATAACAATTAAATATTTATCCGAGTTATATAATATTTAAAATAAAATTTATCTTTTTTTTTATCATATCTAACTAAAAATAATATTCTGTGTAGCAGCCAAACCCTCTCTTCCTTCTATCCTCTCCATTCCCTGCAGGTAAACATACCTTTGAGAGAAAACAATCAGATTTCACCAATCCACGAACCATCTCATGACAAATACCAAACAAAGCGTTTGCTGTACATTGTTCATTCATTGGGAAGTAAGGTCCTACAGGATAATTAACAACAATCTTTAGAAGCAAACATGAAATTCTCAGTTTCTTACTCTTCACTCAGTCGAAGAAAGTAGCTTTACTCACAGACTTGCAATTGAACAAGAAGAAATCTGTACAGTATTGTGTTTGGTGTAAATTGTGTGATACATTATGGTACATTAAGAAACAAGTGAAAGGCCTTTCGGTTTCTCCGTCAGCCTCTGCAATAATAGGCAGATTCTCCGGAAAATAATTCAAGGCTTGAGAGGTACAAGTTGTGCCAGAAAGAAACGCCAAGGGGTAGCTTTCTTTCAAGCAATAGTGAAATTTCCCTGCTCACTGCCTAACAATGTTTCAGAGCAGGGGTCACGGTCAGATCAGGTCTATGCAGGGGGAAGAGCACGCCTGCATGTCGGGCATTCCATCTTTATATCCATCCATCTCTGTAAGCATACCGAGTGGAAGCAATGGTCACAAGGTGTCACCTGCATGCCCAAGCCATGACGGATATGTTCTTGATCAGAAAGCGCATCGATGTAGATGCTATGCGCAAAGTAAAACTTTAGTTGAACATTTATTATTACCATATAGCGATTCGAGTTCTCTGTGAAGTCAATGGTAGTCATGCAAATGACACAATCTGTCGCTTGAGATGCATAACTTTCAAACTTCCTGTAATAAAAATACTTTTCAGGGAGCATCTGCCAATAACCAGACAACAGTGAGAACCTAAGATGTGTAACTATCGATCATTACAATCATAATGTTCTGAAGATTCACACATCTGTATGTCATCATCATTCCAACATGAACGATCGAGTATAATGAACAAAAAAGATAGGCTCCGAAAAGCATTTTAAATTCAAGGGAATTGGCAGTTTATATTATCATGCCTGAAAATTATGAAAAATCAGTGTTATCATATTTTGTTGACAATATGATAGAAAAGAAAGAACTCAAACCTGACGGGGAATGAACCATCGGGATCCAAGATAATGCTGAAGTAGGAGAATCAATGATTGCAATCCCAAAAATACTCCCAACCATATGCACCAATAGTTATCAACCTCTATTCGCAAAAAGTTGCTTGGGCAGCCAAATATGTAAAATGGTATGGCGAGGCGAGTAACAGACATTCCGATTATATAATATGGGTGCAAGGGCTTTCTTGTATCCTGAATGACATTAGTCACTATCTGGGGTATCCAAAATGAGTACATAATGAAAATTACAGGTCGCAAAAAATTGTGCAGATGGTATAGTAGCACAATACCACCTAACAAAATCCCATCTGCAAAGTAGCATAACTCGATTAAGCAAGCAAAAAAACTAGAGAGTAATAGCAAATATCTGGAACAGTGGAAAATCTAGGGGATGAAAATTATTATATATAATTAATTAAGAGGATTAGGTAAAATTTCACGTCAAGAATAAAGGCACTAAACTTTTGAATTTCTAGTGTTAAAACCCAAGTATTTGACATCTCCCATAGAAAATGCACTAAGACTGAGAATAATGGGATGAGCTGCTCAAGTAGCAACAAGGTGTTCAAGCACACCTATTTGCAGATGGCATAATACCTTCTCTTCCAACAATTTGCTGGCATTTTTAACTGCCTTATTGCATCTGCAACCTCCACAACTCCCTGTGATGGTATTGCCCACGTTATTGAATGAAGTCGTGAGGTTGGTGGGTGTCCTCATGGTTCATTTCCACCATGAGTTCACTTTGATCTGCTGACTATCGATCACAGCATTGTTCGGACAAGTTTAGGTGACCCTTTACTTCACAACCAATTGTTATTTCATCATCCTCTAACTCTGCTTCTGCATCTTCTACTATTACTATTAGTTAACCTAGATAAATAGTTTAAGGTTTTACTTAGAGATTTTCTGTCAGTACTTTCACTTCAAGTTTTGCTTTATGGTTAAGCACAAGGCTTCTGTGGTTGGTTGATTTTAGTGTGCCTTCTCATATTATAAGTTACCATGAGTTGTTTTACACTACTCATCTTTCTTCTGTGCCACCTTTCTCCATAATTGATGGATCACATATCCCTGATAAAGGAATACGTTCTTTACAGATCTAGTTAGTCTTTAGATAAGTTCATTATGTTCCATAATTTCTTATTTACCTATAACTAGTTTTGATATATTATAAGGCTTGGGTTATATATGTATTTATCTTGTTATTGATTGATAGTAGAAACCTTTAGTATCAATTAAGTAATTTCAGGCATTCTCAATGAGCCACATATCAAATACTTCTATGATAAGATAAGGTGAAAGTTGAGTGCGTGCTAACTTTTTTGTATGAAAAATTGATTGATATACCTTAGTACGCATATTGTGAACACAAAGAAGGGAAAACGGAAGTATAGTTTGATTAGCACTACATACTACGTGCTATTACAGTGAAATACATACTAAACAGTAAGCACTTACAGAAACGGCTATACAGAACAGATAACTCCCGCCTCATGGTTTCCCAGCTTTCACCGCTTTGCAAAGGTCTACTTGCTTTCCATATAGCAAGGAGATATCTCATCTCAAAAATTGAAAAAACAACAAACTTGAAGAAAGCTGCCGTGGCAAAAGCATTGAACAGGGACTCTGCAACAAAAAACCATCCAAGTTACACAAATAAGTCTATCCATGGTAATATAGTTATGGCTTCAGAATTGATCAGCCAAGTTATTGGAGGAAGAGAGTACATGGAAAAAAAATAGATATTAACTAAATGAGAATGTAATGAGCAGATAATTTGTACAAGACTATAATGGTATATGACTTCAACGATGTATTGTGCTGACACACTCTGCCAACATTTTCCTACTCTTTTTCCTAGGTTTCATTTAGTTAATTATCTATTGTGCAGTCAATTGGTCCTCAACTCAATTTATCTTGGCTAAATCATGTACGATCATTGAGCCATAAATTGACAAATTAGGTCAACACATCTTACCTTTGGAGGCAAGACCAAGGTTTTTTAAAAATAATGTTCTGTGCTTGAATATGGGTCTCAAACTAGAATGGTATAATATCAGCACTATGTTGTGCCAACACAACAAATATAAGGCATGTCAAGATGAATTTAGATGAGTTCACTCCTTTATACTGTTTCATTTCATTTAGTTTATTTGCTTCTAAAAATAATTAGATAGTAAATTGAATTAAAATTTTCTTGCACAGTAGCACGCACTTTGACATTTGTTAAAAAGTGCTAAAATCAATCAAAATGAGTTTTACTCATTTAATTATCTTTCACTTAGATTTTTAAGTTTTAATAGTTACATAGTTAAATTAAAAATAACTCCGCCTGTGATAAGTTTACCTTATCATTGCCGATCCCAAGCCCGGATAAAGGAGGAGGGTTGCGTTAGGTTGCCAGCCAGCGTTAAACTAAGGCAAACACTCATGAATGGATCCATTAAACTATTGTGTTAATGCTAGGATGTTCCCCGGAAGGAACGCGTTGCAGGGTCCGATTGTAACGTCTCGGCAAGGATCGCTACATCTCCATGAGAACTTGGGTGTAGTGTTAAATGAGCAAAAATTCTCACACCATAGGTTGGGTAAGAATAAAAATTATAGGACAATTAATAGTCTAAGATTTGGAACATGGAATATAGGAACCCTTACTGGTAAAACAATGGAGGTAGTAGATACGATGATTAGGAGAAGAATTAGTATTTTGTGTGTACAAGAGACAAAATGGGTAGGCGAAAAGGCAAAGTTGATAGAGAACTCGGGTTATAAGTTATGGTACACAGGGAAGAGTAAAACAAGAATGCTTCTCTTATATTAAAAATAATATAATGGAATTAGAATTTTACTACAATGTGTTTCAACACGAATTCACATAAATGCTTCTCTTATATTTTTTTTCATAACTTGTTTACTTTAAAACAAACTATATCAATTAGATTATAATGGAATTAGAATTTTGAAGAAACAAATTATAAAGTACAATGATCATTACTTAAATTCATCTTGACACACATCAAAGCGTGCCAAAACATGCCAACACAGGATGGTACTAATCTGGATTGACAGCATATGAAAGATCACCCATGCTGATCTGTATTGGTTTTAATAATTTACCAAATGGTACATATCGATTGTGCCATTAAGCATGGCACAAGATTTCAAACCCACCAAAACTTAATGAAAAGTCAAAAAGAGTTTAACTGCTCTTCATGTCAAATCTAACACAAACAAATTAACATCACAGAGTATAGTATTAGTCAAAGTTAAATCTAACATGAAGGAAGTCCAAATAATAAATGAAAACCCAAAGAATAAGATAAGATCTACATACCTACTAAAATTCCAGCAGTTAAATTCAAGAGGCATAGATATGCATCCATAATAGCTTGTTGACCAATCATTAGAATAGAAACTTTAGCAGCACCCTATCAAGTAGAAGAAATAAAAAATAACAAGATTAAAAACATATGATTCTATGAATAATCTACAAGTGCAATAAGATGATTATAAAAAATGGAATAATGGATAAAACAAAATACTCACAGATTGAGTATTGCTATGCTCCATTTGTCTAATCAACAAAAGAACTTGGAGAAATGATATCTAATATGATAACAAATAAAGGATTCCAAGTGCAACAGAAGATTTATAAGATGTGAACCACTATTTGATGAAGGATACAAAAGTGACCATCAACGTATAGTTAACTGCTTTGTTGTAATATGCCTCAGTATTCAAAGAAGTTGCATTCAACAAGATTGAAGGAAAGCACTCGCCATCACCATCCATTGCTGGACCCTCCATTAACCCCTCTAAATGGTAAAGCTCATGATTTCCATCTACTAATGAAAAAAATTAGCTTAGCAAGTGGAAGCTAGTGTACAATCTTAGTATTATTGCATAATAAGAGAAAAGAAAGCCCTGATATTCAACTAAGATAGCAGGAGGCTGAATCCTAGTTGCAATGGCAATGATTGAGAGGAGCACATGCTTGAGAAGGACATAAAAACCATAGTTTCTTGAACATAACAAATTGGTTAAGATGATAAACCACGCCTGAAAAACGTTTTTAGTACATCAAACAGAGCTTTTAAAAAGACATGGAAACAATTATTATACATATGAAGACACTTTCGATTTTTGGTTTAAGCTTAGTGAGGATGATATGCTCTAATAAACAAAATTTAAAATGACCCAAGCATCGATGATTAGACTGTCTATATCCTCTGCTATTGTAGTCTCCTTGAGATGTTTGAAGTGAATTTAATCATAGGAGGCTGCATCAAGAAGTTAACTTAAACTGAAATCACTTGGTGACCTCCTGATGGCCAAACACATTCAGTGGTTCAGATTCCTTCACAATTTTTAGAGATTCCTTCACAATTTTTAGTTTCCTGTATAACCAACTCTTGACTTCTAAAGATGCTCTGCACAGGATTCTTTATCCATTTCAAAGTATAAGAGGTACTAAAAGAAAATAGCTTGCGCTCACAAATAATTTCAGAATATTAACTTTACAGCAAATAACTAGGCAAGACATTATCATGAATTATATCATGGCAAATAAGAAGAAATCTACGAAGTACCATTTTGTCTAGATGAGATCTGTGAAACTTGAGCAGCAATCTCTATGTGACAATATTTCTCAATGTCGTTAGTCAGAGCTGACAAGATACATTAACAAAGTGAGAAAGAAACATAAATAAAAAAATATAATCCAAATAGTAAAGGTCATCCTACATTTTTTTGTAGGGAGTTTATCTTGAATTGATTCCTGAAGAACTTGGGAGGAGAAAACTCCAATCTGCCAGCAAAAGAAATTTTCAAAAA
This sequence comes from Curcuma longa, assembly GCF_044706935.1. NCBI lineage: Eukaryota > Viridiplantae > Streptophyta > Magnoliopsida > Zingiberales > Zingiberaceae > Curcuma > Curcuma longa. The sequence continues at coordinate 21,260,518 of NC_133863.1, forward strand.
ACAAATAAAACCAATGACTTTCACATGGAAATAACTAGGTTCGGGATAACTGGCATATACAATTGTGTTCAGTCATTCAAATGATGGCACTGAACTTAACTCCATTTCTATACTTCCAGCAAGAACGTTTACATTAATTGTAATCTATGTTCCACTTTCATGGTGTGACTTTCATTTATTATCATCTCATGCAATAGTCCCTTTACTCCTTTTCCAGTCAGCATAAAGCAATAACAAAGAAACCATTGATCATACAAAAGAAAGATAATTATTAGAAAAAATAAGTCTACAACTGCAATCTCAAAAGTAACCCAAACAAATCATCCAATTAATTATTTTGAAATGGGCAATCGCTTCCCAAAAACTCTGCTATAGCAGATTGAGAAAGGATACTACAATCAAATTCTGAAGGTGAAACAAGGTTTAAAATTTTGAGCCGGGCTGAAATTTCGATTTATGACTAGAACAATATAGTTTCGATACCGTATTGTGTCATGCTGATATAATTTGATATATAAATATATTAATTAAAAATATTTTTATTAATATTTGATTATTACAGATGCTTTATTGAGTTATATTTGAGATGTTGAATGTTGACTTCAAGTTTGATACGGAATGTATGATGCTTATTGAGTAAAAATTAATTTAGGGACAGCTGAAGTGTAACAAGTAGACAGGATATGATTAAGTAGGTTTAAACTGGATTTAATTTGATTACTTCATAGTAGTATATTTTATATGGTAGTCTGGTGCACGAAGCTCCCATCAATGTGGGATCCTGGGCAAAAAGTTATTTCTACGACTCGAACCCGTAACCATCAGGTCACATGACAACAATTTTACTCTTGCGCCACGGCTCCCACTCTATATATGCATAGAGTGGACAAATGAAGGGGGAAAAAAATAAACTATCCTTTAAGAGATTTTTTTCCCTCTATTTATCTAAAGGACGGATGGAGGAGGGAAAAATTAACCATCCTTAAAGAGATTTTTTTTAACTATTTACTCCTCTGGACTGATAAAGGTGAGAAAAAAAATTAAGAAAAGAAAGGAATTGAAATTAACTTTCTAAAAATAAAAAAGCACAATGCAATCTCGTGGCAGCCACAACTTCGCAGTTGCCTCTGTAACCTTCTGCGGCCGTCGCAAGGTCATGGCTTCGTGCCAGTGCTGATTGGCCAGCGAAATAGTATATTCCGCCCATGCCAATGGGCACAACATCTATTTTATACCATGAGGTGAAGTTGATAACCTATTGTTTAATAGACTAATAATCTTAAAAATGCAAGGCTTGAGGAGTTCTATTTGTGTCTTGCTTGAAAAGCAAGTATATGCTATTCGGGAAAATACAAGATCACAACTTGTTATGAGGCAAAAGTGTTTGGAGGTTGGATATAAATCAAAAAGGGGATATAAAAAGAAAAGAATTCATACAAGGGCATGCTATATAGAATCAACTTACTATTTTCTAGGGGCTTTGCATGACTTGTTGCTAGGATATTCATGTAATTCTTAAAATGTCAATTGATCCATTAGCTTGTCAGACCCATGTCCAATCACTTTTGTGAAATTTGTAAGCTTGAGTTAGAAATAATAATGATAAATATAAAAATTATTGTGTCAGTCTAACTCCATTAGATCACAACTCTCTATTTCAAAACTCCATTAGATCACAACTTTCCATCTCAAAAAAAAAGGGTGTGATGACCTTCCCCATTTAAGATTTGATGCCCTTATTAAGGTGCAAAGTCCACCTGGGAATTGCACGATCATTCTTAATCGACAATATAAGAAGTCCAGTAGTGATTCCCTTCACACAGCTAATCTTTCCAATCATCTAATCATGCTTAGGATGTTAACAAGGTCAACTTTGTTAACAATTGTCATAACTCATTTAATGAGATAATTCACCCATTAACTTTTTGGGAACAACCACTTGTCCAAAATGCTTAAGCCAAGTTAATAATAGTTCACTGATTTAACCCTATAAAATATCTCCATTAACCCACTACTTTCCATGTGGAACTAAAGTATGATGTCATATTACACATTTAAAAAATAACAAAATGCTCTTGTTGCGTTGCATACAAACTGTTATTTCCTATGGGCTTTTACTTAATGAACCATAGAATCTATTTAATGTCAAATCATCTACCAAGGTTATTAAGATGTTGTAAATTATGTCAAATGAAGCTTTCTTTAATCTTTAATTAAATTAGACAAAAACAAAAATAAACTAAAAATATTCTAGGGAAGAAATAATGCTATACCTAAAAAAGACTATCGAAATAGGAACTAACCCTAATTAGGAACTAGGAAAGATACTAAATTAAATTAAACTTACCAAAATTATCCAACATTCCTAATAAGACTATTCACTTAAACAATTGAAATAACTTATCATCCTATACAAGAGGATCTACCAATTAAACTTCTCAAAATCTTAAACTTTTAAAACTTAAATTCCTAATTTACATTAGACATGTAATTAGAAAGTGAGACTAACAAGTATACGAGGGGTAATCAGAAAATTAGACCAACAAGTATACGAGGGCATGTTGTAGAAATTAGTGCATACTACTGAAAGGAAACAGGGCATTATTACACTTAAACAGAATGCATTAACTGAGAAAACAAAAAACTTCTCAGATCTCTGAGCTGTGTATATCATTCATTTAAATATGAAGCACTAACAAATAAGAGGTTTACACTTTATAATACTTAAAGAATGTAAGGTTTAGTTTCAGACTTTTTCATGGAAGGTTGGATTTATTGATTAATTATACATCTTTTACCTTCAATACAAATGGGCTGTTGATAAGATGAAATCTCAGTCTTTCATGAAGCATCAAGCATCCAAATAGAAATATAGAAATCATTTTAAGGAATACAAAACAATCTATTTCAAAAGAAGTCAACTAAGGCTAACTATAAAGACTGCTAACTACTTACCAAATGATAGGGATTGGAGAAGTAATCCTGTTGAAGTGGCTCATTATTAGGAACACTACAGGGGGCAATGTAAAACAGTATCATCACTTACATGCACATATGAATGGGGGAAAAAGTCAAATAAATTAACATATACATATGCTACCTTAATAATCCATGTAACGGTAAGAAGAAAACAGAAAGTTAAAGCCTGGAACAACTAACAGGTTGTGTATCTAATTTAATATAACATAAGATATGTGTTGACAAAAAGATAATCATCAAGCCATGTATCTTTCAGTCGGCATTTGGCAGCACAAATCTCATTGAATCAAATTTTAGTTATTAAGATTTTATAAGATTTTCTTTCATTGGCAAGTGGTACAGTTCAAACAACTCAATGCTGTGTTAACCAGAAAAAAGACTAGAAATGTGAATAAATCAAAGAAGTTATTCTGATATCTTCAACAAATAACTAAGACTACAGCGAACTTTAGGTCCATGCATGAAAATTGAATTAATGCTCAACCAAGTCAACTAACTCCTCTAAACCAAGAAGAACAAGAAATAAACATGAAATCATTTCCACAACCAGTAGCATCTCTCGCTACTGTAGTTTGCCATGCAAATGCGGAGTCAGCAATGTAGGACATGAAAAGGCAAGACAAGGAGTTAAAAAATGTAAAGAAAAAAAGAGAGAAAATTAGACACATATGGCTGTACCAAGTACTAGCAATGCTGAAATTAGTTGTAGTTCAGTATGATTCTAGATGGTCCACCGAGCAGCAGTTTGGTCTATGGAGTGATCAATATTTTTTGGGGGTAAATGAAATGGTGATGTTAAGTCAAGCTTCCCATCATCAACCAAATATAAGAATATATAAATGCTACCAGAAATACAATGCTAAACTGGTACAAATTCTTGTTGGGCTAGTAGAGAGTACATGCTAGTCTAACCAGTATTCATATCCATCGTTGGAACTATACATGAAGTCAGATAATGTGAGCCAAGATAGTACACAAGGAAATGCTAAAGGCAATAGGTATGTGTCAGTATGTGTTAGATTTCTACTAATGCAAACATCGTTTCATATTTGTATAACATTTGCATGTTGACTCAAGGAGAAGTTCATGGAGAAGTGACACAACATCAAAATCGAACCCTCAAGTCACCAGAAGATTGGGACAAAATTGACGAAGTGAAGAGAATATATATCTTACAAAGAGAAAAAAAAAAACCTTACCCAGAGGGAAAAGTATCACACTGAATAAGAAGATTTACATAGAAAATCAAAGGAAAATTTATTAATTAAAACTTGTCTTAATACGTGGAACCTAAATTTTTTTTTATAAACTGATGACAATAATACATGGGATCCTAATTTTTTATATAAATTGATGACAATAAGACTATTCTTAGTAAATAACAACTTAGTTTACTATACTAACAATCTTAATTAACTTTTTCTAAACTCTAAACAATGTTCACCAACTATTTTACTATAAATATAACAAACTACAAAAATTGTAAACAACTTTAAAATTTTCAACAATTTAAAATAGATTTAAAAATTCCACTTGCATTAGGAAGACTATGTCAAATAATATCACTCTAGTCAATTTTCATGTGATGGATTGAAATGCTTGCCTCCTCGAGAAAGGGATAGCACCAAGGTTTAAAATACTGAGCCATGTTGAGGTTTTTAACAATTTCGATACCGTATTGTGTCATGTCGGTATAGTTTCGATATTTTTAAAATATAAAATATATAATTAAAAATAAAAAATTTAATCTAAATATTTAAAAATAAAAATAAAATATTTTTTAAAAAAATAATATGATAATTTTAAAAGGTTTTAATTAAACATATTTAAATTATTTCAACTATAACTAGGAGTTGATTATTAAAACTTAAGTTTAAAAAAAAATCCTTGCGATCGCTCGGTGCACGCGTGGGCCGCATGATCGGGGCCCGCACGACACCTCCGACCTGTGCGACGCCTCTGGAGGCGTCGTCAGACTCGAGCGACAGCTCCATCCCAGCCGGAACACTGTGCCGGTGCTAATCCGCTAGCGGAACAAAAATTTTCACCAGTATCGAGCAAAACGGCTCAAGATTTCAAACTTTGAATAACACATATCATTGCACTACCACATCAAACCAAAACCATTGTTAAAACAGAGGCACTACTCAAACACAAAATTACTAGGCCTGATAGGAATTCTAGTACAAATTTTGGTGGGGGCATCAAGAAAACGACAACAAGAAGTGGGAAGTCTAGTCGAGTGACCTCTAGCAAACAATAGAATCATAAATTTGCAATCTCTTCTTATTCTTTTTGTTCTTCCTTTTCTTCTCCTTGTTATATTCCTCTTCCTCCTCTATTCTTAGTCAGTGTCAACAAACACCACCTTGTACCAATACATTATGATGATAGTCTCTAATGCCATCTCATTTCGGCAAACTAATGAAATTTCAACACAAAATGCAATTTTAAAAGTTTATGAGTGATACTACGTTGACTAGTAGTTACCATGAACATCATACTTATGCATGCTAATAAGTTATTATCACTTCGTACACAAAAACAAAGGGAAAGGACCAAATTTCAAACACTTGATTATGATAACCCTATATAAATGTAGTATGCAGCGTCAAGAGCCAACTAAGATTCAAAATCTCAAGCTGTGCAGAAGTTTCAATCTTTGATTAGAACGATACTATTTCAATAGTGTTTATGTTTCGGATTGGAGTTGAAGAAGGACAAAGATGAAGCATAGAAAGGAGACATTGTGTTTTAAATCTTATATCATGTCAGGCAAAATGATTGAAACATATCATTTTGGTAAATTAACAAAACTCAACACTACTCAGCACAGACAATGTCTCCTTCCTTTGCTTCATCTCCTTCCTCCTTCAACCTCTAATCTTGTTTCATACCAAGTGAAACGGTTGAAACATATCATTCTGATAAATTATCAAAACTCAATATCACTTAGTACAAACAATGTCTCCTTCCTTTGTTTCATCTCCTCGCTCCTTCAACTCCAATTTGTCATTGACACTATGCATCAGAGCATTGATACAATATTGGAACAATATCTTTCTGATCAAAAATTGAAAGTACGGCATGACTCGAGATTTTGAACCTTGGTGCCGAGTTATATCGAGTTACAGTGATTTATCAAAACGATACAATTCGATCGTTTCACCTAGCACGGTATGAGATTTCAAACCATAGAGCCAACTTTTATCTTTTTTGTTTTTGTTCTCTTTTCTCTTTCTAACAGTGATAATGCATTATTTTGAGTTTTGGAGGAAGTGAATAACTTGAAAATGAAACTAGGTAAGGTTAAAACTTTAGAAACATGTGTCAAGCACAAAAACAAAGATATTCAAAGATAATGTTCCAGAAGCACACATGATAGCCAATTTTGATCACAAATGACAATTCAATTATTTCTATAAAAGCAAAATCAGTAAATAAAATAGACAACAACTACCACAACAATAATTAATATGCATATTCTCCTAATATACTAATTCTTACATAACATATAGATTTTATATATCATCATAAATAAACACATGCATTGCATGACATTAAAATATAAAATGATTGGATAAATAATACAATAAGGGAGCTAATAAGAATTGTTACCTGTTTGCCATCATTCGAAGTTTGTGGAAAGGCCATATGTACACTCCGTCTAATCTCATCTGAGCGAACCCATGATCGTGTTCTTTGTCAAGAACATCATGGAAAGTAATGGATCCCTGTTAAGATATAAGATGTCAACATTTGACAAGGTATGAAATAAGTCAACAAATGACATCAAGTGATCAACACACTAGTTTGAAGTTTGAACCAAGTTAAAGACTTATGGACTAAACAGTGACACTGGAAACAATTCCTCAAGCTTAACTAATGCTCAATGTAAGAAGTGGGTTACCTTTCAACATAATTATATCATCTTTATCTATTTCCCATTATTTCATCATTTGTTAAAACTACTCTTAATTGCTAATAAATTGCACACCAAGTACAGTAAACCAAAATGGGAAGTAGGTTCCCATTTTCTTTTTGAACAATAAAAATATCTCACATATATCAATAAAATGATTCTCAATAGTAAGCACTCCAATTCATTGTATCAAAATCAATTCTCAAAATTGGACCAAAAAGTAAAATATGCTTGAGAAATGCAAGTAAATGTACTTTGATTGAAAATGTTAATAATGCACAATAAAAAAAATAACTTCATCATCAAAGAAAAGACACTAGATTTGTAATTTATGCAGGTTTCAAGAAGAAGGAACTTCGTTCACACCTGAACATAGTGTACTCCACGAATCTTTGTTTGTGTAGTCACCAACTCTAGAACTGATACACCGCTAGATTTCCCAAAATTTAGGAACCTGGAAGAACCATTTGTTACATCTAGAAAGCTCCATTGTCCTGCAGCCCAAAAAGTTAAACATCACAACAAGGCAATATTTAGTCTAGTGCAAAGCATATATCAGTACTGATTCTCTTGCTTTATTTTTTAAATTAAAAAATATTCTTCAAATTGGGTATGATGCTTTTCTCTAATATGTTAATAAATCAATGCACTTTGTCCTTGAACAAGAGGCAGATGTTAATAAATGATGGAAATATCTCATAGTAGCCAGAGGGCATCACCATCATATGAATGAATCAAAAAGAGACTTTTGCTTTACAAGTTAGCTTATGAATACAGAAAAGGAATGATCTTTACCCAATTACATACACTATATACCAGTGCTGCTTCTATAGTTAATTCTATATTTCTTTTTTCTCCTTCTAATTTCTGAAAAAAAGAAAGAAAGAAAGTTTACCAGCATTCCTTCTGCAATAGTAGTAGTATAATTCAAAGTGCATATATGCTACTCTAATGATATTCTTCCTAAATATGAAGGACAAACTTAAAAAATACAAGTCCATGTCCTCTCAGATTACCTAGCTCTAATACTTGGATTCTTCATTGAACTCTTTCAACTCTACACTGGTGTTGGATAATGACACAAGGACTATGACACTGCGAGTAGCCACTTAATATCTCTATCGATCACATGTAAACAATTTTAGAAATAACTATGTAGGGCACATGGATCCACACCCACATCAGATACCTGTACCTGAATCCAAGTTATATAGAATACCAATATTTACATTACCAAAATGCATTCATCTTCTCAAAAGAATTACTCAGATTAAATAAATACTAAATATAGAAAAGGAGCTCCAAGTGGAAATTACAAAAAAAAAAGGCACAATTAAGCACAACCATCCACTATGGCAATATCAAAAGTCAAAATTTCATAATTAATTATATCGATACTATAAATTTAAACTACATACAAGATGCAAGTATGCAACCATCATCCTATAAGGCAAAGCTGAGTCCTGAGACAATCCAATTTCCTCATTACATGCTTCTTTTGACTTGTGAAGGATCATGGAGGTAAGATCAAGCTACAACTACCTAGCAAAAACACATACTGAAAGAAACTCTAAATTTTATACGTTATTATTGGTGTACTTATTCTACACCTTCACCTTCTAAAACGAACACACATCTTAGCGCCTTCCTTGCACATAGGTAAAGCCATCTTGACTCAACTATTATGCGCTTAGGGAATGTAGCATAGCACCTAGGCATGCCCTTTATTAACACCGATGATAATGCATAAAACAACCACAATAATTGAGTAGGGATAAACCCAACCCTCAGTATGCAAATTCAAGACATTGGCAACAATTTCTAAAGCCCTTAAAGAACACCATAGTTATAGGGAAGAAACAAGATCAAAATCGTCAAGCCATGCTTATCATGAATTTTATCCCCCATTGAGCTTTATGTGAGCTATATCAGTAGAGAGGAAATGAGATAAACAAAGAAAAAATGCAGATTAGATTACATATCACGGATATTTTCTTTAATATTAATCCAAATAAGACAAACAGATTTAAAAGAAAAAACAGAAAAATAGGCAAGTGAACATGCTGAGTTGTATATTAAACTGAGAAATAACATTTGACATTTGGATACGTTCTGTTGCTTTCCTTGAGACAATCAACCAGTAAGAAACTACAGCATGACAACTAAGAATATAAGCTAACCTTTATATGTTCCTGTAATATTCCACGGAGAAAAAGAACTGTCGCTGTCATCTCTCCTAAGGAAAAGCTGCTATATTGAAAAAACATAAATAGCAAAAAAGTAGAAACGTTAATCAAAGTCATATTAGAATAGGAATGTCAAAAGGGACCAATTATACAGCAAGCAAAAGTACATTAAGTGCTTGTTGAAAAATTATGTAGAAGACTAACATAAATTCACTTTGAGTCATTAGAGATACTTAACGAGAAAAATCCAGAATAAAAAACTTATCCTAGCACTTTATCTTGCAACCAGTATGCCTCTTCATAGCATCTACCATATTTGTCACAATAAATTATTACAAGAAAAAGGAAAGATCTCACAGCCCTACTAATCCAGAAAGATTGAAAAGGGTCGTAAGGAAGTCAAATTATCATGCCATTACAAGACTAGATATTTAGTTTGCAGCTAGTGCATAGTGCAGTGACCTAGTTCCTAGATGTGTCTTGTGATGGCCATTGGTATGGAATGATCCACATCCTAATGTTTTCGAAAGGCTCTTGGACATATGCCCGTTGTCCCGCACACAGAGCCCAACTAAAAAGTTCCAACTTCAAAAGAAAACGGAAAAGATCGAAAGAAAAAAAAAGGGCAAAGAAAGAAACAAACCTCTTCGCCCCAAGCTCCATCAACCGAGAAAGCCCTTTGTTTCAAAGGCCTCAGAGCCATCAAGGGGCTGACCAGCCCAAGAAACACCGCGACCGCCGCAGCACCCCACAAAGACCACCTTTCCCCTCTCCTCCCTTCCATGCTCTCCGTAAGTCAGCCGCCAAGGCAAGAAATAGCCCCCGCCCACAAGATGCAGATGATATCTTCAATATCACAGCCGGAGACGAGTCAATTGAAGACGAAATAGCGAGGAGTCCGGGTCTAGCGGCAGAGAAGCCGTCGAAAGCAAAGCATCTTGGATGAATCCACACGTGAACTGAAGCGATCTATCTATCTCGGGGAGAAAACGACGGCAACGGGGGTTCGTGGTGGAGATCGAAGGCGAGGAGGAAGAAGCAGCGTGGAATAGTAAACGGCATCCACGTTCCGCTGGACCATTAAGTCTACCGCCCAGCCAACACACACTACAGTTTGTTAGGGCTAACAAAACAAAGTTTTCTTTATATTTTTTTATGTTTTTATTATTAAGGGCGAAAATTAAAAAAAAAGGTCCTTTTTCAAAAAATAAAACATAAAGTATCACTTATTTCTCATATAAAAAATACGGTGGTTATAGAGTTGCTATGTAAAAATAAATTAATTCAACTTAATTAAAAATTTATAAATAAATCTTAATTTAATTAAAATTGTTTTAATTAATTTTAATATGATCAAATTTATTATAAAATTATTATAACAGTGATTAATTAGTTGTTATAATATTAAAATCGCTATTAATTAATTGTTATAATGTTGTAGTAGTTGGTTAGCCATTATAGAATTTTTATAATGAATTTGATTGGTTATTTTAAAAAGATTTTAATCAAGTTGGATTATTTTTTATTTTTAAATATTATTGGTAAATTTAGCGTGCCGTTTTACAATTGTTGATTGCTCTATAAAATTTGGCTTGTTTAATGACCGACCGCCCACTACTGAACAAGTGTTGCAAATATTTAAAATCAAGGTTGTCCTGAAAATCTCACAAATATCTAATCGATCGAAGCGAAAAGCGGCGAGAAAGAAAGAGAAGCCGGGCATGGCGACCGCGACGGTGAAGGAGATCGGCGTGGTGGGAAGCGGCCAGATGGGGTCGGGGATAGCGCAGGTGGCGGCTCTCGCAGGCTTCGACGCCTGGCTCCACGACTCCGACCCCGTTGCCCTCCAGCGGGCGGAGAAAGCCATCGCCGCCTCCGTCCGGCACCTCGTCTCCAAGGGTCAGCTCTCCCAGGTGATCGCCTTGATTTTTTTTTTTTTTGAAATAAAAGAATCTTTGTGACCAGAATTTGGAGTGAGGATTGAGCTTCTCTCAAATTTCATGAGGGATAGAAATGGAAAAATTGTCATATTCATGCGGAGATGAAACAAACAAACAAACATGGAATCTCAACAAATATATGAAGCAAAAAAACTATAAAAGCATCAAAATGTAGGTGAAAAATAAGAAATCAACGGTCCAATGAGGGATGTGAGAGGAATTTAGAAAGTTTTACAAACTTGTCAACTAGTCAAAATAGATTGAAAGAGAATGATCTCATCAAATATTCTCTCTGATGTAAAAGCCTCCAAGTATTTTTACCAGAAGATTATACGGCAGTAGCGGCAGCTAACATGGCACTCTCTGTGGATGTGGCATTTAAAATTTACAGAAGGGGTACACATGACTGGTGGTGTCGAAAAAAAGATAGCACCAAAACCAAGTAGAGGGGCGTGTGGATCAACCAAAATGGTGAAGGTATAACCATCAGTATCTAGTTTCAGATCAACTTTAACCAAGCAAAGTTGAGGGTTTTAGATTAACCTTGACTTAGCAAATTAGTGGAAGTAATGGATAGTTTTACTGTTTTCTTATAGTTTAAATGGTTTTGCTTTGTTACTTTCTTATTGTCTCAGTGATTGTGTTGGCGGCAATGGCATGCATAGTTAAACTTAGTAATTTGCATGATGTTTGGGTACAAGTGCAAAAACAACATATAGAATCTGGTCATGCAACAATGATTGAAAACACAAGATCATTTTTATCCTCCAAATTTCTATTTTCTTCTTTAAATCTGAAGATCATATTCTTTCTTTTCTTAATGAGAAACTACTGCTCACCATAGGTTGAAAAAGGAAATCTATAGGAGCCAAGAGGCTGACCAGATCTACAGGTGAGGATGGGGTCATATGTCATATCAACTTAGTATCAAAGTCAAGGATGACGGATTTAACAAGGAAAATATTGGAATCCTTCATGAAATGGCATAATGGTAGTAGGCCACATAATTGCCAACAACTCGATGAATTATCCCAACAGTTTGAGTCGTTAACCTAGGAAGCTTAAGACTTAAAGGATCTCGCAATTGAAGGGGATCCAAGGTGAAGGAAACAATTCTTTCGATCATGGAAACTGGCCAACAAAGACTCAGGTGGCCTACACTCTTGTTGGCATGGCACAACAGCTAGGCTCTCCTAGCTAGAGTTTCCTAATTATGGAGGTGTGGAGGATCCCATCTATTGGATTAGCCTATACAAATAGTATTTTCGCAACAAACACTTCATGAGAAGGTGCACATTATGTTATTCCACCTAATTGATGAATTGATGCCTAACATGAGTTACTAAAACTTGTTGTGGAGCATCCTGAACTCTTATCGCTACAGTTCAAGGACCAATGGCACATACGCTTGGAACCACTAGCCTAGAGTAGCGAGATGGGGGAGTGATCCAAGTTGTGTTAAAGGAGGCAGTGCTTAAAGAGACTTTGAAAGACTTTTTCCTCGAGCAGGTCCCCTAGTAATAGAACAAGGGGTCGACATCCTTGTGAGTTGCATTTATCCTTTTCTGCAGGTGGAGCTTAAAGGACACTGACTTGGGAGCCTCATTGAAGAATGAATTTGATCCCGCTATTCCAGGCTCTGTCACTATACTCGTAAGTCACCCAAATCACAAAGAGGTAACCACACGATAGTCATCCTTAGGCATGCAACCTCTTGTCTGTCACCATCAAATGCCTAAATTGCATGGACATGGGGAAGTGGCAAGCAAAAAATTATGCTTCAAATTCGGTTGGAAGGCATGGATGAGGAGGATCCCATGTCTGAGCCATTTAGGATCTGTTTGCTTGCAGAAAAATAACTTGTTTGTAGAAATTAATTTTTAGGATTGTTTTTGAAGAAAAATAGATTATTTTCTGTTGTTTGGATTTGTTACTAAAATAAGTTGGTGTGAATATAGAAAAAATTCTTATCAAGATCAGGTTGATAAGGCAGCTTGGCGCAACTAGGCTCTCCCAAGCCAAACTGTGAGTCACAACATTATGGAGTTCATTGGCTCTGGAAGTATTTGAATCTTCCAACGGACTGCTTCCTCTCCAAAATCAATCTTATGAGATCATGCTATCAAAAGGAATGGACCTTATCACTGTCTGGCCATACTACTATCAGTTCTGCTACCCCTAGCACATTCTTCCAGCCCGCTGCTTTTACCTAAGGAAAGCCTTTTCCCAAGCACAATCATTGTTCATCTTTATAATTTTATTTATCTTTTATGCTTTGATTTTCTTTATGTGTGTGTTTCCTTAAGATGAAAGATGGTGGGTTCATGAAAAAAGAATAATCCCTTTGCTGAATCATTATTTAACTGGTGTGCTTAATCCTTGTATATATAATTTGCAGTTGACTGCAATGAGCTTTTAGTGTCACCAGGGAGGGATCCTAACCTGGCTGTATTGAGATAACAGAAAATACCTTTTCTATTTGTTCATTTTTATATGCCAAGTAGACACGATAAACAAGAAGCGTGAAAGGATTATTGAAGTTTCTGACTATTTTCTTTCAAATGGAAGAACATGATTGATAAGTTCAAACTTCAAATTCACTTTTGAATTAACTGGCAGAATGTGGAAAAAATTGTTTTGTTACTCTTCTTTTTCCTATGTTTTCTCCCCATTTATACAATTATTATATCATCGCTTCACAGCTTGCAGGTACTGACTTGTTGAACCACTTGAGATACACATCAAGTTTGGAAGATCTTAAAAGTGCAGATGTCATAATTGAAGCCATTGTGGAATCTGAAGTCATAAAGAAGAAGTTATTTTCAGAACTTGACAGGATTGCAAAAGTTTCTGCAATTTTGGCATCTAATACTAGTTCCATATCCATTACTCGCCTTGCTTCTTCAACTAGCCGGCCAGCACAGGTTCTAGCTATCATTTTCCTTCTTTGGTGACAAATAGGCTGATACTTGACTCTTGATTTATTCAGGAAATGCTTTAAATATTTTTTCCATCTAATTATGTGATCCTTTTAGAAGTATTTGTATGTCACTAAACATCAAAACATTTGCATAGAAGTTATTCTAATCACAATTTTTCTGAACCATCTTACCTGTATCATATATCATAATGCTTTCTGAGAAGTATTACAAGAACTAGTACCAAAACGGTCAGTCTTCTACATTGATAGTGGCAATTTGCTAATATATCAAAGAACTTCCTCATCAATGTGCATTGCTACTGTTATGGAGACTATTATCTTCCATGGGATTGAGGTAGTTATCAATGATCTGAATCTAGATTATATGATTTGCTCGTCGATCAAGCCAAAATTGTCTCTTGTTGACTTTAACTGATGACTACATGGTTTTGCATTTACCAACTCAATGTGATCACTTGAATCAATGTTTTCTGGTTTTGTTCCATACTCCATGGATCCATTAAAATTTAGATCAAATTTGAACAAAATTTGTCAATATATTCAAGTGCATATTATTTTTTTCTTTGTAGGTATTCCTACTAATAAACACAGTAGGAGACAACTAAAATGAATATCCTTCATCATAAGCGGGTTTTCATGAGAAGTGTTTTAGGTCCATCCAACTCTTTTATAGTAGATAAGCCTCTTAAAATCTTTTACACAATAACACTTCCTAGGTTTATTTGGCCAAGGTAACAAGATAGTTCTTTGGGTGAAGAAGATTTCTACATTGTTCCCACAGAGCAGATGAGTGAGCATGGATATACATTTGTTCCTGTAGAATCACCTTTATGGATTTCATAACGAATTCATACTTATTTGATGATTTTGGAAGAGTTACGAGTGTTGGGAAAGAAGAGGTATAAATGACTAGAACTCAAGAGGTCATTTTACCCCAAATTGTGTTTTGGAATGCAATGAACCTGAGCCCAATGGTTAAACTTGCTTCCAGAATCGCTCAATTAGTTTAATGTTTTTCCTCAATAGTTTGTGCTAGACTTTGGTAAACTTCCTTCCAACTTCAGATGTTCCAACCATGCCATGTTCTTTCTTTGAAAAAATTTTGATCTTTTGCTAGAGCTACTCATATACAGAAGAATCTTGCGAGACCATAGTGTGTATTCCATATGTCTATCCTCACCTGCTAATTTTCCTGATTCTGGCCATCTTATCCATCATATTGACAAGAGCCATGATGACCAAGCTTTATGCCATTCCGATCGCAGGTGATAGGTATGCACTTCATGAATCCCCCTCGCATTATGAAACTGATCGAGATTGTGAGGGGAGCTGACACTTCAAATGAGGTCTTCATAATAATAAAAAACTTGGCAGAAAGGTTCGATGCATGAATCAATCAATTGTCTTGATTTTAAATATAGTTTTATTGCTTAAGTCGTAAGCATGCTTCATTCTATCGTTTGACAGGTTCGGGAAGACTGTAATATGCTCCCAAGATTTCCCCGGCTTTATCGTGAATAGGATCTTGTTGCCGATGATCAATGAAGCCTTTTTTGCTCTCTACACTGGTGTGGCTACAAAAGAAGACATCGATACTGGAATGAAACTGGGCACGAACCATCCATTGGGTCCATTACAGCTTGCGGACTTTATCGGTTTGGATATATGTCTTTCCATTCTTAAAGTGCTTCACGAAGGGCTCGGAGACAGCAAATACATCCCCTGCCCACTCCTTGTTCAGTATGTTGATGCCGGTCGACTAGGGAGAAAGAGAGGGATTGGTGTCTACAACTACCAGAATAAGAGTCCAGGTAAACCATTATCCTCGCTGTAAGTCTCAACGAAAAGACTCTCGCTGAATGATATAAGGTGAAATAGAATAAAATTATGAACTTCATACTTTTTAACTATGAAATGTGTCATGGTACATTCATCAAGCCTTTCAAACTCAACTTGCATTATGAAGAGTAATTGACTGAATAAGTTGGGCTCTCAAGTACTTGTCATCTTTTGCTTGATTCAATTTGGAAGCAATCGATTTTGGCCTTCATGTTTGAGATGTCCTGAAAGCAATGTTATAGTACAACAATAACGATAATTAATTCTTTATCTAAGTGAGGTAGGATATATATACCTCCCTCAATGAGCTCGATTTTTTATTATATTTTTATTTATTATTTAAATAAATTTTATTTTATTTTATTATTTATCATATTTTGTTTAATTATTTAATATTTATATTATTATTTTATATCATTTAATTAAGATATTTATTGATTGTTTAAGTATATATTTATATTATTTAAAATATATCTTTTAGAATTTGTTTTCAATAGGTACAATTCTATCACTTATATTTTTATTTTTTATCGTATTCATTTTGAAATATTCATCTTTTATAATATAGGATTAGTAGTGAAGGCTCAATTTTATCATTTTAAAAAAAATAAAAATCCATTTGTTTTAGAACAAGGTGGATATCGTTTAATTCCCAAACGTAAATGAGAGATACAGTGTAAAAGAGACGTTGGTCGCCTGCAGAGACCTTGCTAGATTTCCGGTTCGGGTTTTGGTTTGTACAGGATATTCAACCAAAGAACCCAGGTAGACTCCAGACCGCGTCGCGAACCCGGCTCATGTCGCGGCGCTTGAGCGTCCGGCCCAACCCCTCGAGCACCGACGCGGCCCCCACTCCGCCGCTTCTCCCGCCAGGTACTCGTGCGGCGGCACCCACCCACCGGCCTC
Source organism: Curcuma longa (assembly GCF_044706935.1). Taxonomy (NCBI): domain Eukaryota; kingdom Viridiplantae; phylum Streptophyta; class Magnoliopsida; order Zingiberales; family Zingiberaceae; genus Curcuma; species Curcuma longa. Next base: position 21,277,231 of record NC_133863.1, read on the forward strand.
CTCCTTCGCCGCCTCCGGAACCGGCGATCGATCGCCCTGCTCTCTACGAGTCCTCCTCCGCCCATAGCACCTCGTCCTCGGCGAGGTCGAGGAGGTCGGCGGCCGCGCGTGCAGCGCGGAGGCGGCCGTCGGCGGCGTGCCAGCGAGGCTTAACCATCAGCACGCAGCTCCTCGTTATAGAGCACGCTGGCTTTCACGGTGAAGTCGACTTATCGTCAAGATATAAGCTTGCGAAGGGAGGCGCGAGCCACGTAGCATGGCACAGGTCGTCTCCATCCGGCGGCCAGTGGCGGATCGACAACCGCTTGGTTCCTGTCCTTTTGTGAACCCAGCAACTACGAGGCACGTCTGCATACAATAATGGCGGCATTAATGGAGGTCGCTAAGGATACTGGCTAGCTACTGCGCTTCTTCTTCTTCTTTTGTTTATCACAGTCACATCCTCTCCTACTGCACATTCTAAGCCAAGAACACTAGTACTTTAACAAGTACAGAAACACCTGTGTGAAGCAATGCTTAGGTTTAAGAGGTCCCTTCCGCAATGGGATGGGGAAAAGGCTATGAATAAAATGGGTCTGAAATTCAATATCTCTGTTAGTATGAATCCTGCCAAGAAACTTAAGGCGGTTTGATTCTTCAGTTTGAATAAGGTGCTTCGGAAAGAAATAGATAAAAGTCCTTATGAGTTGTAGAAATGAAGATAATCATCCTATAAATACTTGCAAGTATGAGGATGTCTGATCAAAGTTTTGGTGTCTGATCCGAAAACGATCAAATAGAATTAAAAACTATTGATTGTATATTTATTGGATATGTACATAACAACAATAGTTATATGTTCCTTGTGTATGAATCTCAAATACCGAAGATACATAAAAACTTGATTACTGAATCGAGAAATGATTCATTCTTCGAACTTGTGTTTCCGTATAAAACTTTAGAGGATGGTAGCTCCTCAAAACGGACATATAAAATACAAGAGAAAAAGAAAATGATGAACCAATTAAAGTTAGCTCAGAGGAACTAAAAGAGCTCGGGTGAAAAATTCTTCCGAATGATTTGATTACTTTTATGTTGGAAAGTGAGTCCAAAAGTTACTCAGAAATAGTAAATTGTTCTTAGATATCTCATTAGAAAGAGGTAATTGCATCTGAGATTGACTTTATTTTATAAAATCACACTTGCGAACTTGTGGATCTTCCTCAAGGAAGTAGACCACTAGAGTACAAGTAGATTTTCAAGAAAAAGATGAAATCAAATAATATAATTAATAAGTACAAGACCAGATTGATAATTAAAGGTCACTAATAACCAGAATGTCTTGATTACTTTGATACATATTCTTCGGTATGTAGAATAACTTCCATTAGAGTTAGAACCGTCAAACGGGCCAATCTACGGCGGAGCGGATCAACCTATAGCGGGCCCATCATTTGGCAAGGCGGGACAGGCCGACCCACCAATTGGGCGGGTTGCGAAATCTCCAATCCAACCCAACTCAAGGCGGATTGCGGGTTAGGCGGGCTAACCCGTGGGCCTGTTAAAAAATAAAAAAATATTAAAAATTTTAAATTTTAATTATAATTTAAATTGATTAAGTTAAAATTTTTAAGTTTGAATTATAATTTTTAAGTTTAAATTGTAATTTAAATGGATCAAACCCACTAATTTATTGAGTTTCCTATTTTAATTTTAAAATTTAAAATAAATAAATAAATTTTCTCAACCCGCGGGCCAACCCACGCGGGTCGTGGGCCTAGGCGGGCTAACCCATCTGAACTCATCTTAAAATGGGTTGATAAAATTTCAACTCAATCTGCCAAAATTACTTGGCGGGGCGGGCTAACTCGGCGGGCTTAACCTAAATTTACGGCTATAATTAGAGTGTTATTGGCAATTGTTGCTCTATGAAATTTAAAAATATATTAGATGGATGTAAAGACAGTCTTTCTAAACGGAGATTTAAAAGAGGAAATCTACATGGAGCAACCTGAAAGGTTTTCTATGCCAGGATAAAAAAAAAGTTTGTAGATTGGTGAAGTCATAATATGGCTTAAAACAAGTACCAAAGTAGTGACATGAGAAATTTAATAATGTCATGAAGGAAAGTAGATTTAAGATCAATGAATGTGATAAATGTGTCTACATGAAAGCCACAGAGAATGACTATGTCATCTTATGTCTATATATAGATGATATACTTATCATTGGTAATGATAAGATAATCAAATCCACTAAAGATAAGTTGAACTCAATATTTGACATGAAAGATATGGGCTTAGAACATCAGAAAGACTTATTTTGAGTTAGTCCTATTATGTGAATAAGATTCTTAATAAATTCACCAAGGGTGATACTGTATTGTCACAAACTCTGATAGATAAGAATCAACATCTATCAAAAAATCAAGGAGAGAGTATCTCTCAAATAAATTACTCCAGAGTGATTGGAAGTCTGATGTACCTGATCAGTTGTATACAACTAGACTTAGCTTACATAGTAAGTAAACTGAGTAGATATATGAGTAATCTCGACGTTGAGCATTAGAAAAGGATAAAAATAGTACTTAGGTACTTACTCATGTATATAGACTGCACTATATGAGATATTTTACATGATTGAAGGATATAACGATGCGAGTTGGATATCTGACATAAAGGACTCTAAGTCTACGAGTGAATATGTATTCACTTTGGGTGGTATAGCTATTTCGTAGAAATCTTCTAAGCAAACTGTAATGACCAGATCCAAGATGAAATCTGAGTTTGTAGCTCTTGACAAATATGGTGAAGAGGTTGAATGACTACAATAATTCTTATAAGATGTTCTTATATGGTCAAAACGTGTGTCGATAATCTGCATATATTGCGATAGTCAATCGGTATAATGGTAAGTCACAGAGCCATCGTATAATAGTAAGTCTAAACACATACATGATAGACACAATACCATTAGACAATTATTCTCAACGAGAGTTATTACTGTTTACTATGTGAAGTCAAAGGATAACCTAGTAGATCCGCTAACTAAAGGATTAAATAGAGAGTTAGTTACAACCTCATCGCTAGGGATGAGCTTGATGTTGATGAGGAATGTTGGTGTAAAGGAAACCCAAACTATGCAAACTGAAATCCCAAGAACTAAGTTTAAAGAGACAACCTAACTACCCTGACTAAGTAGCTCACCATGGGAGGGAATAATGTCACGCCCCGGGAGACGGCTGTTCGAGAAATTTCGGCAGCATCTCCCCTGTAACAATTCACATTCCCTGAATTCAAACATAATAAGGCCCACACGGCCACAATCCACATATATATACAAACTGTAAACCGAGATAATAAGGTCCACAATCGACAACTACAAACATGCACCTCTAAACCAATCGCATATACGAAAATTCACAGGAAATAAAACAGTTTCTGACACCATACGATAATAAACGATTCCTGACACAATAGACTCCGAAAAACGTAAGCAAAATGAATTAAGCAAAATTTCAACTCGACGCGGGACTAGCAGCACGGCTCTCCAGACAGACCTCAACCTGCAAAGATAAAATCAACGGGGTGAGTTCAATGAACTCAGCGGGTATCTAACAGATATGTACAATAAGCTGATCTAGCAGTAATAATCATACCGGTACAGTAATAAATACAGAACTGAACTGCTGAAGGAAATAAATTGTACATACCAGAATCATATATAATAACACAATGGTATAAATCCTGCAACAGAGGTAAGATCAAAAGCCCAAATGCATAAGGTATCCTGTAGGTGCATGTCAAACCTATGCAGTAAATAAATGCAATCCTGTAGCGACGGGCTCAGACTATAAAGGAGCCGATGATCGCTAATATAAAATCCTGGTGCGACGGGCTCAGACTATAAAGGAGCCGATGATCGCTAGTATGTAAATCCTGGAGCGATGGGCTCAACTATAAAGGAGCCGATAATCGCTAGTATGCAGATCCTGGAGCGACGGGCTCAGACTATAAAGGAGCCGATGATCGCTAGTATGCAAACAGGTAGAGATGATGCATGATACTAATACGTGTAAAACCATCAAACTATGCTAATAAAGAACAATATCTCAAAACAAAACAATTACTACCTATCTATCATAAGGCAAGTATCAGGAAGGAATATAATCCTAAACCAGTAGCAGATAAAGATGACAACAACCTATACTAATTGGTAACATAACATGGCAGGTATAAAGCATACTAAATTACTACTACTAGTCAGAGCAAAACTATACACATCTAATGACATATCTAAATAGATGAGTCGAGATACCCGCCTTCCGAAAGTGGTCCGTAACAGCAAAGAGACCTCCGTCCGAAAGTCCGATTTAATGTCCTGAAATCAGAATAAATATCATTGTGTAAAAGAAAGCCCTCCTGCTCAACTTCATGATCCAAAAATTACAATCAAGTAAGAAAACATTTCTAGTGTCTTCAATTGCCATCATGTCGGCAAGGCAATATTGGTTCAAAGGCCCTACAAGAAAAAGCGTTCTCAGTACAATGGCTCCATCTTCAATTAAAAGCAAAAGTTACGTTTGCCTCTACATTTGTTTTTTTTTAATCCTATTATTTCCATCTTCTGAAATTTATTGAATTCCATTGTTAATTTCCTATTGATGACTATATTTCTTGATCTGAATTATCAAACTTTGCATTTATACCAAGAAAAAGTGATTCGAGCGTATTTAACAGGTGCGACCTTGACTATCTAATCCAAGTCACCCAAGTCTCAAATTGTAGTTCAAAACCATGCTAATACAACCAAAGTATTCCAGAATCCAAATTACGCAACCACGCGTTCGGCGTCAAAAGACAATCAAAATAGATTTGGGGAGGACAAGTTGCACGAGCAGGATAAAGGAAAAGGTGAATCATGACGATCAATCATCAACGTCCAAAGCAACGGAAGGGATGCGGAACAAGGGACGGAGAGGAGATAGGTCAAGGGCAGAAACGAGGAGCTGGAAAAGAAGGCGAGGAGAGTCGAGGTACTCACCAAGGCGAAGGAGGTGTACACAATGGCTGTATGCAGATGAGGAGCCGTCGGTGTCGTGCCCTATAGCGGTCTCCGTGGAGATTGGGGCAAGAAGGAGGAGGGCGGCTAGCGGCGTGTAGAGGCGATCGCGAGGGTCCTCTCCTCGCAGCGATGGGGGCTGTGGCCGTCGGGAACCGGCAGTAGGGCTTAGGCGTCGGCGGCTCTTTTGCACGCGGCGGACAGCGGTGGAGAAGAGATGCGGCGCAAGGAAAAAAAACAACGGGGGTGGGAAACTACGATTTCCCCTTTTAAGGAGGAGCTACAGTAACCGAACTAGGTTTAATCAAATCGGCAAAATTAGACTAGTTAAACCAGTTTAAAACCTAGGGTTTATTATGGTGATTAAACCGGTTACGATAACAAACCGATTTAATCTTTGATTCATTTGGTTCCCTAACCAAACAACCTCCGATTTGACCCAAATCAGTTTTGTTTGATTCGTCTTCGTGAGACAAATCTTCTCATTACAGCGTTCTAACCAAAATTTCCTCCATAATGAACCAAACCAAGTTGGTTCGATTTGGCTCAGTACTGAACACATTTTATTTTATATTATTATTATTATTATTATTATTATTATTATCTTTCCCACGTATATTACAGATCCAGTAGACTAATGTGGAATATTCTTAAGAGATCACCTATGTGAGAAAGAAGTGGGATCACTTCGAAAAGAATTAGAGACATTAGAACTTCTTACAGAACCAGGCGTGTTCATGATCATGAACGAACACACCCATAAGAATTGAGTTGTATCAAAGAGAGTCTTGGGTGATATATGTCAATGTTTATACAAACGGCAGAACAGTTCAATGGCGTCATGTATATATTGTCAGCCACTAAACAAACACGTCTTCACAAGCAAAGGCTCAAAGGATAAAACATACCTATTCTATACTAGACTCAACTACTGAATGCTATCACATATTCTGTTTCCATTCATGATAGAGATTGTTGAAATATTGAATGGAAACAATAAGAGGTGGATAAAGAAGATTCCGTTGTGCATGAATTTTTTCAGTTTCATATTTTTGGAGTCTCATTACCTTAATGTTGGTTTATATTGAATCACAAGCATGTATATTGTGAACAAATGCATGAGGAGAGAGTCTCTCTCACGTGTGGGTACAAATTCAGGGCTCGGATTGCACTGAACTAAGTTGACTTGTATGCGAGCACGACCTACACGCGGGCCGATCAAAGTAAAATTTGCCCAAGAGAATGAATCAATATTTTTCTACATGAATACATTTTGTTACATGCTCAATTGCATAATGGATGCAATAGATGCATCAATTGATTTTAATGGCATATCCATAATCTCTCGGGCAAAACAACTGACTACAGTTGGCATTTTTTATCTGGGTGAATAAAGGCAGTAAATGACTATTAACCGATCATTTAACGTTGCCTAAAGTTAGAGCTCCTATAAAAGAGGAGACCATGATCTTGAGCTAGTGTATGCAAGTAAAATAATCTCCATCCGCCTTCATTCCCTCACTGTTTTCTCTCTTCATGCATCCGCTCAACAAATCCATCCGTGATAGCACTCGAGTATGATTCAGTTCAGCGCGACCACCAGTGCTTGGTAGGAATTACAGTTTATCGTTATATCCTAGAAAACAGACGACCCAAAACAATCTCGAAGCGTCGTCAGAGGTGGAGCGAATATGTTTTAAGAAACTGTATTAAATGCAAACATTGGTTCTCTTTTTTTGAACACTTGAAAACTCACTCGGACTCGGAAAGAAGCAATCTCAAGTACTCAGCCAATTCAGCTCAGACTCGGTAGCTTGACCAAGTTAGCTCGGACTCGACAACTTGGCTAAGTCAGCTTGGACTCAGAGGACTCGAACTTGAGAACTAGGACTCAGCTATATAAGATATCTCAGTCTTCTATGCAACGCAACAACCTTCCAAGCAGCTCATTCTTCTTGCTTGACGACCTAAGATTATCAATTCATATCGTCTTGACAATAAGTCGCAATTGAAATACTATAATTTTCAATTCAGTACATTCCTATAATATCTCCGACAACAAGATTGTCTAACATATATCTCTTCTAATTATCTTCTTATAAATCTCATCCCAAGTTTTCTACTTCTTGAACCCTAGAAACATTTCTCTTCTCTTTCGCTGTTGAGCTTTGAAATGCCTTTAGTAAGGTAAAAGGTCATAATATGATAAACTTTAAGTTAGGTCGATCAAATTCAAACAAAGCAGGACTTAAGCACCACCATATACAATACTTTTAATTAGCACCCCCTTAATCTAAATGATCTATCAGTGCAAATGAGAATAGATCTAATTAATCCAAATGATTAGGAAGTGACATAGTGTAGTATCACAAACCATGATATTAGAAGAAATATAAAAGAAAATTAAGAAAAGACTATCTTACTTAAAAAGAAGATTAAATCAATAATGACTACGATGGAAGATTAAATCAATAATGACTACGATGGAGCCATGGGGAGCACATCAACAAGGAGGCGATGAAATTTCCGTAATAAACAATAGTGCTCATGCTAGTTAACTACTATCTCTTTGGTGAGCAATTAGATATACCTTCAATCACTTTCAATAACTTCGTAAATAAAGAATTATTTGTGGGTTAATCCAAGTCGATTCTAATGTATGACGACCTTTTAAATATTTTTCTTTTCTCCATGAAGTTTAAGATGAAGTTGCGGTCTTAATGGACTACTTCATGCTAATTTGCCAAAGATTAGAATGGATAATTCCTTTACATGCTTGATTCTTATCTCTTTCCTTTACACATAGAAAATTTAGGATGAGATGTAGAAAATAAATCCAAGGATAATAATTGTCTAAAATGGTAGTGAAATTGGCACACCATGACAAAATTTGATGTAGATACATTCAACTAATCTCTTGAGAGAATCTAATTTTTGACACGTGGACATGATAATGTTAATTTTGCTTCTAGTGCAATAAAAGATGGAATTTGTCACCCTAATTACTCTAGACGATCGGTTCCCTGACCATCTATAAGAAGATAATTTCGCTTCTAGAGAGGAAGTGAAAGAGGAGATAGAAAGTTAGAGAGATTGATAATTAAGAGTTTTTAGGGAGAGATTTGAGATGTATAATACTAAATATTTTCTTTTTTAAAAAATTATATTAATTAATTACTAAATAAATATATAATTTTTAAGAAGAAATAAAAAAAGTGACACTTAGTTTTTTAATCATTACAAGTAAGACACCTTTTAATATATATGTATTTTAAAATAACATTTTTTTAGAATAATATATAAACCTACGAGAAGGATTTATTCTTTGATCTACATGATGATTAAATCGCCATGATTGTGGTGGAGATTTGGATTATAAAAAAAAGGTATATATATGATGATTAAATCTACAGTAAAAACCATATCATTAACCAGTTTTTCATTTCATCACATTTAATCTTATTTCATTTCATGGCCAGAAAACACACAAACATATTATTTATTCATAATTATTTCTAGGCCTTATTTATTATTATAATTATTCTTAATTATTATTGTAACTATGGCTAATACGGTCTTTGGCCGACGATGTTGCCGCGGGGATTATAGTTGCAGACGATGAAGATAGCGCCGCTGTTGCACCGGACGCGCCCGCAGCCGATCGCCGTCGACGACCGCCACACCACCTGAGTGTAGTGGCCGCACACCTGGCCGGCGGCGCAGCTGTTGCTGGCGTAGTCATAGTACTGCCGCTCCGCCACCCAGGCACCCACGGCGTCCGCCGCCGTGAAGTCGCGGCCGGACCCCCAGAAGATGTTCTCGCCGTAGGGCCCGCCCGAGTGCACCAGCTGGCAGTCCCTGGCACGCTGGTTCGCGTAGTTCTGCGCGTACGCCGCCACCGTGCTGTCCCACGACACCGGCGCCAGATTCGCGCCGACGTTCGAGCGAGCCGCGTTGTGGGCGTTCACGTAGTCCTGAGGCGAGTTCTGCGCCACGACAGCCGGCGCAGCTGCCAGAGCCACCGCGGCGGCGCACACCAACGCCAGCAGGAATGATGACCTCCAAGGGCGGAGCCACCTTTAGCTATACCCGGGCTGTAGCCCGGGGGTTGACGGGCGACGAGAACAAAAAACCCTTAGATTCCGGAAGGAGAGAAAAAAAATTTAAGAGCTAGCCCAAGTATACCGTCGGCGTAGCTTAAAAAATCGAATCAGCCCGGGTAAATCACCCGGGCTGGCTCCGCCATTGATGACCTCATCTCTAATCAAGTACTTGATGAGAGAGCTCGCTTATGCTTCTGCTTCTGCTTCGTGGTGTTATTTATAGATCTCTGATGCCCTTAAAAAACTAAAGAAAAGTATGAATTGAATAGTTTATTTATTTAATATCAATTTATTTGTGTTTTTTTTTTCATGTCAAATAATCAAGCGAACTAACAGTCCTTTCCTCTTTCAATATCAAATCCATTGCCATGGGAAAATTGACGTGCTATCATAGCAATATTATTCTAATTAAAGATTAAAATTTCAGTATGACTTAAACCTTTAACACTAAGTCAAGTCATCGCCCCGCAAATTCCTCTTCTCTTCTCTGTTTTTCCCTCTCTTTTTCTTCCTCGATCTTTTTCTTTTTCTTTTTCTTTCTCTTCTCTTTTTAGTAAACCTAAATTTGAAAACTAAGTGGATAAGAATTATTGTCCATGAAAATTCCACAACTACAAGGAAAATCAGGGAACATATTCTTTAGATTTTTTTTCTTATTTATGTCAAATATAATGTTGTTAATGTCAAAGTAACTCTTGGCCACGGAATTAATATAATTGTGAAACCCAATTCATGAAAGGTGAGTTTGATTAGTTTAAGATAGACAAATGTTGGAGGATTTGACACGTGTAGTTTGAAGCAGTCTTAGGGGGCTTAACGCCTTAATCCTATGGATTTGGCTGGTGATGACATAACAAAATGATTAATTTATTGTTATGTTAAAGATTTATATGTGTTAAGCAAATCTTATGTTAGAATGCATTGTAAGTACGTGACATGATTTATTAGGACTCGTGCGAGCTAAAGGGATGAATAATTTCTAATTGCTTCGTCTTGATTTCGTACCTGTTGTTTGAATGTACAATAGAAACTTGAAACAAACTCAATGCCAAGAACATAAGACCACATGCTAACAAGGTCAGTTTTACTTGGTTCACCGCCTCCCAAGGTGACTACGTCCAAAGTTTACTCTTAACGATCACCGCCACTATTCTTCTCTTTTTCATATACTTTCTGAAGGCGAATAAACCTCTTACACTATGTTTTCACAATAATACAACAAGAATATGAAATACAAAAATAAATTACTTTACATGAATCTTACTTTAAGCTCTTTCTTGTTACTTGAAATTATCTCTTGTTGGTTTGGAAATGCACCAATACTTCATCCTCAAACCTCCTAGAATCGATATTAAGTATGGTTAAAGGAACTTGTACTCTAATTTCCTTAATCTCCACATTTGTGAAGCTTCACTCCCACTGGTTTCACCATTCTCAATGAACCGAGCATTTCCAGTTTCAACAATTCTTGTAGTATGGGTAGGACAGTAAAATCTATACCCTTTAGATTTTTCTGGATAACCAATGAAATATCCACTGATTGTTCTTGCATCCAGTTTCTTTTCTTGTGGATTATAAATTCTTATTTCTG